>NW_024062747.1:1200000-1735000 GCF_006381635.1 Hibiscus syriacus
ATTTTTTTAATTAATTCGTTTGTCTCATGGACTCTGAATTGAAATAAGAATAATAAAAAATTATTTGGGGACGAAACGCTCATTAAGTTAATAAATTAATGGAGCTAATTGCACATATGAATAATTAATATACCTTTCTGCATATATATATATATATATATATATATATATAATGTGTAGAATATCTTTTTATTAGTTTACGGTTAATACAAAATAATATATGTTTAAAGATTTTTAATATATTGAATGTTTATATATATTAAGATTATTTGAATTGTATTACATAGAGTAATTTTGAAAACAAATATTTTTTAATTAATCTGAGATAAATATATTTTTTCACATTAAACGCTCTCACATTTTATATCTATATGCTCGAATTCAAATCAACAATAATAATTCCTTCACTAACATAGACCACTTAATTCGTGCTCACAAATGATTAGGTTTGAATGAATATTATCAAAGAAACATAATAAAAAGTCAGGCGGCAAAAGCAGACCCGTGGAGGCGGAGGCGGCACGAGGGTCAAAACTATATAATCTGACCCGCGGCCACCCGACCCTAGCCCGGTCAAGCCAGGCAGTAAAAAGGATTTAATGGCGTTGTCCCGCATGGATTACCTTTATGAAATTTGAAATTATAATTATGAATTTTAATATATGCTATAACTTTATTTAAATTTAATCGAATTTAGCTTAATCATAAATATATTAAAACTTAAAAATTTAAGATAATTTTATTTCTGATTTTAAAAAAAATAAAAATAATATTAGTTAATCTTATATTTAGTAAAATATAAGTATGGGAAGAGCAATTATATAAGCAATTGCCGAGGAAAGATAGAAGAAAGAAAATTGGGAAGTGGGCGGGGGTAGCAAGAATGATTCATTGGGCAAGGTTTTTCTATTTTTCTAATCATTTCATTCGACAACTTGACTTGAGCATGCCTAGGTTTGGCTGCGTTGATCGATGCCATACCTCTAGCAAGAGAATTCCCATGAATTTTCTATTTTTGTTTAATCAATTCCCTTTGGGACCAATGTACTTGTGAACTCAAAACTGAAATGCTTGAAACTGAAACATAAACATTAAAATTCATTGAATTTCACTGCCCCCCATAATTTAAAGTAACCTCAACTACCCAAAGATGGAATGATAATACTGGCTGGCTGGCATTGGAAAGCTCTCTCTCTCGTGGTGAGAGAATTTGTAAACGTGTTAATATCCATGGTATTTGACTCAACTCGAGGTGGTGGAGCAGAGCAGAGCAGATTCTGAACCTTCTTCCTTTCTTCCAAATCTCCAGTATTTATTACTCCTTTTTTAACAACGCCAACAAATATTACTGCCCCTACTGTTTTCTAAGTTCCTGCAAACCCAAATTAATATTTTGTCTTCAATTACAGTTTCCATTCCTTTTGATGTCATCTTTTAGTCTTTGCCTTCTGAAAAAGGAAAAAAAATATGAAGCCGTTGTTACTATGGTGGTGTTTGTGGGTTTTGTTAATAATGGAGGGAGAAAGAATAATGGCAACCGAGAGTTCAGAGGAGAGTGGGCGGTGGCTGGTGTTTGTGCTGTTATCATCATCATCTCCATTACCTTGGAGAAGGTTCTTCACAAACTTGAAACGGTAATCCTTCCTTCTCTTTTCTTCATCAAGTTTTTACTTTTTTTTTTTATGGGCATTTGGATTTAATTCACTTTATCATCGTCATCTATACTCTTGTGCCACTCAGTGGTTCACAGAAAGACGCAAGAGAGCTCTGTTTGAAGCCTTGTACAAGGTTAAAGCTGGTGAGTCAATGACTTTGTTTTTATGATTCACTAATATTTATGCATTCTGCTTTTAAGTTGTTCACGAAGTTGTTTCATGTTAGAATGACTGCATTTGGAGATGTTGCACCAGTTAATGTTTGGTTATCTTGGTGTATTAGCATGTATTTCAATGTGCTACCTTGATAATTCAGTACTGACCTTAGCCATTCACTGCAGGGATGCTTCTTTCGACAATTTTTCAAGTCCGTTGGGAGGGTTGATTACCTGACATTGCGAAATGGATTTATCAATGTGAGTTTCAATTGCAAAGCCAACGATATTTGATGTCGGGTCGTCCTTCTCTTCCTGACTATTTCAAACTTGTCTCATAGGTTCATTTAGCTCCCGGAAATAAGTTTAACTTCCAAAAATATATCAAAAGATCATTGGAGGACAACTTTAAGATCGTCATAGGAGTAAGGTACTAGTTATATTTCTGTCTTGCACCGGACAACTTCCCTTGCTGTTAATATCCCTGATCATAGGTTTATCTTGTTCGCAATCCGGTGCTCTGGGCATCATTTGTGGTCTTCCTGCTGCTAAATGTCAAAGGTGAGCCGGTTTTTCTCGAGGGGATTAATATTTTGCTATGTCAGGCTGAATTAGAAGCTGAATTCTGTTTGCTAATAACATACATGCTTTTTGCAGGGTGGCAAGCACTCTTTTGGGCATCCCTAATTCCTGTGATTGTAAGCAACATTTCTTTATAGAAGTTTCTTTATAATTATAGTAGAAGATTTTAAACTTCTAATTGTTTAATACATAACAGATCATCTTAGCTGTTGGGACAGAACTTCAAGCAATTTTGACAAAGATGGCACTCGAGATCACCGAAAGGCATGCTGTTGTCCAGGGAATGCCGCTGGTACAAGCCTCGGACAAATACTTTTGGTTCGGTCGACCCCAATTAGTTCTTCATCTGATTCATTTAGCATTATTTCAGGTATTTGTTACTTTCTACTTCGATCAATTCTCGAATATAAGAATAGCTGCCTTTTTAACAGACAATGAACCAGTTCAATCCTTTAGCTATTTTCCATCATAGTTGTCTAGAATATTTCATGTGATGAGTACTTATCATGCTGTAATGGATGTTTGATCCATATTTTCTTCATTTTCGCAGAATGCGTTCCAGATAACTTATTTTTTGTGGATATTGGTAATTATCTAAGCTTTTCACATGCTCTTTTATTTCGTGTTTATCCGAACCCTCATTTTCATTTTTTTTTTTTTTGTAATTCCTTGTGCAGTACTCCTTTGGGATGAATTCTTGCTCTCATGCTGATTTCGAGCTTGTCATAGTAAAACTTGCGTTGGGTTAAGCTTAAGCTCAAGTACCATCAGTTTATTGTGGATGGTAATATCATGCACCACAGATACTTAAATGTTTTTCGTGTTTCTCAGGGTCGGAGTTCTACTTTTGTGCAGCTACATCACCCTCCCGCTGTACGCCCTCGTAACTAAGGTGCCTCTTCGATTTCCAACATCTTCGATTTGATCCTTCGGTTGCTTTCTTTACTGTGAACTGTCCATTATGGATAGAGTTAAAAACCGAGTGATGCTAATAATGCCGGGTACTTGCAGATGGGGTCCCGCATGAAAATGTCCATCTTTGATGAGCAAACGTCCAAGGCTCTTAAGAACTGGCATATGGCTGCTAAAAAGAGACGAGGAAATGCAACAAAGTCACCCACTAGAGCCCTGGGTGGAAGTGTAAGCCCGAGTTCAACACTTCATTCCCCCGGACACTCACTTTGTCGGTTCAAAACTACGGGTCATTCAACACGTTCTTCGAATATCTTTGAAGATCATGACTTGTCTGATCTTGAGGCTGAGCCATTGAATCCCGCATCGATAGACAATTTGACAATAAGAGTGGACCACGATAAGCGAGCAACCGAAATAAACGAAAACTACCATGTAGAAGCAAGAAATGAAGACGACTTCTCCTTCACGAAGTCCGCCCCGGTAAAGGAAACATGAAAGATTGTTAGATAGGATAGGAAGCTGGGCAAGTTGGATTCGGTTTGCTTGGAAATTGCATAATAAGAGTCATTTAGGAATCTACTTGTATCAGGATGAGTGAGTGTTTTATCCTAAAATCTGATTTTTTTTAATAATTAATGTCTATCGTGAAATTTTATGTGTCTACTCACATAAAAGCTTGTATCGTTAATATATGTCCATAGTTAGGAAAAAAATTATATTAATTGAGATTGGAACATAAGTGTTGGCCTTGGCAGTTGTCCATGCCCCCCGCGTATCTACTATTACTCGTTCTTCTACAAACATGGAGCGTGGAGTGGAGACCCAGCCAGCAACCGGCATATGATCTACTCATATCAAACTGCCATGTACATGAAGACGACGACTGTGACTCCCGTCTCTATGGAATTCACTAGCCCCAAGCCCTACCTTCCATAGTTTTGTTCAAGAATTAAATCGGATTTTGTGTGTTCTAGAATAACTTTTATAATTTTATATTAATTTTGAGGGTAAATTATACCAAATAGCATTGAAGTTTAACTTTAGTTTTGATTTTACTATTTAATTTTAAATTGATTCGACTGTAGTATTATTATACAATTTTATGCCTATAAGGACACTGACGCATTTTAAAAAAATCATCTAAATATAGTAATTTTGTGTTGGATAAATATAATTATCTTTATATGTCAAGATTACTATGAACCGAAATCATAAATTTCATGTCTACAGTCACACCAAATTAAAATATTTGTATTAATTTACATAAACCAACCTCATCATGAAAACTGAAGTCTCTTGTACTTATTTCATGAACGCATGCCAGACTGCAGACAGGTTTCCGAACCCCTTTTAATCATTTCACTGCTAATGAGGAAGATGAAAAGATAGTACAATATAGACTTGAAACACTGACTTGCTGACCCAATGGCGAATTCATGATGTGTCTTTTGGATCAGCTCAAACTCCGTGGAATTCGTAAATGCTGTTGTAAAAGAGAGCCTGCAATATCAAGATAGCAGCAGAAATTGGAGTAATCAAAGCACCAGTCTGGAAACTTTTTCAAAACCATCCCGTGTTCAAATAAATAATTTTCTATAACGGCTTGTTAAAATGGTACTCAAGCTTCAATTTTACAATAGAAACACAGATTACAACATTTCTTTCTTCCCTTGTTTCTCGGCTCTGAACAGTACAACCTCAATTCAGTGCAAAGGAAAACAAAAATCAAGTGAGGGAAAACAATTATAATTGATTAGGGAAAAAGGGAAAGAAATCCACGATTTTAAGAAGAAAAGTCAGAACCATGATGTATGATCCACTTGGCGATGCCAATGACTGGTTGCATCGTCCTAATTGATTTCATCTGACTCGGTAACAGCTTAAAAAAACCTGTTAGATACAAAAACAAGGACAACTATGAGTGAAAATTCTGCTATTAGCTTTCCTTTGAGAAGATTTTCCATTAGGATAAGATTTAGCTATGAGTATTCCAAATCCGTCATTATGTTTGTGTGGGACAACTTAGCAAGAACATGATAACACCACTGCTTTCCAGACAACTTACCCAAACATACAAGTGCGCTAAATCAGGCTTTGACATAGTCCATTCCGTTGCGCTTCCTTTTGTTAGACTTGGAGAAGAAGCATATTTGAGCCCAATTCTTCTTCTGCTTCATGGGGGGTAATTTAACATCCCTTTTCTCAACAAGATCAGCCATATACCGAACAACAGCCTAAGGAAATGAAGAAATAACTTTAGCCATGTGATAACATTTTCTTTTCTTTCGTTTTTTAAAAAATGGAAGGCATAGCAAGGGAAATATTACCTGTGCACCCTGTTCAGCAATGTGCCTAGGAGGCACTTCCAGGGGATTTTCTTCCACACGTAGAACTTGAAGGCGTGTTAACATCCTAAAAGAATCTGGGAGGACCCGGATCTGATTATTGCTAATGTCCAGCTCCTCAAGCATCTCAAGGTTCCCAATAGACCTTGGTAGGGATCGGAGATCAGAAAAATTGTTGCCTATGTTCATCTTCACGAGTGTGGTGGCAAAACATAAACTCTCAGGCAAAGATTCCAGCTCGTTGAAACTGACATCTAGTTCCTTCAGGTTTGCCAAAGATGTCATCGTTGTAGGTAATTGTTTGATGTTATTATATCGTACGGATAAAACCTCCAACATTTCTATCTTCCCAACTGCTTCAGGAAGGGCTTTGAGCCGGTTATAATCTGCACGAAGCTCTTTAAGTGAAGTGCAGTGACCAATAGTATGTGGAATTTCTTCGATGTCATTTGTCTCCACATTCAGTTTCTTTAGGCTAATGAGTGAACCTATTGTGTCTGGGAGCGAAGGAAAGTGATTGGAACTCAAATCAAGCTTCTCTAGGCGTACCAATCTCCCAAATGTAGGAGGCAGAGATGACAACTGATTGGCACTGACATCTAGAAAGACCAAGCTGAGAAGATCGCCAATGGAATCCGGGAGTCGAGCAATCTTATTTGAATGCAAATCGAGTTTCTTCAATGACGAAAGGCCGCCAATGGTGTCAGGCAAAGCTACTATTCGATTGTCAGACATATCGAGTGTAACTAAACTCGACAACTTTCCTATTGATTCAGGAAGCCAGTCAATTTTATCCATCAACTTGGCTTGGAGGTTGAGATCTCGAGTGCCTTTCTTTGCAGAGACTTCAATTATACTAGCTAGCTTAATCAAACTCAACTTCTCACCATCTTGATCTGCACAAGCAAGTAATATGCTGGAGCATTAGAGAAAGAGAAACCAGTGGCAGTATCAGTAAGCTGAACAAAGTGTTACTAAAGTCTTGGTCAAAATCTTTTACTTAAAAAACAAAGAAATCAACGTAAGTATAAGCTAACCGGAAGCAGCGGCTCCCCCAGATTTAAGAGAGGAATCCAATATGTGAGGTGTAGATGAAATAGAAATACCCAACCCGCCATCAGTAGCGTTAGCATAGAGGGAGGACTTTGCCTTCTTAACGGAACTGTCATCTCTGGAGAAGAGTACTTGTTCTGATGCAGGCTCCCTAGCGGTGAAGGACGACGACGTGGCGGCGGAAAATGAGTTGTTGGAAGGCGGCGGGGTAGCGGTGGTTCGAGGCAAGGCGTTTGAGCGGGGGTATTTATCGTGAGATTTCGAGGAGGAGGAAGAAGAGGAAAGGCAATTGGATGCTCTCTGGATAAATTCATCGAACAAAGCATGGACGGCCTCGAGATCCAGCAATTTATACGCCTCCCGCATCTGCTCCTTGCTCTGGAAGTGAACACAGTTCTTTTGCATCTCGAGGAGGATAAGGAAGAGCTCCTCGGGGATATTAGGGCTCTTGGTCTGTCGAGCAATGGCGTCGAGCCTAGCTAGGTCTTCCTTCTCGACATTCAGAATGAGCTCCTTGGCAGCTTGAACATCGTCAAGAGCAGGACGCGGCGGCAGAGATCTGTGGATTTTCATGATCTCCTCCACCGCTTCGTCAGTGGAGTGAACCGCACAGGATTCAACCATATTGTTTCCACCAAGGAAACCACTGAATTGCGCGGAAATCTCAATTACACCACAACTCCACGAAACTTGACGGTTAATGAAAAAGAATCTTGACTGAGACCGAGATTGATTTCGATGTCATCGTCGGCGGCACCTTCCTTCTCGACCAGCCCTGAACAAAGTGTAAGCTCGTAAGCGATTCGAATAAAGTGTGAATAATTTATGACTATAATTGATATTTTATTTATAAATGTATTAAACTTAAATTAGATATAAAAATTATATGAATACAATTTAACGAATTAAATTTGAATTATTTTATTTTAAACCGAATAATAAAATAACAATATCAGATTGAGTTCGGGCAGCGAGTCTCTTTGTTTATGTTACCATTATGTAATGGATGCTTCCATTGCATTGCAAATAGGGAGGCTAATTGATAAAATACAGGGTACGATATGGCGTCAAATAAATCCAGCTGTTTCGGTGCACTGCTCAGATTTATTTTAGGAATCTTAATTTTTTGGTTTATACATCAGTACGAGGTATTAATCGACTATTCCGTATTAGATTTTGTAAAAATGATTTACGAAAATGGTTCTCAACACAGTTTGTTCTATTCCTAAATGTTAGAATTTAAACATCTTATCTTACTAAAGAACATGGATGGATCGAGGAGGCAGGTTGGGTAGTCGTCTCTCTGAAAATTTAAAATTAACATATACTTTAAATTCTTTTATGTATTTTCTATTGAAAATTTATTTTCGCTCCCTATAATTTTATAAATTTGTCCTCTCCTAAAATCGCAGAGATTCACTCCTAACATAGTATCTTATCTCAATGAATCAACTGATTGTTGATTTAAGTTAACTATAAGGGTAAAATGTACTAAATCTCATTATATTATATTTAAATAATTATTTTGTTCATTAAACAATTAAAAATTATAAAAATAATCATTAAATCTATTGTCATGTTATAAAAATGTGCTAAACCTCTAAACTTACTAAAGAGCAAGGATGGATCGACTAACCGAGGGGTGCGGGTGGAAGCAGTCGTCTCCTTGAAAATTTAAAATTAACATATATTTTAGATTTTTTAGGTATTTTCAATTGAAATTTTAATTTTGTTTATGTAATTTTGTACATTTGTCATGTTCTAAAATTTCAAAGGTTCAATCCCTAACATAAAATCTTGCGTTCGTCTCTACTTAAGATATATAATGCCTTATCTTATTAAACCAACTGTTGTTAGTTTAAGAATCTTAATTTTATGGGTGAAATGCACTAAATCTCATTAATATGTTTAAATAATTATTTTATTCATTAAACAATTAAAAATTATAAAAATAATCATTACATCTATTTAAATATTATAAAGAAAGTCTTGTGGTGTTTTAGTAATTATAAGTGAATTTAATGATATTTTTAAATTTTTAATATAACTTAATTAGTATTTTATAACCGTTTGAAAAAAATTTAATGATTATTTTAATTTTTAAAAGATTTAATAATTAACATATTTGTTTAAACATAGTTAAGTAACTTTTAATATAATTTATCATAATTTACATTTTAGACCATTTAATTTAATTTTAACTTTTATTTAAATTATAAATTTTAATTTAGTCAAATTACATCATGTAACTTTTATTATTGATAGATTAAATCATTTATACTAACATGGTTAAATGATTATAATAAATAACATGGTTAAATGATTATAATAAATAAATTAAAATTGACATTTTTATTTAATATATTTTATATATCATCATCAAATAATGTTTAACTGTTAATTTAACTAATTTTTTGTTAGAATTATTTCAAATATTTCATTTAAATAAATTTAAAGATTTTTTTTATAAAATTGAAATAAAAAATATTTATAATATTATTTGATGATGGAATAAAAATAATTACTTAACACTATTAGTATAAGTAGTTTAATTTATTAATAATAAAAGTAAAATAATATAATTAAATTAAAAGTTTATGGTATAAATAAAAATTGAAATTAAGTTCAATGACTACAACGGAGATTAACCTAAGAAACTGCGTGCAAATTTATTTCTTGTACATAAATTCTTTTATGATTTCCTAATGATTAAAAATATTTTATTTCTAACCTTTTTTTAACTATACACAACTGAAAATGGTTAATCAATCATCCATTCATCATAATAATTTGTCATGGCTTCATCTCTATTATTACTACTATTATTTGGATAGGAAATCTTTTATATAAATAAATATTTAATAAATTATCACAAGTGAAATAATAAACTATTTATATATTAATTAATTACTTTTATATTTTTAAATAACAAATTTTAATTATTTTATTTTAAAAAATATGTATAAAGATATGAAAATATAAATATTTTTATAATAGTATTGATTATCTTTCATTAATGAAAGAATTTTCAATTTTAAAATGAATTTAAAATAAAAAAGCTGTGAAGCATTGATGAAATGCATCCATGCACTACTATTTATTTATTAGATTTTTAAGTTCGTGAGTGTAATTCTTTAGACTTGGTAGTATCGTTAGAAACAACACTATTTTATTATTTATTCATTTATAATTTATATAAAAGTACAAGTTTATATATTTTATTGTTCATTACATGTAGTATTATCAGTGGCAACATTGTTTCATTTAGGGTAAACTACGCCAATAGTCACTAATATTTAAGTAAGTTTCATTTTCACCATTGATGTTTCAAAAGTCATAAATCGGTCACTAACATTATCGTTTCTTATAAATTGGTCACTCGACGCTAACAGGAGTAACGGAAAATACAGTTGGTGCATTAACTGTTTACATGGACTGGTTGACTGGATTGACCGCCACGTTGGAGACCCAAAAACCTTCAACGATCACCTCTTCTCCTTTAACAAATCCTAATCCTTAAACTTAATTTAAGGTTCTTCATTCCTCTCTCTTTTCTTTAATTTTTTTTTTTGAAAATTGTAAGAGAAGAGAATTCCTATGAAGATGGAAGACCATATTGATGTTCTGTTTTGCAACTGTGGATGTCCACCTAAGGTTTTATTTCTTTTTTTTCTATCAAACCCAAAAAAAGCTTACTATAAAGCATAGTGTTGCCCCCTTGTCGTAACCTCCATGTAAGTACGATGATTTTTCTTTGTTCATTTCTTTGCTCGTTTTTCTTTCTACTTTTTCTCTCATATTAATGGAAGAATACGAATAAATGGGTTTATGGAAGAATAAGAAACACATTTATGGGGGAAAAGAAATGGGTTTATGGAAGAAAAAGAAAGGGGTTTATGGAAGAAGAAGAAAGGGGTTTATGGGAGAAGAAGAAGCAAGTTTATGGAAGAATAAGCAATGAGTTTATGGAAGAAGAAGCAATGAGTTTGTGGAAGAAGAAGAAACGTGTTTATGGAAGAAGAAGAATGATTTAAATGAAACCTTGATTCCCCCTTAATTAATTAATTAATTAGTTAATTAATTATTAATTACATATTAGTTCAAGCATCAATCAAAGGGATTCCAATGGTCCTCCAACATGGCGGTCAAAAGTTCATGTAAGCAGTTAACACATCAGTTGTATTTTAAGTCACGTATGTTAACAGCTGATAACATCGAGTGATCAATTTGTAACAAACAATAATGTTAGTGACCAATTTGTGACTTTTGAAATATCAATGGTGAAAACGAAAACTTACTCAAACATTAGTGACTAACTATGTAGTTTACCCTTTTATTTATTCAATAAAGAAAATTATGAAAGAGTTATGTAACATTAGTGATGCTATAAAACTATTAATCATTATAATAACCATAATTCTTATATTCGATTCATTTGAATAAAATATATTATTTTAATATAAAATTAGTTATAAGTAATTTATTGAGTGGTTTCAACGATTAAAAGAGTGTTATACTCCTTTTAAGTATTGGTTTGTTTTGAAAACATTTTGATGTTTCGATATAACAAATTAAGTTAAATGAATTTTAAGATTTTACAAAAGATTTTCTAAGTATATTCGATGTAATTATTCGAATATCAAAATATTACTCCAAGTATTTCAAAGTTCATTTTAATCCTTACTAAAGTGTAAAATTGTGTTTTATACTTAAACTATTTTTAAAACAATTTTACAAAGTATTTCGAACCGTTTCAAAGCCAAGAAAAATCAGATTGTCCAGGGGGTACAGATTCCCCCTGCAGGTTTTTGGCTCCGAGAAAACATAATGTCCAGGGGGTACAGATTTCCCCCTGTCTAATGGTCAAAAACAGATTGCACTTAGGGAACCGATTCCCCATTAGGGGGTACCGATTCCCCCCATGCTCCAAGCTGTTTTATTAATTGTTTCTCATCCCCAAACGGCTCCAAAACATCCCCAACGACTATATACGACTTCAAACACATTCCAAGCTATAAATACAAGCTAAGGACACTTGAAGAAGCAAGAGAACAACTATCCAAGCAATCAAACACAAGAGAAGAGTTTTTCAATCTTATTTCATCTTTCTCTTGTAAATATTTTGTTCTTGTGAGATCAATCTTGTAAACACCTACCTTAGAGAGGTTTTATTGTTTACATCTTTTATCCTTTTGTAAAGGGGAAAGGTTCTAGCTTAGCCCGTGTAAAAGCTAGGGAAAGGTTCTAGTTTAGCCCGGAAAAACTAGGGAGTTTGTAAGGTTACTCTTTATCCTCAAAAGAAAAAACAAATTAGTGAATTTGTGGAAAATCCTTGGTGAGGAGCTAAGGTAGTGGATGTAGACTTTGGTTGAGAAAGTCGAACCACTATAAATCGCTGTGCAATTCTCTATCTTTCAATCTCCTTACTCCCTAAACACAAAACCGTTCCGACCTTTCTTTGCAAATCATTACGGTTGTCGATTCGAGCTTCCGAAAATCCTAACAATTGGCATCAGAGTCTAACTCGTTAAGAAGGTTTAACCACCTTGAGACGGTCCTCAAAGAAGCTCTACCAATTCCCAACACAACCGAGAAGATGACTTCCACCTCCGGCTCGTTCCACATAGAAGACTCCCTACCAACAGACAAGCCTCCATACTTCAATGGAGACAACTATCGTCATTGGAAGAAATTAATGAAGGTATTCATCCAATCCAATGATCTTGATGCATGGGAGATAATCGAGAACGGCTACTCTTCTCCAAAGAAGAATGAGAAGAAGCGGAGTGACAAAGAACGAAAGAAATCTCAACTTAATGCCAAGGCCATGCACATGGTGTTGTGTGCATTTGGTCCTAAAATCTATGAAGGAGTTTCTTCATGTTCAAGTGCCAAGGAGCTTTGGAATAAGCTCGATGAAATCCATGGAAACAAGAAAGAAGAACCAACAAAGGTGGTATCTCTAAGGGCTCTTGAAGAGCCCGAGGTATCTTCTAACTCAAATGAATTTAATTCATTTACTTTTGATGAGTTACAAGATGCTTATAATAGGTTGTATTTGGGATTTGAGACCATGAATTCCAAATATACAAAATTAATTTCAAAACTCAAAATTGAAAATAAATCGATTTTGAAAATCAAAATGAAATTTTGAAAAATGATTTAGAACTTTCAAAAATCAAAATAAATGATTTAGAAAAGAAAAATTTTGAGTTAGAAGTTAAGCTTGAAAGCTTAACAAAAGAAAAAGAATTAATTTCTAAAAACAATCTATTATGTTTAAAAATGGCAAAATGCTCACATTGCCATTATCATGGTCATTTGAAACATACTTGTCCTTTGAAGAAAGGAAAACGTTTTAAAATTAGGCAAGTATGGGTTCCGAAAGGAATAAGGGGTATTGAAACTAACGTCTAAGGATCCTGTAACATCCTCAATACCGGGTTAGTGACCAAATTGTAAAGTTTCAGAATTTTGTGACTAAAGTATAAGAATGAAATAGTTCAATGATTATTGGATATATATATGATGAAGGTTATTTAGTAATTATTAAAGGAAATTAAGGGTTAAATGGTCATTTGACCAGAAAGATTTTTATATTCCTTTTAAAGGTAATATAAACGTGGGAAATGTGAGAAACATCCAGAGTTCTCTTCTCCTTTCTTCTTCTTCATACGTGGGAGAGCAAGGCAAAGGTAAGTTTAATTTCAGTTGGTTAATTCTTGAGTTTTAAGCTTAGTTTTGATTCTTTGGGTATTAAATAAGCTTAAGGAAAGCTTATATGGGATTTAAACAATAAGATAAAGGAATTATGAAGGAATTTGCAATATGAGTTTTAAGATGAAATTTTGATATGGTATGGTTGTTGAAGTTTTATGGATGAATTTGACTTGTCATCAATCTAATTAAGAAGTATGAAGTGTTAGAATTGGAATTAGAACACATTGAAAATTTGGTATGATTCTTGAATCTCATATGGAAGATAGGATTTTGAGGTTTAAGATGAAATAAATGAATATAGATTGGTTTAAGTATGTGTACTAGAGTTAAGAATGAAAAGGGGATGATATATGAAGTGTTTGAGAGGAAATGAAGTAATTTTCGGGTTGAAAATATGATTTATGGGCAAAGGGAATCGGTACCCATTCAAGGGGAACCGATACCCCTTCAAACGAACAAAATTTCCAGAATGTCATGAGGGAATCGATACCCCCTTAGTAGGGAACCGATTCCCCCTAAAGGAAAAATGGGAATATTGGTTTAATAAGTTCGTTTAAGTTGCTAGTATCCAATTACAAGGTGTAGGTATCTAATAATTGCCTCAAAATGTACATTTATGTAGATTATGCGCGTAAAGCAATTCCGGAACATTTGGCAAGTAAGATCGATCAAGGGAAGATAAGAGATTGGAATGGACTAGTGAGGCAAGGTGAGTGCATACTAATGATATGTAGTGTTTAATGGAAATAAGACTTGCGATGAGTCTATTTCCTAGAGTAATATGCATGAAGTCATGGACATGATTATGTGTGGTTATAATTATATGTGATTATCTGTATTACATTGATTGTATGTATGCATGACTAAAGATAATGATATGCTTTGTATATGCTATATGATGTATGTAAGACTTTAATATGTAATAATGGAAGAACATGAGATAAGTTATATGATAGAGTCATAAGAAATGAAATGAACATGAGAGAATAAGATAATCAAGTATAAGTTATATGATATGGTATAAGTGATTATACGAGAAATGTTAGGAGACTCTAAGAGAATAGTATGAATTCGAGGGCATAAATAAGGATACATAAGTAATATAGGGAAGATTGATAAATTAAAGGAAACTATGGTTTATGTATTATAGTGAAGAGCTACAAAGTTTTATTAAAGAGTATTGGGGAAGTCATGAGAAATGGAACTAAATAAATAGATGGTTTATGTGAGTGGAAAAGGAAAATGATATAAAATAAATGGAAATTATTTATAAGATAGCATGAGACTAATTGAACATGTAATATAAATTTTATAAAGGAGTAATTGGGTAAAATCATTATATGATACAATTATAGAGTATTACTATACAAATTATATTAAAATATGATATATGAGAATATGAGTAAGTTTATAGGATATTGATAGGACATATAAGAATATTTAAATGTATGCTGATATGAAAAAGGGAATACAAAGAAATAGAGCATAAGGTAGATAATATGATATCATTTATTATATATCTATATGATATATGTCATCAGGTAATATGAAAGGGCTCTGAAAATTGATATAAGCTACGTGAAAGTGTTCTAGGTGTTTCTATATGTTATATGAAGTATATGATCTTATGTGAACAAGATATGATAAGTATGTTTACATGAATAAATGTGATTGGGTGAGAAATGATAGAAATTATATGAAAACATGATATATGTGACATGTGAATTATATGGAAATGATCTACGTGTAAGTGAACTATGTGACTATGTGATAATATGAAAAGAAGCTATGTGATACGTGATATGTGAAAGTGAATTACAAGTTTATGTGAATATTTGAAATGAAATAAATGATAACGCCCATGTTATGTGTCATGAGAGCTAGGGGTATAGTTGGCATGCCAAGAGTCGAGGGTCTACGCGGTCCTTCGGGACATATGTATATTCTTTGGAACATGTGTGAAGTCTTGAAAGACACATACTTGATCCCTAGTATATGTATATGATTCTTAAGGAATAATATATGGTCCTTATGGACATTATTATATGGCACTACGGTGCAATTTTACGCGGTCCTTCGGGATATATATATATTATGTGGAACATGTGTGAAGTCTTGAAAGACACATACTTGATCCCTAGTATATGTATATGATTCTTAAGGAATAATATGTGGTCCTTATGGACATTATTATATGGCACTACGGTGCAATTCTACGCGGCACTTCGGTGCAATTATACGAGCTGTGGTGATAGCATTAGTGCACAACCTCTATAGACTCACATATCGATAGTTCTCACATATATACATGGGCTAATCCAGAGATATGAACAAATATATGTTAGTGGTATGATAAATGTTATAGAAATGATATGATGTTGTGTGTGTATAGTGTTTGATTGAAAAGGTTAACCATAAAAGTATGTGATTACATGATAGACTGTTAATGATGAATTATGTGTATGTATGTATTTACTGTAATTAATCTGATATGATTTTATATGATACGAAGAATGCATGGAATTGGTATAACATGATAGAACAGAACTTGCATGTATTGATATATGTTATAAAGTGCATTATAAGTTGTTATGCCTCACTAAGTCTTCGACTTAGCGTGTGATTGTTTCACACGTAGGTTTCGAGAAGAGTAAAGAGTAATGCGGAGCAAGACATGTCAGTTTTCCTTACCAAATGTCAGATCAGAAAATATAGGTACTGTATATAGAGTGTAGTTGGCATGTAGTCTAAATATATAAATTGTATGAACTCTGATATATTTTGTAAACGTTTTGAATAAGTTAAATGTTATCAAAGTTTTTTTTAAAATTACTCACTATTTTATACGAATAAATGTTTGAAAAGTCAATGTGACACTTCGGACTCGGATACGAGTTGGGGGTGTTACAGATCCAAAGTAATTTGGATACCAAAATCTACTTAAATGTCTCTTGTAGGTGTGTGGAAGCAATTGTGATGAAAATGATGATATTCAAGATGCTCTAGCCACACATGAAAAGGAATGGGTAACCTCTAAGCTTAATGTTTTTAATTTTAGTTATTTGGTTGCTCATTTGATTTTAAGCATGCATGAGTTTTGTTTTTAAATAATTATACATTATTGTTTTAATCTCATGTATGTTAAAAAGGTTTTATGATGAACATTTTAAAGTTTTAATGATTTTTTTTAATTTTTAGTTCATCATAAGGAATTTTGGTCAAAATTGGTTTTAATGCAAATTATATATCTCTAACAATTGATATCAACTTTTCAAATGTTTTGATTTTATAAATTTTAAAATTTTTGACCTAAAATTAAATGTTTATGCATGTGGGTTAAATGAAAATGATATCTCTCTAACAATTGATATCAAAATTTTCAAATGCATAACATTTTTTGGAAAACTTTATGTATATGCACTTAATTTCAATAATTAATATTGCATAAAGTATTTTAGACTTGGATGTATTAAATTTCTTGTGCTACTAACATGTTTGTTATTCTTTGTTGAAATTAAATTTTGTTTAAGTGTCAATATCCTAAAAGCATAATTTTATTTGGAATGCATTTATTGAGGGGGAGCTGTGATTTTTCAAATGATTTTTAAAATGTCAAATTTACTACTTACTCTCCAAAGTTATTTTGAACTTTAAAGATTAGAGTCTTTTTGATTTAACAAAAAGGGGAAGAAGTGTTAAGGTGTTAAAGGGGAGAAGTGTTAAAGTAAGGGGGAGTAATTTCAAACTTGATTTCAAAATCTTAAAATTACTCAAATGTTGTTATATCAAAAAGGGGGAGATTGTTGAAAACATTTTGATGTTTCGATATAACAAATTAAGTTAAATGAATTTTAAGATTTTACTAAAGATTTTCTAAGTATATTCGATGTAATTATTCGAATATCAAAATATTACTCCAAGTATTTCAAAGTTCATTTTAATCCTTACTAAAGTGTAAAATTGTGTTTTATATTAAACTATTTTTAAAACAATTTTACAAAGTATTTCGAACCGTTTCAAAGCCAAGAAAAATCAGATTGTCCAGGAGGTACAGATTCCCCCTGCAGGTTTTTGGCTCCAAGAAAACAGAATGTCCAGGGGTACAGATCCCCCCGGGGTACCGATTCCCCCTGTCTAACGGTCAAAAACAGATTGCACTTAGGGAACCGATTCCCCATGAGGGGGTACCGATTCCCCCCACACTCCAAGCTGTTTTATTAATTGTTTCTCATCCCCAAACGACTCCAAAACATCTCCAACGACTATATACGACTTCAAACACATTCCAAGCTATAAATACAAGCTAAGGACACTTGAAGAAGCAAGAGAACAACTATCCAAGCAATCAAACACAAGAGAAGAGTTTTTCAATCTTATTTCATCTTTCTCTTGTAAATATTTTGTTCTTGTGAGCTCAATCTTGTAAACACCTACCTTAGAGAGGTTTTATTGTTTACATCTTTTATCCTTTTGTAAAGGGGAAAGGTTCTAGCTTAGCCCGTGTAAAAGCTAGGGAAAGGTTTTACTTTAGCCCGAAAAAACTAGGGAGTTTGTAAGGTTACTCTTTATCCTCAAAAGAAAGAACAAATTAGTGAATTTGTGGAAAATCCTTGATGAGGAGCTAAGGTAGTGGATGTAGACTTTGGTTGAGAAAGTCGAACCACTATAAATCGCTGTGCAATTCTCTATCTTTCAATCTCCTTACTCCCTAAACACAAAACCGTTCCGACCCCTCTTTGCAAATCGTTCTTGTTGTCGATTCGAGCTTCCGAAAATCCTAACAGCTCGAATAACTACGTTTGCAGGGTGTATACATTGTTAATGGTTAAGAAAGATTATAAACAAACATTACATCATAATCACTCTAAACTATTAATAAAAAAGATAATTAATACCACTTAGACATAAGTTCAAATATGATAATGAATAGAAATGAACATATGATTTTATATTAAAAGTGAATTTATAAAATTTAGAAGATTAATCTCATTATCAAGTAAAAATATCTAAAAAAATATCTAAAATATATAAAAAAAAAACATTATAAGAAAACGACCACTTCCATCAGCCCCTCTCAATTCGTCTCTAACCATAAGCAAGATTTAACTCGCCTTAATTTAAGTATTCTATCACTTTGGTGTCTCTTCGTAAAATCTTCCTAACTATGTAAACAACTCAAGAGACGTATTTTCATACCCTTTTAAAAATTGGAGGACAAGATTTCAACCAGTTGTCGGATAGACAACATTTTACAAACTACTCTCGAACTAGTATAACAATCCCTCATGTCGAGAAATGTCCGCCTAGCTGTCTCCTGGCGAATGGGTAGTCACGGCATAACCTTTTTCTCATGTCCATGCCCCATCAACATGGAGGACGGCGAGGGAGCCACGCCGACCTTTCCAGAATATTTTTTGTTAAAACAATAAGTCGAAAAATGAATTGTTTAAAATCAAATTTTAATTTGATGTCAATAAAATTTTATTTAACTATTTTTTATTTAATTACATTTTATAAAAAAATAAAAGAATTATTTAATATTAAAATTAAAAGTTAATATGAATTAAAATCGAATTAATTAACTAATTGATTGTATCAATTCAAATATGTATTGTTAAATCGTAAATTACAATATGACGCAGAATATTTTAAACATAAAATATCCATATGTTTCAAAAAAATTATAATCGAGTGATTTAATTAATTAATTATAATAATTAAGTCACATGCAATATAAAATATAATTGTCTACGATGGTAAATGAATTCAAATTTTGATTAATCATTAGAATTTTGAGATTCTTTTTCAAAAACCACTCTAAAATGTTTAACTTATTTGAACTCTGATATACGTCATCCACCCTTAATAATCTCTATATCGAGACATGTTCTTCCTCTTACCAACGATAATATTTCATTGTTCAGATCCATGAATGGAGCTAATGATCTTCAAGAAGCCCAAAACTTCAATCATCCATAGGTTAAACAAAAAAATATGAAAAAATAGTATCTTTCTAAAATACGATAACCCATTTTTGAACATACTAAAATAGAGTGGGACATGATATAATTTACTCAACAAAAAAGTAATTTAAAATATTTTATTATGTTGACTTTGGACACTCATTTAAGATTTAACGATATAGAATCTATCAAGTAATTTCAGTGATAAAATAAAAGATTATTTTCTCTAAACGTCTTGGGTTCGACTAGTTGCGCCTGCGTGTTGTTAATAGATTAAAAAGGTTATGAATAAATACTAACTTGTAATCAGCTCATACTATTGAAAAAGATTTAATGATATAATGACATGGTTGCTGCGTCTATTAATTAGTTGATTATATTATAACTTTTAAGAATACAAACAATTTATTTATAAACATATCAATAATTGACATTTAGTGTAATTTACCCTTTATAATTTGTCGTTTAAAAGGATTCTCAAAAAGTCAAAAACTTGATTTACTAAATTTTCCAGTTTGGCTGGAAAAGTTGGTTATTTAGCCGAAACAAAGAGACCAAACTCCGTTAATATTTATTTGTTTTGAAAATATGGATCTCAATACGCATCCATCAAAATTAATAATTGTTTTTTATATAAAAAAAAAAGCAAATTCACAACTAACCGAGTGCACAAAACAACCTAAAAAAAACAGGGGGTTCCTTTCAAAGCGGATACAAGATTTTGCCACCCGTAACCGTTCATCAATTACGGGCCTTACGGCGTTTACCAACGAGTCACGGCTTCAGCATGACTCAGTCACGTGCTATGTTTCTCTAATCTCACCAACTCACGGAAAAAGCAAAATAACTCTAATCCAGATTCTTCTAAATTAACGTCACCTCCAGTTGTAGTAACCCTTTTCTTTGATGGTACCAAACTAAAACAAGACTTTATTAGAAAACGACCATGAACCATACCTCAATTACAAGATTGGTCCCCAGCCTAAACTATCAATTTGTTTTCAGGTCCCAAAAACCAAATATCAACTAATCAAATGTCATTTTCTTATCAAATACGACATACCTTTGAATACAGTCGGAGAATATTACAGTTTAGGTTCCATTTTTAGAAAAGAAGTTAACCATTCTGATAACCGAGGCATAGTTTTTAAGGTTCTAACAATGACTTTTTTTCTACAATAATTTGATTCAATTGAGGGACGAAGCTAATATTAAACATCAAGAAAGGTAAAGATTTATTAAGTATTTAAATTTAAAAATTTAGAGGAATAAAAGTTTATTCAACTAATATTTAAACTAACAAAGACCTAAAATAAAAAATTAGAGAGGCTCCTCTCATCCAACAAATTGCTTCCTCCCTCTATATTACAGTGTTCAAACTCTAGAGAGACTACTTGGACCACCAAAATACCATGTAAAATATAGAATAAAATGTTTGTCACCTCTTTCATGCCTATGAACCACCACCATCATCTCGCACCATTGACCTGTCTAAGCTTTCTTTTATTCCATAGCACCAAAAACGAAAACAAGCTAATCGATACCTCCGAGTTATCCAAGGTTCTTGCTTATGTTCAACCACAAAACTTTGGTCTCAAGAAACGAAGACTCCTCCATATATTCATAAAAATACGGAAATAATGTCGTAAGAATCACAATGAATAAAGAATAGAATTTAGTCTGCTACAGCGGGCTCCTCCACCCTTTTTTCTGTTATACCTACCATGTTGCAAAGTGGCTTGGAAGGGAAAACGAAAACATTACATGAATCAATGGAGGGCTGAAATCGAGCAGAGTATCTCACAGTTGTCAATGATATTCTAGGCAACTGTTGCAAACCTGAGACAAGAGGCACTACTTTGTAACAAAGGATGTGCTCCGTTTCTGGAAGAACAAACACCATGTCACTGTGAGACCCAGATAACACAAAACTTTGCGAATCTGCCAATGAAAACTTAACCTCCTGAAGTAAATCGGTTTGGTTACGGATTTTAACATGGTACATGAAGGGATCTCCAAGGATGGCATAAGGAGGACATTCCAAAGTCAGAATAATCGGTGACAACTCTACACGTACCTCGGGGAGTTCGTGTTTAGTTACAACCTTGGAATTGATCACAGTCAAATCAGATCTATCTTCAATTCCACAATGCCTCTTCCATTTTAGATACACTGTCCCCAGTCTAAGCTTCGAGGAATCGAGATTAGGAATAACATAGAAAACTTTCTTGAATTTTTCTCCAGGCACAAGAACCACATTGCCAAGATCTTCATTGCCGTGTTGGATGGAACATGACTTTTCAGCTGCACCATCATCAACTTTAATAGCCATTGATAGTAGCTGCAATGTGACCTCAGAGCAGTTCTTAGCACTAACAACAAGTACAGTTGATTCATGCAGGGGTAGGGATGAAAACTGATTGGAATCAGGGGCCGGCTTGATCTTTGAAAGCAACAAGGAATCCCTGCGGAAAGGCAGCATAAAACGTTGGCTAATTAAAACAGCATCCTTTCCTTCGATTTGCACTGTCTTGTGAACATTGACTTTTTGTGCATTCAACTCAAAAGAAATCGGGGAGTAGCCCAATGAAACAAAAAGCATAATTGGTTTGGGTCAGTGCCACATGATTTCTAGTTTGCATGACCATGATTCTCCAATCTTTAGAAACGGAACAGGAACCAATCCGAAAGATTGTTGAATTTTCATGATTTTATCAGAGCCCATTTGAGATTCATCTTCCCGTTCTGATCCAACAATGCCAAGAAGCTCAACATGGTGAGTATCCAGTGAAAGAGACTCAGATTCCCTAGGACTAAACAGGTCACCTCCTCTCACATCCACAAGATTTATCTTCATTTCACCAGCGTAGACGGCATGGCCCCTGGAGGCTATGGTAACTGGTACCAGAAATCTCTCTCCAACTAATGCAGGGCCAGAAGCACCAAGAATAACATCCACTTGTGGGTCAGGTTCTTCAACCTGAGCAGCCTTCCGGCCAGAGAATGATAGAGCAGGATCTTTTGTGGGGAAAGTTTCTACATGGTTTTCAAACTTCCAAAGAGGTAAATCATCCATTGAAGAGGACTTTCAGCTCTGCAGCAGATCAAGTAGGGTCCCATTTTTGCAATAATAGATATGCATTCAAGCTTTCCACTTTGTTCTGAAAAATTTGAATGTTGTATTAATGAACAGAAGGTGGATAATTTACAGTAGAAGATAATGCATGTGGAAAAAAGACATCAGATCCCATATGATTTTGCCTAAATATAAGAACTATCAGGACCTTAAATTTAAATATGACTTTAGCTTTTGAATCTCTAGGGAGAAATCAAGAATACGCAACCCTTTTGATTGAACTTTGAAGAAAGCAAAATTAGAAGCCCATACAAGAAAAGAGGAAACAAGTTATTGTCAATCTGATGTAACCCTTATTTACTATCTATGGCGCAGCACTAGTGATTTAACATAGTTCTTGGTTGATCAAATCCAAGGTTCATTCGTTGAAAGCTAAAAGGCCACTTACAATCAATAATTTAATAATGTATTAATGACCTTATGTTAGGTCCAAATGTGTAGCTACAATGCTGTAACAAACTCACTGCAAAGTAGTCAGGCTGATATCAAGCAACAGCAAGTAGAAAAACTTATCAGAATTACGGGAGAAATCATTCTCCTCTTATTTGCAAATTTAAGGACTGCCTGGTTGAAATGACTGTTATCAATGTGGATGAGGTCCTAGGTCTTTATTAGATGAACCTAATGCATGGTGAAAACAATAAATGAATAAAAATTTGAACTTACCAGATTTGATGTCATAAGTCAGCCGCAGCCATTTGTTTGAAACAAGTGCTAAAGAAGGAGCACTCTCCATTCGATGATCATGTTGCTCAATCTGTGGTGCTTCTAATGGATGTTTTTGGGCATTCACGATGATAAAATTACATTGAGATTGATTAAATTGGACTTCCAGCTGATCAATCTCAATGGAAACGGGTAAATGTGATAGAAGTGATATTGTAATGGAGGAGGAGACACCAGACTTAATTATCTGTTCATGAAAAGCCACTGAAGCAAGAAGTACAGATCTGAGTGGACTAACGAGATCAATCTCAAGATGAAGGGTATTATCTCCGGTTAATTTGAGATCATCAAGTCCATTGAGGGATTCTGGTCTAGCTTCCCCACTTATGAATGCAAAAATTTCTCTGTGTATCAGTTCTCTCTGTTCAAGACTTGCAGGTCCTCCAGGACCACATTTGGAGGACTGGATGCTATCGACCATAGATACTGGCAATGCAGCCATTTGAAGAGAGAACTCTATGAACTCTTTTATCGCACGTTGTTTCCTTGAGCACTCTCTCAAGTAGCCCAAAACCTCCCACAACAAAGTAACCCATCCTTCTTGCCTATATAGATTTGCAATCCCATCAAAAAACTGTTTTGCATTGCTGAAATCACCCAAAGAAAAATATTCTCTAGCAATCTGAAAGGCACAAAGTGAACCCATCCTCTGAAATTTACGATTACTATACATTTCATTACACTTTTTGAGCAAGGCAATAATTTCAAAGGAGTCCTGAAACGTTTTTCCCTCGTCAATCACGTAACGGGTGCATTCATCATCGGTAATGCTGCACAGTCAGATGAGAAGACAAATCTGAACATTTAGTATAAGGAAAATGGTACAAATCAAATAAGACTTTTAGTTAAAATTTCCAAGACTTACGACAGTATAGCTGAATCATCCCCTTGCTCAAGTAGCCGAGCAAACTGACCAATATAAACTGACGGTACCACAGATTCAGCACTTCCATCATCATTCTCATTAGAAGTTTCTGAATTTGACACTGCCAACTCCAAAGCAGATCTCTTTTCTTTCATGTATTGAGCTGCTGACTGTTGCAAGATGCATGTTATGGTTCAGCTAAGGTGAATAATTTAAGAGAACTCTGAATGCATGTTCAATCTCATCAAAGCAAGCAAAAATCAAGCATGAGAATAGTACAACCAAGGTACATATATTAGCTTATACCTATTCTTAGCCCCAAGAAACAATGTATGGGTACAGACCTGATAGTAATAAGCTGGATGGAATTCCCATTCATTTAGAGGTTGGTCGGCAGTGCCTAATGGCTGAGAGGAAGCACTCGGAAGAGTAGCAGAGCTTGAGTCAAGCAACTCAGCAAAAACCAAAAATTGCCTGCTGAGCCACTCCCAGTGAAGAAAAATGACTTCTGGAGCTGCAACAAGGGTCTTGTAGGAGCCAATGTGCTGGCGGAACCATGCGACTGCTTCGTTGATCTTTCCACCATGCAACAACAAAGTGCAAATCTTGAAATGCAAGTGTTCAGCAACAATTTTGATCTCATATAACTGTTGTATGGGAGGCAATCTTGTTAAGGTAGCAACCATCTGCATATGTATATAATAACATTGTAAAAAGAAAAAAGAAAAAAGAAAAAAGAGAGGATAATTAGGGAAAAGAACCCCAAGCAGAGCATGATAGGCATCCTCATAGAACCTCAAGGCTTCAGCCCAGTCTGGTTGGAACTCTGCATATACAGCAACCTACCCATTTTGTGAACCAATGAGCCAATACATATGGGATTAATAATAATGAAAAGAAAAAGTAAGCAAAGCTATTCTTTAATTATTATTACTTTGAAACAGTAGCGAACTTGGAGGTCGGGAGTGGGAAAGTTCTTCTTTTCAATGCGAGCTTTAATCCTTCGACCTTTGTCTTTGTAAAATATAGCTCCTAGTTCGGCAAAACTAACGCTCAACCTGACAGACATTACTATGGGATATATATGTACACCGTACAACTTATAGAGAAATTAATTCAGTAAAAGGGGAAAAAGGAGCACCTTTGAAGAGAGTTATATAGTTGGGAAGGATCCGGGTTATAGAGGAGAAGATACTTGGAATCAACCTCTGCTCGCTTCCGTAAGGCAAGGAGACGATCTTCACTAATGTCCTCCAATTTGCCCACCACCACGAGAAGCAATTTGGTGTTTCTTGGACGAATGGCGGCTTTTAGGTCATCCAGATCGGAGCAGACTTGGACCCATTGTGCAGGGTCACCGGACACATGATCCCAGGAGAAGAGGGCTGCCACAACGGCGGGGATCTTGGTCCGGTGCTTAACCAGCCAATCCCTTTTCAAAAATCCGGCCGGTGGAGAGGAGGAAGAGGAGGAGCTTGGAGAAGATGGGTGAGTATAGAGAATTCGGGCAAGGCGAGGGTGTTGATAGGAGGCTGCTGGGAGAGGAGATGGGTGGTTATCGCACCATGCTGCTCTGAGCAACCTACCAACGCTACCAGCGCCACTGGTGGACTCCTCAATTCTTCTGGATACTCTTCCATTTACTTCAGGGATTGTCCACTTTTCTCTATCTGCACTTCCAATTCCTTTATACTTGTACGTTGTAAATGTGTTGATAACAGAATTGAAGACGATGGATCAATTTCTAATAGTGAGTTCGGCCTATAATTTCATTATCTAATTTTGGGCTTCTCTTCCTTCGGACAAAAAAAATGGGCTTCTCTTCCCACCCCTAACCACACACATACCAATCCCCATCTTTTCACAACGGTTCGATATCTACCGTAATTAATTAAGATTGTAAATGAGATGAAACAGAGTGAAGCAGAAACTGGTGCCCGTCGTCATCATGATGGAGTTTCATTACACTCTTTAGGAGCAGAAACTGTCATACGATGAAAGAGAGAAGCAGAGTGATTTGCACGACCTTCGCTTATATGAACAATCCAATAGGGATACATGCAAGCTATAACCACAACAGCAGTCATCATCAACTAAAGCGAAAACCAGGCCGTATCAGTCAATCCGCCATGCAAAGACAAAAGCTAGCTTTGATGTCGCTTGGTAATAAAAGCACTGTTACCATTACTGAAGTGCAATGGTTGCACCAACTCACTCGACAAATAAAGGCCAGTCTTTTGTAGGAGAAGGATGCCTTTAGTTCGGGGAAGGGTCGAGGGGCATGCTTGCGAACTACAGATTGGAGCTTTGCTGTCTATCCGTCTATCATTAACAATATAAGTAGAGTTAAAACTGGATGGTCAAAGGAAACTAACATGGTCAAACAGTGCTAACTCAACCGTCCACGTTAATCTTTTATTAATATAGAAACAGTTGTTAACAATAAAAAATATTAATTGTTATTTCATTTTTAGAACTTCAGTATTGAAAATTAAAATTTATTCATATTTCTAATAATCATTTATGTGGTATATCCATTATATTGTAAAATATTTCAATTATTTTTTATGCCGCAGTTTTGTATAAAATTGGGAGTTATAAATATTTATCTTGGAATATATTTTGGTCTCGCATATTAGGTCTGTATGATGTACCAAGAGCGTATAGTCATCAACCAAAACAACATACTCTTTGTGTTGAACTACTCTTCTGTTGTACGTTCCAACGAGGCCTTCCACATTTCTCATCTCAGAAAATAAAAAATTTCCCAAGAAAAAAATAGTTCCCAAGAAAAAAAAACTATGTCTACTGATGACGACAGTAATAATATCAGTCCAATTGCCGGAGATGCAGATGTCTCCTCCTCCGACAACCCCTCGCCGTCATCACTCCCGCTGGCTGTTCCGGTCCCTCTGACTTGGCCCTCCGATGGCCAGCTTAGCCTTGATTGGATCCAGCACTTAATATCGGCGTTCGACTGGAGTTCAAAAAATCTGCCCCCCTCCTCCTTGCCCTCGTTGTTTCCAGTTCCCGTTTTCGACGCCCTCGTTCTTACAGCTTCTAAGATCCTCCACAAAGAACCCAATTGCCTCCGAATCGAGACCCCCGACACCGATTCAACGGTTGTGGTGGTTGGCGATCTTCATGGGCAATTGCATGATCTTCTCTTCCTCTTCCAAGATGCTGGCTTTCCTTCCGAAAATCGGATCTTTGTCTTCAATGGGGATTATGTTGACAGAGGAGCTTGGGGTCTTGAGACTTTCTTGCTCCTGCTAGCCTGGAAGGTAATTCCAATTTTCAAAAATTCTTTATAAAGAATTCACTTTTACAACACTTGTTTTACTAGTATTTATGCGTACCATCTTTCATACGCTGCTTGTAAAATGAATTTGACCCTTCAACTAGAACATTAACATAGCTTCTTAACACTCTTGATTATGGATCTCACAATAGTTTATACATTAGAAGCTGCGATTAGCATACCGTTTTTATTTTTGTTTTTGGTTACTACGCATGCTCTAGAAGCTGACTTCCATCATTTGTGGTCAGAAATTAAGTTGATTTATTTTTCCTTAAACTGAATTGGATTTTGATGTTTGCAGTGATTTATTTATTAATGAAACTGAATTCTATCTATCGTTTTGATAATTAAGTAACTTTTGACAGTATATCACTTTCTTCTAGGTTTGCATGCCACATAGAGTGTATCTCCTTCGTGGAAATCATGAATCCAAGTACTGTACCTCTACTTATGGATTTGAGAAGGAAGTTTTGGCGAAGTATGGGGATAAAGGTAAGCATGTGTATCGCAAATGTTTGGGATGCTTTGAAGGACTTCCTTTGGCCTCTATAATTGCTGAGCGTGTATATACTGCTCACGGGGGGCTTTTCCGCAGTATTACTGTCACCCCTTCCAAAAGGACGAAAGGGAAGAAGAACCGTAGGATAAATCTTGACCCTGAAGCCAATGCCTTATGCCTTGGTTCTTTGGAGGAGTTATCTAAAGCTCGAAGATCAGTCCTTGATCCTCCTTGGGAAGGACATAATTTGATTCCCGGTGATGTGCTATGGTCAGATCCATCAATGAAACCTGGTCTTTCACCTAATAAGGAGAGAGGTATTGGCTTGTTATGGGGCCCTGACTGCACAGAGGAGTTTTTAAAGAAGTTCAAGCTAAAGGTATTATCATAATTATGCTTTCACTTACATTTTTTATTTAAAGCTTTTGTGGTTAAATTTAACAGTTGATCTCGTAATTGTGTAATTAAATTATTTTGTCTCCACTCCTAACCATTAGAAGAGAAGGGGATGTTATCATTCCAGTGTAAAATGTTCTTAGGTGCTTCCCATCCTTTAAAGTAATGCATTCAATCTGCAATTTAGTGTTAGAGGATACTGCTTGGATTGATAAACCGTGGTCGTTGGTTTTCTAATTGAAGGCTGTGAAATGGAGCAAAATGCAGTTCAGGTTGGACAAGCGACTTTTCATGTTCAAACCTGGGCAGTTCATGGAGTTTTTCCTATAATTTTGGTATTGACCCTAATATACTAGTATGTAGGAGTGAGGTTGTAGTGGTTCTGGCATGAGCTGTACAATTTCGAAGGACCATCTCATTCAAATTTTTGGCCTAGATTTGACTCTAAATCTGGAACAGAATTTATTGGCTAAATGGTAAATTTGATTTTCTGGTTGAGCATTTCATGTCTATGTTATATGCAGGAAGATAATGCTTATTATTATTCTACATCTCGATGCGATTAGAACATGCGTATCTATTATACTGTTAGTTAGGGGAATAAGTTGTTATGGCATACCTGTCAAAACTTGCACTTCAGTTGCAAGTGGGAGAGAGCTAGTAAGGGAATATCTTGGTGCTGTAATCTAATTTTTACACTCTAATAGCCGGCTAAACTTTGTCATTCTTTTTGTGCAATAAACTTGCCTGTAATTGATATTTACTTTTAATTGTTTGAGTTAAATTAAGTCATATGTTATAGCAATTCTTTTATTTTATAATTGCATATTCTTCATTATAGCTATTAATTTTATGAGCTAGCTTTTCTTTAGAGTTGCAAAATATTTAAACTGTGGTTGTTTTTGGGTGCAATTGCCTCAGCTAATTATCAGATCACATGAAGGACCTGATGCAAGAGAAAAGAGGCCTGGTCTTGCAGGAATGGATGAAGGATATACCATAGATCATGATGTGGAATCAGGGAAACTGATAACCGTGTTTAGTGCTCCGGACTACCCACAATTTCAGGTATCTTTGTGATCTTCAATGATTTACTTGTCATCTCTTAAGATGTAAATGCCTGGTTTCTGGTTTTGATTCTCGACATCAAATGACAAATTATGTCCATGTGTGGTCACTGTGGCTTACTTTGCATCCACCACATCCTCTTAAGTATTTTCAGTGGGTCTATACCTAGACTTTATACAACTGTTATTTTATGTGGTTAATATGTGGGTGTGTAAGATGGGATATCTTATGATAACAATGAAGTGTTTTAGAAGGTTTGAATGCTCATAAATGTATCATCGGGATTCAATAGTAGAAGTAAAAGACCGATTTGTTTCTTGGACATGGCTAGATTGAAGTTGCTTTGTGGTATTGTTGAAATGCATCTAGACTCAATCATCTTAAATAAGCTTGATATACCTAAGTTCATTTTTCTAATGCGTGTGAGGCATCTGTTAGTACAAAGTAAAAGTACGACCTGTCTAGTACAGAGTAATCAACATTAAAAAGAACATACTTCTACCATTGTGTGCTATTTAGGAGATGTGTAGATCATTAAGAGCAAGGTCCTTTTAACTCTGCATCACCTTTAGCATGTGCTTATGTTCTGTTGCTTCCCCCATTCTTCAAACGTACTCGGTTATCTGTTCCTGGCTTGTCATATCTAAACTCTTCTCATCTTTTTGTTGATGGTTGTCCTAGTTGTCTAACATTGAGTCCCAGCATTTATCTTTTAGGGTCATTGCCATCATTATGGAATTTTACTTAATTGTGTTACTTTTAATTAGTGGATTTACAATATACCGATCATGTCTTATCCATATGCCTTATCCACTATATGTATCTTGTTTGCCAATAAGGGTGTGGAATTTAACTACTTGCACAACTCATACAAACATCACACGCTGTCACGGATAAAGGTAACAGCAATAAATGTGACACATTACAGATAACTGTTAACGATCCAAGGTTAGCATACAGGTGTGTCTAACTATTTTATATTGGTGTTAAATATAGTGGAAACTTAAGATAAATATTTGCTGTGGGAATATGGCCATATTCTTGGTCTATCTCGTATCTGCTTGTATTTGACTCGTATATCCTTTCTACGATGCAGGCAACAGAAGAGAGATACAATAACAAAGGAGCATATGTTGTACTGAAGCCTCCGGACTTTGATAGTCCCGAATTCCGTAGTTTTGAAGCAGTTACCCCGAGACCCAAGGTATCCAACTGGCTTCAATGAAATGTAAATTAGCACCAATAATATGCAGTTAAAGCATATCCTGATCCAAAAGACCTTATAGATTCGGTAGTCGATTGCAAGGATAAACTAACCTTCAGATGTGCAGGTGAATCCATACTATGACTTTGAGGATGTGATTGATTCTGATGAAGACTTGGACTTGGCGTCAATGGTACCCGATTTGTAATGTCCCGGATCTATATGTTTTTCACAATCATTATTTTGAGAGTTGTACATGGTATTAATGGATTTTCATTAATATATAGTGTTGTTTAATGATGATGATGATTTGTTATCAAGAAGCATGGTATTTTCTTCACTTTGAAGCTATTTGTATTGCTATAGGTTTTAAAAGAAACCTAACCTTTTGTGAGTTTTTCTTTCTGAAATTATAGTGCAGAAATATGATTATTTTTTGTTAAATGGCAGAGTAAATAAGTCGAGAGAGAGTGTACAATGGTGATTGTATTCTCAGAAGTGGTATAATTCCTTCTTGTTGTAGAGTTATTATTAGTATTATTATTATGTCGTATATATTTAGCAATTAGCATAATAAAACTTTTTTTCCTTCTGAAAATAGCATAATAAAACTTGCACCTCTTAGATTGGCACGATTGTATGCATACTCAGCAGAGTGTGGCGCAGACGGATTAAGACTTGTTACCACGACTAAATTAATAAAAAAAATACTCTGATAAAATATTCACTCCTAAAATTGACTGATGGATGATAATATAATTTTTCAAAATATTTGGTTGAGATTTTTAATTCCTCATTCTTGACATTTAGAGGCTCGATATACTTTTGTTATTTAATCTGGTGCTTGTATTTTTTTTTCAAATTTGGTTAATGAATTTAATAAATATTATATATTTGGTATTTAATTTGATAATTGTATCAGATGTGATACTTATATTGTTTAGTTGAGGTGTGAGACTTGAATTTAATAAATATTATACATTTCAATATTTAAATGCATTCGTGATATTGTATATTCATCTAATGAAATAGTTGTCATCATTTTATTGATTGCTAAAAAATTAACGTTGTTACAATTTATATGTCATGTTATTAATGGACATATAATATCATATGTTAAATACAAATATCGCATATTAATTATCAATTAGATTAAGAATATGAAGTATTAAACCGTTAAAAAAAGATTTAAAATTTGATATTATAAATAAAACAAATTAAATTACAAAATCACTATAGTGATAGTAAAAGAAAATCTAGCAGTAGATAAATTAATAATTATTCATTAATTTTTATTTGGGAGCGATAGAATGAGAACATAAAAATCTTTCTGGGGGCAGAGAAAATGTTAAAAGAAGAAGGTGGTGGTTAAAGGTAGAGTAGGCGACACCTAAACCTTCTTGTCTTTAGTGTCGTACAATTATTTCTTCTTGCCAAAGTGAAAATCCTTCCATAAATTACCTTCAGGCGTGTTTAAATCAAGGTAAAAATCATTGTCTTTAGCGTCGTACAGAGCATCATCAACAGTACATTTTTTTGCTTGGATTCTTGTGAATCCTATTCCCTCGTCCAATTACGTATTTAACAATTTTTGGATAAAATCACCCCTAAAATAAATTGAATAATTTTAAAATTATCTTTTATTTTATTCTTTTGAATTCAGTACTAAATTCTATGAATTTATATTTTATAAATAAAAATATATACAAATTAGAAATAATGAAATAATATTTTTTATAAATATTTTTATTTTAATATTAAGAATTCAATTTTAAAAAAATATATATCACATGGATAAATTTGGTAAAATATAAATTTTAGTAATCACATATTCCTTTAATCAAACACTATAATCTTACATATCGTTAAACAAACCAAACAAGATAATATAACATTCCCAGTAATATATAAGTAATGCAACATTCTAATAATTTTATTTCAAAAAAATAATCTTATAATCCATAAACCAAACTACCTCTAAAATAATTTATATATTTTATTCCCATATTTGCTGTCCCACTTTCTGTATCAAAATATATTTTTTACCTCTCCTCCCAAACTCCATAAATGTGATGGTGATTGGTGACATCATTAAAGGAGTAAACATGCTTTTAAATAAATTTCATCACATATCATTTAATTTTTTTATTAATTTAAAGTAAATATAAAATAATATCAATTCTAAAGATTTTTAGCTAATTAACAATGGAAGTTAAAATATCATTGTAGTTTGTGGTACTAAAATTTAAAATCTCTAGAAATAATAACTATTATTTTAATTACTGAAGTAATTTAATTTGTGTCATATATCATTTAATTTTAGATATTATATTGATTATAATATTAAATTTTTAATTATTTTAATTTTACGTTAACATTCACGCCAATAATTATTATTTATATTGCCGTGTTGTTATCAAATTAACATTCAAGTAATATAATTGAAACTAATACTAATATTTAACATTATAATTGAAGTAAATTAAAAGTTAAGTGATATACAATGTAATATCTAAAATTGTAATTTAATATTTATTATTTAATTAAGTATTTAAATTCCTTTTTAAGGTTTAATTTGATATATAAATTTTTTGAGTTTAATTAGGCATTTGAAATTTAATTTTAGGTTCAAATTGAATTCTAAACTCAACTTCATGGTTCAAAATTTTCAAATTAGTTCAAGTAATTCATTTATCATAAGTATCAATTTGAATCAAAAATAAAACTTTAAGTATCAATTTAAATCAACATGTCAAGTTCATGTATCTGATTGGACCAAAAAAACTATAGATAAAAGAGTTAAAGAGATAAAGAAGAAGAAAATGAGAATAAAATGATTTATTTAATCCTCTAAAATAATATTTTATATACCGAAAGAATGTTGTTTTGATCATATCATTATTTTATAGAATTGATATCCATGTCAAATTAACATTTAATAGCCAATAATCTAATGAATAGATAATGAATTTAAAGTTTATTCATATTTGATGGAGTTAACCTAAATAAATAATGGGTTCTAGTTTTATGATAAAAGTAGATCACGTTTAGTAAAGAAACAGTGTCCCATGCTTTCAACTGACGCAGCCTTTCCCTGAATGATCTATTTTCCAGCTGAAACTCAAAAGCCATTTTCCTTATTTTGCTACTTTCTCTCTCAAAACTCAAAGCCAAAAAAAATGAATGGAAAGCTCGAAAGCAGCTTCTTCTGTTGATTTATGATATGATGTGTTATTATTCTTCAGAATGTGAAAACTGCAGATGAGAAATTATCTTCAAATTCGAGTAACTATTACCAGGTACAAAGGTACGCTCTATGTTGTCATCAGGTTACGTTGTTGTTTTAGCAGATTTACAAAGTTTTCAGAGAAACACCAAACTATGTTTTGTTCCAGGAACTGCAATGGCAGACGTCTTCATGTTTCCTTCTGTCGTCTCAATCAAGGGTTATCGACTCTCTTCTTTTTCTTTCATTCTTTTCGAAGTTCAAAGGGTTCTTAATAACATTCAACAAAAAGTTAATGAATTCAATATGAACGAATCCGAAATATTTTCAATTTTATTTTAATAAAATAAAATAATTAAAAAATTAGTTTTAATTTTATAACGTGTAATGATGATGTTAGATTGTAAAGAATTATTCAATCAATATAAATATATCCAAAAGACAGTAATGATATATGGATATCATTTCATATCTATTATTAATCAATAATAATATATGTATAAGTATCATATCACATTTATTGTTGTACTATTTTGAATAAAAAATGTGTGATTAATTTAAATGTATATACAATAAACAATTAATATATATTTATATCAGTGGTAGATCCAGAAATTTAAGAATAAGTCCAAAATATAAATTTTATTTTTTTAAAAATAATGGATATGCAAAAATTGTAATTTTTTTTCTTTTTTACTTAACACATTAAGTTAAATTTAACCACTTTTCTAAAATAACGGGATGAACTTAACCCCTATGAGTGCTTAGTGCATCCACCACTGTTTATATTATAATAATAGATCACAATGATGAAATTCAAATAAGTAAATTTTTTATTAAGAATTTAAGTTAAATTTTTATATAATATTTAAATTATCTAAGTATTATCTATAAATCAAAAGATAACTATATTCAAATTATTTTTTTAATATTACAGTAACAATCATGTATTAAATTAAAACTTAAAAATAAAAATAAAAATATTTTATATATAAAATGATATATTTAAATATAAATACAAAATATATTAATAACTAAACTCCAAATCCAAAATAATTAAAATTTGTCTGCATCGTTCTCTTAACCCCTTCTTTTGGTGTATATTTAAGTTGCTTATGGTTTGGTTTGAATCTTCAAGCTTTTAGGACGGGCTCAGTCTTATTAAGGCACCTTTTAAGTTTTGGCCTAGGAATACCCTAAGCTAGCACAATCGTTATATTTAAAGTATTTTATATAAAATTTGACACAATGATAACTTGTTTATATAAATTTTAATAGAAAATGATGAGTTTGAAACGTAATAAATATTCAGATGACCATTTTATAAGTTTTAATATTCAATGACTCAATAAAATAATATTTTATCATCGGGAATCATTTGTGTACTTTGCACTAATAAAATATTTGTCAACTAGGTCTACGATATACCGATATGAGTAGAAATATTATCTTAATATTGATTTGAGGTTGATGTAGAATAACTTGTCTTCCCATTCACACTAAATCTATAGTTTAAACTTTGAATGTATACCTTTATTCCATGATTTTGTAATGGTCAGAAATATACATTTCCAAGAAAAGAAAAGAATCAAATAACCAAAGTACTACAAGTATTTTATTTTCTAATACTTAAGGTAATAATATATATATGAATTGATAGATTGAATGTTTTGATAATAAAAAAATAAAAATTGGGAATTCATATATTTTGAATGTTGGTCTGATTATGTTTGAAGATTAATACTTTTAAATATCGTGGTTGTTTCTCTCAATAAAATGTATTTAAAGTTTCAGTATTGTTATGTGTTTGAAAGTATAATGTTTATTGCCATTTCACCCCATGCATGTTGATGTTTGACACATTAGTATTTATCTCAGTATGGGAACATCTGTGTAGGCATTACCATATATGCATGCACTGTAATGAATTGAAGATTGTCATCAAAGGAGGAATATATTGTTTCCATGCATTCAATAACACACCGGAGAGACTTATGCATCATGTATGTGTGACTTTAGGTAACGTACACCCTACCAAAGCTCAACCTGGAAGTCTTTAAATCATCTTCTGTTGTATATATTTAATTAAGTTTTTCTTTGTAATTAACATCTTGTGTCCCCTGTGATAATTTTATTTCTCAAAATCGGAACTCATAACATGATTAAAGCCTCTTCCGATGTCATTTTATTAAAAACTCTAAATGGCAATGAAACATAGCAGCAAAATAGAAACTGAAACACTCAAACACAACAGAGTTAACATCAGACACAAGAGTAACATATAAACCCCCAAAAAACAAAGACAAAAAGAAAAGAACAAGGGAAAAAAAGGAAGGAAGCTTCCAAAACGGTCAGCCCCAGCCTAAACAATGATTGCTACCAATCCAACATAACCTAGGAACAAGAACAAATTATAAAGCATGCACCACTAACTTAACCTAGGACTAAGACTCCTACATGGAAAACGGGGATAAGATCAATGATGTAGATCTAAAAATATTTTTTTAGGGTGGATACATATATTAACCATATAAAAATTTTGTATATGAGTTGATAAAAATAAATTTTCAAATGGACATAATCAATAAAATGTGCAATTAACAACAGAAAATTCAGATTTCAAAGTAAGCATTTATCTATCCTAACTAAAGCTTGAATCCGCAACTATAGGGTCAAAGGGGTGCTAAAGCGATGTGATGATGTCAAGACCTGTGCATTGTGCAGTAATGTTTTTAGGAGTAAAGATGGTAACAAACATCTATCCATTGGTAGAATTCATTAATGCATTACTGACAGTCCATATGGTCTTTATGCTCATCAATCCTCAAAACGAAATGGAAATTCTACCCCTATTTAAGACAAACCACATCAAAACGTGTATGATTACTAAATAAAATTATATTGTCGAGAAAAAAAATATATAGAAAAATTCTCTTCTAGCACGACTCTCTGCATTTGTATATAGCCTAGGTTTTGGTTTCAAGGCTATGGTTTGGCTAAGAAATTAGGTTCAAGTCTCGGATTATATTAAAAATAAGTTTTTCCTGTGATACTCTCCCCTCGGCCCTGTTGAGTCTTGCTCTCAGACAAAACTGCTATAAAATTTTATGCACAACACAGCACAATGGCTAAAGAGAATTCATCATTCACTAAATGCATACTTTTAAGCTTAAAACTATGGACATTTCATATATAATTTCCACAAGATTAAGTTTGTTTAATTTTGAGATTGCTATAAGGAGTTCTATGATCCAATCCTGTCTGCACTTTAATGCTATGACATATACAAAACTGGATTAAAAGATTTTTTGGGTTTCTTTCCAACAAGCACAATGTGGCAACTTATAGGATCTACTGTGGCGTAGCATGCATGCATATTATAGATACATTAGCTTCTTCTATCTACTTATTTGCATATAAATTGAAACTATTTAATAAATACCCTTTATAAGGGAATGGAGGGTGATTAGATCAATTCACAAAACATTAGTCAAAAGCATGAGCCCTTAATTTATAATTTTCTACACATGTTTTAGTGTAAAAAATTGTATATGCACAATGACACCTACATGCCATGAATTTCATACTCTACAGTAACAAATTAAATACATGAAGATTCTTAACTCAGCTGAATTAAAATCATTTTTCTCATATGTAACACTCCAAACATCGAGTTAATGACTAAAGTGTAAGGATTTAAAAGTTAACGATAAAATTTGATAAACTAAAAAGTTCAAGGACTAATTTTGAGAATTATTGTTTAGGACTTATTATCAAAGGTTGAAGGATTGAAGGGTAAAATGGTCCGTTGACAAGAAATGGATTAAAAATTCATTTTTAAGGGTTATTTAACATGTGATCAAGGGAGAAAGAAAGAAAGGAAAACTCAGGAAGCTTGCTCCTCTCTTCTTCTCTTCCCCATGAACCTCCATGCTAAGGTAAGAGATTTAAAAGTTGATTGTTTCTTTCATTTCTGAGTTGATTTTGGTTCTTTGGGTGATTTAGAAGCTTAATAAAGCCTAAGGATGAATTGAAACTAAGAGATTAAGGATTTAATGGTGATTTAATAAAATGATTTTTTAGGAGAATTGATTTAAATTGACTGTTTTTGGATTTTTTTAAGATATATTTGACTTGTCAAGGGTTTAATTAAGGGGATAGAAGTGTTAGAAAGGATTAAGAACAAGTTTGAATAATTGTTATGATTTTTAGTTTCAAGAGTTTCATGGAGAAATTGAGGTGTTAGAGGGGTTTTAATGGAAGTTAGTTGTAATAAGTGTAAATGAGTTTAAAGGCATGAATGGAGTCTAAGTAGAAGATTTTAATGAAGTTGGGTAAAATTTCGAAGGGAAATAGATGAATTATGGGTTAGGGTATCGGTACTGGAAGAACAATACCGATACTATAAGGTTAAATTGAAGGAAATAATATGAATTGAATAAACAATATCGATATTGGTTGAAGAAGTATCGATACTTATATGAAGGTATCGATACTTATATGAAGGTATCGATACCAAGGATAAGGTATCAATACTGTAAGTAAAGAAGAAATTCCAGAATGTCGAATTGGTATCGATACTGAAGTAAGTATCGGTACACTATAAGAGAAGTATTGGTACTACAGGTAGAGTACTGATACTATTCATGCTGAAATACTAAATTCGGGGTTTCATTGTGATTAAGTAAAAGTTAATTGGTTCAATATAATTGAGCTTCGATGTTCATGGGTCATATTAAATGTGTAGATTTGATTGAAAGCAAGTGTTGAACGAATGAATATGTAAAGTTAGTAAGCTACAGGGAAAGGATGTTTGCTTAGGACTTATGTGAGACAAAAGTATGTGCATTTTACTATCCTTTTAAATATAATAAGAGGAAGACTCGCGATGAGTCAACCTTGAATGTTTTGAAAGAAAATGTTTTGAAATTTTATTATGAAACACTTTGATCATACTTTGATAAATAAATTGTGAATAATTTAGTTCGTGAAGAGCCAAATCTTGAAAATTTGTTAATGTAAATTATTTGAATTATGACATTATCTTTTATGATAATTTGATATATTTTGTTTATGAAGTCTGACATGAAATGATATATAGATTTAAATATAATACTATGTGATATACTATGTAAAAGTTTCTACATGAAGATGATATGTGAAAATGTTTACATGAAGATGATATGTGAAAATGTTTATATGAAGATGTTCTATATGAAAATAATCTATGTGCTCAGCAAAAGTGATATGCGTGAAAGTGAACCATAGGTGAATGTACTTTATGAGAATAAGATACACTTTAAATAGTGAAATGAAAAATAATGATAAAGCTAAAGCCCAATGTATATGTATGAGAATTAGAGGTATAGTTGGCATGCCAAGAGTCGAGAGTTTTAAGTAGCACTTTTGTACAAGTCTATGTGCCACTTCGGTACAAACCTATGTGCACTTCGGTGCAAACCTATGTGGTTCTTCGGGATAAATATGTGGCACTTCGGTGCAAATTATGTGAGCTATGGTGACAACTTTAGTGCACAACCTCAATGTACTCAAATACCTAACGTTCTCAGTAGTATACGTTGGGCTATTAAAAAATAAATTAATATAAACTGAACAATTGATTAAAGTATACATTTTGTTATGAAAAGTAACTTGGAATTCTTTGAGAAATGTTTTCTATAAAATGTGTAAATAAATGTTTTATGATTTTATTATACTCATTATGCCTCACTAAGTCATAGACTTAGCGTGTGATTGTTTGCACACGTAGGATCCGAGCTTCGAGAAGTACGTTGAATATGCAAGAGCAAGACAATGTACTGGTGAGAATTATTAGATCAGAGAGAAATTTTGAATTGTATAAGTATTGATTTTGAAATGTTGTTGGCATGTACTAATTATGTTCTAAATTGTAGATGCTCTCATGTGTTTTAATTTTTTTTCCAATAAAAGTCAAATTTTAGTTAAAATTCTCAAAGAGTCAAAGAGTTGAAAAGTCAATGTGACACTTCAGAGTCGTATCATCCGGGTCGAGTACGGGTCGGGGGTGTTACATCATATTTTTCACTTTTATCTCTGCATCATTTTTCAACTTGAAGATTTACTAAAGGTTTCATAGTTCACTACTCTTCTACCTGGTTAAACGGTTATCAGAGAAAATGACTTAATATTGTTAACTCTTCCTGCAAGTCAATTTATTTTTAATTTGCTGACTGAACCATGATAGAGTGACAAAAGTTAACACTAATTTCGGGTTCGATCCTTGAACCATCTCTTCCTCTTATAAAACTAATCATTCTTAATCCTAGATATCCCTTGATTAACCATTTTCTAGATGGTTCAATACATATTTCATCGTTGTCATCATCTGGTATCTTAATTAGGTCATATATCATAATTAAATCTTTCTCATCATTTGGTTCAAGAAAAAAGCTCTAGTGCCGCTGCCAAAATTAATATTAGATAATTATCTCATAAAAATCATTAGCCAAAATAAGAGTATGGTACAAGAGGTTCCATCCAATGAATTCTGTACTGTAATTTAACGAATGGATTCTCGAGTACTTGAGACAAATTTAAGCCCAACTTCTCTTACATGCTGTCCGCTAATCATCAGACAGAAGCATATAGTGATGGAAACCTAGAGAAACAACCAAGCTAGTAGAGAAAAGGACATATATGGTTCAAGAGATCAGCAATTGAGTTGAGAGGTTCAAAAGAAAAGCAAGCATTCAAAGAGTTTTTATTTCCTCCATCAAACCTTAAATTAAACAACAAATTGAAACTGTAGCTTACATCTTCGATGCTCATGCGCTGCATATAAGCACTATGGTCCTTCGTTGCAAGTAAAGCAGGCCTCTCAGGGTTTTCCATATAGTCGAACTCATGAAAATCAAGACTGAAATCGATTAATTGTATGTGAATGAGATAATCAGATGTATGAAGGGCCTCATATATATGTGTGTGTTAGTGTGTATGTGTATTTATACGTTCTTGGATGATACCTGTTGAGAGGTCGACATTAGTTATAGCACAAAGGGTAGAGTGAGCCGTTTGCACCATTAGTATCCCAATTCTGGGACAAATTGGGGAAGCCATTACTGTCAAAGCTGTTGCAGCAGTTTGCATCCTTTGAAGTTGCAAGGCTTTGCTGATAACCCAAAATTGTAGATGGCTTCAACATCCTTCTGATTACTATAGATTTTTCGATGACATTTTCTCTTGATGCTGCACTAGGTTGTTCAACTTGATGAGCAACGACTTTAAAGGAAGACGATACCATGTTGTTGTGGCCATAAACTAAATGATCTGCAGGTTTCTTGGATGTTTCCAGTTGGGTCAAAGAACTCAATGGGTGAGTGCTTGAATCTGAACATATTTTCCACTCATGAGCACTGTTCATCTTTTCTCTAGTTCTTTCCCTTGCCCTTGCCCTTGCCCTTGCCCTTGTCTCTTTAAGAGGGGTTGCCGCTAATTTCTGTAACTTTTTCTCTTTTGAAACAACACCCACTAGCTCAAGTGAGTTGCTTTCTCCTTCATCGAAATCAAACTCTCGATTATTAGCCATCATTTCGATCTGATCATCATCATCGGAGACAAGAGACAACCTCTTTTGACCACCGGCACAACCAACATTTCCGTATTGCTTCATCTTCGTCAGCTCTTTAATGGCGTTCCTCGATTTCCTAAGCAGCCACTCCACCGTTTTGCTAGCTTTATCAAACCCTAACATGTCTTGAAGATCAAAGAAATCGCGGGCGATTTCTATGGACAGCCTCACCCTCCTATCCCTCACCCCTTTCGCAGTGCAAATCTTGCTGTGCCGATCTTTCTTCAGAGCCTTCTTGACGGGAAAAACAAACCCCGGACGAAGCCCACCACTAAAATCAAGTACTCCATGGTCCCCGTCCTCGTTCAAAAGCGCCATGTTGAGCAAAGTCTCGTTGAGGTTAAGCTGCTGAGGGGTTTGCAGCGGCGGGCAACAATGAAGAAGCCGACACCAGATCATGATGGTGGTGATTAAGGAGGACATTGTCATTAGGTTCGTGGCTTAAAAGAACTTGGGGAAGATGGTAAGATGAAGAAGAAGAAGAAGAAGAAGAAGGAGGAGGAGTAGGAGGAGGAGGAAGGTGAGAAAAAGGGTTGATATTATAGTTGTTAGCTGAGATTGGAAAGAACATCTTTGCTTAGACAAAACTAGTGTTGTTTGAGGAGGAGTTCAGTTGCTTTTAACAAAATTAGAAAAAATGTGGGGATTCGATCTGCGGAAGAAGAATTTAGACATGGACAAAGCACTGCAGGGAAGACAGGGGTTCTAGTTGTTTGCCTCGTGTTTCAGAACCGCATCCAAACTTAGCTTAGCGAGCTGCTATAAACACACTGAGCGAGACTATTTCACTTTTGGCCAATTTTTTTTCTCCTGAAATTTATGAACGCGTAATGTAACTTTATCGGAATAAGATTACGTACGGAAATAAAATTATTGAGAATGTTTTATTTTTATGTTTGTTTTGTTTAACAAAAATGTAAGATTACAGTGTCTGGTTAAAGAAATAAAATATTATTGAAATATATATATTTTATTAAATTATCCTTATTATATATTTATTTTTTAACAAGTTGAATTCTACTATAATATTACTATAATTAATTTATATAATTTCTTTAAAAAATTTAAATTCATAAAATTTATATAATTATGAATTTTTTTGTAAAATTGAAAATATAAATAGGTTTAATGAAATGGTAAAGATTTTTTTTGTAAATCTAAAATAGTTTAAAAATAAATTTTTAATTTAACCTTCGTATAATTTTTTTTATTCAACAACAGAAGAATGATATTTTTGAAAAAACAACTTAAGGGCATTTTAGTCCAAAATATCGAGAATGTAATAATACCTAAGGGAAGGGGATATTCTCATTCTAGATAATATAACCTAAAATACCACTGTTGGGAATAACTTATTATCGGAGTTGAGAATGTTTGCCAACCAAATGGGGGAATGACATTCCATTCCCCTAGTAATGTGAGATACCCTTAACCAAACGCCCCTAGAGTGCGTTCGGTTCAGGGAATGTAAGATTACCAATGGGAATAAAAGATTACCAACGAATAGGATTACTGAGAATGTTGTGTTTTGTGTTTGGTTAGTTTAGCATGAATGTAAGATTATCGTGTTTGGTTAAATGAATAAAAGATTATTGGTAATAAAAGATTACTGGGAGCTAGGAATGTTGGCCAACCAAACGGGGGAATGAGATTACATTCCCCTTGTAATTTCATATTACCTAAACCAAACACCCACTAAAAGTAATGGAAAGGCTATTACTGATATTTTAATTATATGAGTATTGTTTCAAATTTTAATTTATTATTTAATATAATGATGTATATGAATAAACATTTTTTATACAAATTGTCAATTATTTATATTTCTATACATATATCAAGAGATATTATACGGGAAAGCTAGGAATGGTAACGGGGTGGGTTTTGTTCCCTGTCCCAGAAATGAATCCCCGTCACCGTCCTGTTCCCCGTCGGGTTTTTTATTGAAGCGCTCTGTCGGGAATTGTTTTTGTCACATCCCCGAACCTTACCCGAAATGTTATACTCGAACCCGACCCAATCCCGTGAAAAACCGAGAAACCGTAGTTTTCATAAAAAAATAGAAAAAACGATCACAAAAAACTAGAAAATTAGTCTACATGATTTACAATTCAAACTACAATCATAAATTCAAACTCAATTCTAAATAATTATCTAAACTCTAAAATAAAACACATACATAATTAAAACAAACTTGTTCCGATATTCAAATCATACAACCAAGATGCATACGTAATATTAAGTCAAAGGGGATAACAAATACAAAGGGGAAAGTGGGAACTGGAACCTAGGTTAAATGTTTTGTTTGTATTATATATAATTAATATAAAAATATAAAATATTATATATATATATATATATAATCGGGACGGGGGCGCGGATACCTTGCCCTGAACCCGAAAAAATCCCTGAATTTTATCCCAAAACCTGACTCGACCCGATATTATTTAAACCCGACCTGACCCTAACTTAGTCGGATTTCAAGTTTCCCCGTCGGGTTCGGGTTGTTCTGCCATTCGTAGGGAAAACTATGAACTTATTACATATTATTTTAAGAAACTAAAGAAGTAAAAATCTAATTTTACTTAAATTTAAACTTATAAGAACCTAAAATGTTATTCAATCAAAATTTTGGGAGGCGTTCTTTATATACATTTGTCTATGATATTCCGTGTTTATCTATGTTGTAACTCATATTCTTTTACATGTGGTAATATTGTAATCATATAAGTGAAATAAAATTAATATAAAACTTTTAACTTAAGATCTGACATGTCAAATTATCAATAATTATAAATAAAATATGAAAGTGTATTTGAATGTATTATAAAGAAAATATTATCGACATTATAATGTTGATCTTTTAAATTAGTACACAATTATATATAGAAAACACTTCGGGGTCATCTAATAAATAACTTAACATGTTAACCTTAATTTTTAATAAATATTAATATATGCACATACGTGTCAAATTAAGCTCAACTGCATAAGATTATTTCAATATCTTTTACAACAACAAATAACATACAATTATTTATTTATTATATTTTCCATGTTCATATAATTCATCATTCAATAATATCAGTAAATTAAAACTCAATTAATAATTATTTTTGTAATGTTGTTAAAATTTTAATCTTATGTTTATTTTTAAAAGAAGTGTCTGCTTAGTGTAAAACTCAATGAGTTTTACATGAATTTTTCTAGGATTAATATTTTAAAAAATTAATTGTATTAATCATACATAAAATAAAATAATTTAATTTAATTATATTAAAAATTAAGTCTAATATCAACAATTAATTAATCTAATATTATAAGACGATAAATCATTTAAATATGATTAAAAATTTAATTCATGACACAATGAATAAAATAAACTTAATTAGTAATATTATCTAACACTACAATAAACTTGTATAATATTCAATTTTAATTAATCAAACTGAATCAATGTCAATTATTATAACAAAAACAAGAAGTGTAATAGAATATAAATTTATATAGAGAGAAGACAATAAATTAAATACAAAATGGAGAATAAATCAGGCACTAAAGGTCGGGAGTGGGGGGGGGGGAACTGTAGCAGTCATTTCACACTTTTAAACCCGTTAATTCAAACTTTAGACCATCTCTTGCGCCTTTTCAAGTCTTTTCAATGCCAGTTCAATCTTTAAATGGTTGTGGTTACTTTTTTTATTAGGTTGTCTTTTTGGTATAATACTTCACTTTGATTAATTCATATCGATACTCGTCACTCACGGCATTAATGACTTATTTGATTTTCACATATTATATAATATCAAATTATAAATTTTTTATTGCCCTTTTGGTTTTCAATATTTCAATTTAATTAATTTGGATTAATTTAAGTCACACACATAATTTTAATAATTTTAATAAGTGAGTCTTACAACATGAATTTACTATATATGCAATAAATCTAACTCTATATTTACTTAAGTTACATTAAACTACTTACTATTTGAACCAAAAATAATAAAATTTTAATTTATTAACTTATTTTGACACAAATATAATGTCTATGTACACATGATATCATATATTGTCCAACGTTTTTCTTTTTTTCCCTTTCTTCAATGTGAAATGTCCCTCTACTAACCCCTCTCTCTCTCTCCTTTTTAATGCTTTTTTAAAATTAATTATTAATTTAAAGTAAAACGATTGGATTATGGATTAATAAAAATGTTCAAATTAGATTCAGTCTATTCTAATTTAATTCGTGTATTCATATTCTAAAATTCAATAAACAAGTTATTAATGTGTATTAATCTCTGTAGATTTCAATTTTGATCACTCAATTATAAAATGTTCTAATTTTATCTTTAATTTTTTTCGAATTACTTTCTTTTATCTTTTGACAGTTAATCATTACTTATGTTCGACTATCGTTTACGATAAGATGCGTACTTAAACTGTTTCATTCTCTTATCTTTCTAATGAAGAGATTCAATAACTCGATTCTAGCATTACAATAAGAAACCAAAAAAAATCAAATTCTTGCCCGATAATAATAATAATAGCAATAATCCCCTCGATTACTGCTGATGAACAAGAAACCAAACAAAATCAAATTCTTGCCCGATAATAATAATAATAGAAATAATCCCCTCGATTACTGCTGATGAATGTATAAAAAAAGGAACCTTCTACAACAGCCCACATTGCATCAATGTAAACGTAAATCCATGCAACAAAAATTACAGCATAAAGAGTACATATCATATGAACTTCACTCATTACTGCTGTCCCTCGCCCGACTCGGGTTTGGAAGCTTCCTTGGTCTCGTCTCCGGCTTCGTCCTAAATCAAAGAAGACAAACATTCAATCACAGAACACCACATTCAAGCACATGCAAATCAACATACTATGTAAGTAATCCAACATCCCATGTAAAAAACTCTTATGGCTTGTTGACTTTAGACACAGAATTTTTATTACAGTAAATAAAACACAAAGATTTAGAAGGCTATGGAAGAAAACTCATGAGAGAGAGAGAGACCGTTATGTCGGATGTCCAAAGGGTCAGATTGTCCCGAAGAAGTTGCATGATCAATGTACTATCCTTGTAGGACTCCTCACCCAATGTATCCAACTCAGAAATAGCCCCGTCAAAAGCCTGCCAAATGAAGAACATCTCATTTTATGTTGGAAGACAAACAATCTTTAGACATTCAGTTCATCTCCTTGGAAATATTTCCGGATCTTCACATAAGAACAATCTAAAATCGACGTGTTGTACATGTATAGGGTAAATTAATAAACCTCATTAAAATGGATAACATTTTATGAAATACATAAAGCAATCCCCAACATCTTATTATGTAGACTCACTCCATGCTATAAAGAACCACAATTTATGATCAGAAAGTGTGGAGATATAGTCACTCCTTCAAGCTTCTTTTAAGCTCAGTGTCCATACCATCACAAGTATTAAACAGATTCCAAAATATATGGAGGAGTTAAAAGGTTCTCAGGCCAGCAACTCTAATAGATGTAATCAAAGTTGCATCAAAAGCAGATCAAGTGGGGGCATGATTACATTATAGCAATTTACTATAGCATCCTAAACACATGAGACTCTAGCAACAGAAGTTCAATAAACTGACAACTAAAACAGCATAATTCGGTTCATTATATGTTATGACTCAAAATAGACAAAACTACAAAAGAAGCCGTTATGAATTAGAAGAGAATAAACACCTGTTTTGCAAGATTGCAAGCACGATCAGGTGAGTTTAGGATTTCGTAGTAGAAAACGGAGAAGTTAAGAGCAAGTCCCAGCCTAATTGGGTGAGTAGGTGCTAGGTCACCGAGTGCAATATCCTTCCATCATGAACAGCATAAAAAGAAACTATGAACTTCTTATCAGAGGATGCTCAAAAAACTATAAAGAAATAACTCATTGACAAGATGTCATTATCAATTTCACCCACCTGAGCAGATTTGTAAGCCAACAAAGTGCTCTCAGCGGACTCCTTCCTCTCAGAACTAGTCTTAAGCTCAACAAGATACCTGTGATAATCACCCTTCATTTTAAGGTAAAACACCTTGGACTCAGCAGATGAAGCTGAAGGAACGAGGTGAGACTCAAGAAGGCTCAAAATCCCATCACATATCTTGCTGAGCTCAGCTTCAATCTTGGCCCTATACTCCTTGATGGTTGCAACATGATCCTCATTTCTTCTGCTCTCTTCTTTCTGCTCAATAGAAGAGATGATCCTCCATGAAGCCCTCCTCGCCCCAACAACATTTTTGTAAGCCACGGAAAGAAGGTTCCTTTCCTCGACGGTCAGCTCCACATCGACAGTTTTTGCAACTTTTTCCATGAACTCTACCATTTCCTCGTATCGCTCCGCCTGCTCAGCCAACTTGGCCATGTAAACATTTTCCTCTCGAGATGAATCAGTTAGCGACATCTTTATTATATCAATCTAATGTTTGATCCTGCAATACCAAATGATTTAAAATTTATCAAACATTTCTAACGAATTTTCATTTGTCTAAATGAATGCACCACAGTCGGGAAACCATTTGGAAACATTCTCATTCCTTTGTCCTAAAACATAAATTTTGAACTTTAAGTTCTTCCTATCTTCAAAAATTTTTAACTTTCAGATCAACTGAAAACAGGTACAACCTATCTTCAACATAAATTTTGAATTCCTTTTTGTTGTAGAGTTATTATTATTAGTATTATTATCATGTTGTGTATATTTAGCAATTACATAATAAAACTTTTTTTTCTTCTGAAAATAGCATAATAAAACTTGCACCTCTTAGATGGGCACGATTGTATGCATACTCAGGAGAGTGTGGCGCAGACGGATTAAGACTCGTTAACCCGACTAAATTAATAAAAAATTTACTCGATAAAATATTCTCTCCTAAAATCGACTGATTCATGATAATATAATTTTTCAAAATATTTGGTTGAGATTTCTAATTCATCATTCTTGACGTTTAAAGGCTCGATATACATTTGTTATTTAATTTGGTGCTTGTTTTTTTTTTTCCAAATTTGGTTCATGAATTTATTAAATATTATATATTTGGAATTTAATTTGATAAGTGTATCAAATGTGATGCTTATATTGTTTAGTTCAGGTGTGATACTTGAATTTAATAAATATTATACATTTCAGTATTTAAATGCATTCGTGATCATGACGTAGTTGTCATCATTTTATTGATTGTTAAAAAATTAATGTCGTTACAATTTATATGTCATGTTATCAATGGACATATAATATCATATGTTAAATACAAGTATCACTTATTAATTATCAATTAGATTAAGGATATGAAGTATTAGACCGTTAAATAAGATTTAAATTTTGATATTATAAATGAAACAAATTAAATTACAAAATCACTATATAATGAGTATTTATAACATCTGGTCTGAATTTATGACAAATTTATTAATACTTAACAATTATAATAAAAATATAAATATCACGTCAGAAAAATATTCAACTAAGTGCCACATTAGGCAAAAGTCAAATATTATATGTAAAATAATTATTATTTGATATAGTGATAGTAAAAGAAAATCTAGCAGCAGATAAATTAATAATTATTCATTAAATTGGGCGCGATAGAATGAGAACATAAAAATCTCTGGGGCAGAGAAAATGTTAAAAGAAGAAGAAGTTGGTGGTTAAAGGTTGAGTAGGCGACACCTAAACCTTTTGTCTTTAGTGTCGTACAATTATTTCTTCCATTCAAAGTGAAAAATCCCTCCATAAATTACCTTCAGGGGGTGCTTAAATCAAGGAAAAATTTATTATCAAATCTTTTCTGAATCACATATTTTTGTTTGGTTCAAAATCATTGTCTCAAAGGGGCAACAGAGCATTATCAACAGCACTATTATTTTTTGTTTTTTGCTTGGATTCCTGTGAACCTATTCCCTCGTCCATATTACGTATTTAACAACTCTTATTGTATATTTAGTTCACATAATGTAAGATTATTATTAAAAATAAAAGATTATCAGAGAATATAATTACTGAGAATGTTGTATTTTATGTTTGGTTGATTTAGTAGGAATGTAGGATTACCGTGTTTGGTTAAAAAAATAAAAGATTATTGGAATGTATATTTTACTAAATTGTCCTTATTATATATTTATTTTTTAACAAGTTGAATTCTATTATAATATTACTATAATTAATTTATATATATTCTTTAAAAAATTAAATTCATAAAATTTATATAATTTTTTTACAAAATTAAAATGATAAATAGGTTTAATAAAAGGGTAAAATTTTATTTTAACCCCTGAACTTCATATAAAATTATAATTATAGATTTTTTTTGTAAATCTAAAATAGTTTAAGGATAAATTTGTAATTTAACCTTCGTAGAATTTTTATTATTCAACGACAGAAGAATGATGATTTTGAAAAAATAAGTAAGGGCATTTTAGTCCAAAACGCCGGTAATCCAACAATACCTAAGGGAAGGGAGGTAATCACATTCCCGGTAATATACTCCAAAAAATCACTGTCGGCAATAAAATATTACCGGGAATAAGATTACCGGCCAACCAAACGGGAGAATGTGGATTTCATTTCCCCTGTAATAGGATATTACGTGAACCTAACGGGATCTTATGATTCTGGATGAAATTACCCCTAAAATAATTGAATAATTTTAAAATTATAATTTTTTATTCTTTTAAATTTGGTAATAAATTCTATGAATTTAGATTTTATAAATAAAAATATATAAATTAGAAATAATGAAATAATATATTTTTTATAAATATTTTATTTTAATATTAAGAATTCAATTTTTTTTAAATATATATCACATAAACAATTTGGTAAAATATATATTTTAGTAATCTTATATTTCTTTAATCAAACACTGTGATCTTACATGCTGTCAAACAAACTAAACAAGATAATATAACATTCTTAGTAATATATAAGTAATGCAACATTCCGATAATTTTATTACTACCTCTAAATAATTTATATATTTTATTCCTATATTTGCTGTCCCACTTTCTGTATCAAAATATTTTTTTTACCTCTCCTCCCAAACTCCATAAATGTGATGGTGATTGGTGACATCATAAAAGGAGTAGACATGCTTTTAAATAAATTTAATCACATATCATTTATTTTTTTATTAATTTAAATTAAATATAAAATAATATATATTCTAAATATTTTTTAATTATTTGATAATGAAGTTTAAAACATCATTGTAGTTTGTGGTACTCGAACTTAAAATCTTTAGGTATCAATTTAAGTATCAATTTGAATCAAAAATAAAACTTTAAGTATCAATTTAAATCAACATGTCAAGATCGTGTATCTAATTGGACCAAAAAAACTATAGATAAAAAAAATTAAACCTTAAAACTAAGTTCAAACATCTAAATATTAAAAATGCTAAAGAATAAAAAATTAAATCCAAGTCACTTGAGTTAGACTTCGAAAAATCTCGTTTCGTTCATCGTCAATAGGGAGATCGATGTCAATGAATGAAGATCGGTGCGATTAGAGCTTGGTCAAATTCTAAACAGGATAAAATTAGGAGGGAAGAAAAAGAGTTAATGAGATAAAGAAGAAAATTGAAAGAAAATGAGAATAAAATAATTTATGTAATCCTCTAAAATAATAATTATATACCGAAAGAATGTTGTTTTGATCATATCATTATTTTGTAGAATTGATATCCACCTCAAATTAACATTTAATAGCTAATAATCCAATGAATCGACAATGAATTTAAAGTTTATTCATATTTGATGGAGTTAACCTAAATAAATAATGGGTGATCTAATACTAGTTTTATGATAAAAGTAGATCACATTAGTATTGTTCTGTGTTTGAAAGTATAATGTTTATTGCCATTTCACCTCATGCATGTTGATGTTTGACACATTAGTATTTATCTCAGTATGGGAATATCTGTGTAGGCATTACCATATATGCAGGCACTGTAATGAATTGAAGACTGTCATCAAAGGAGGAATATATTGTTTCCATGCATTCATAACACACTGGAGAGTCTTATGCATCATGTATGCGTGACTTTAGGTAACGTACACCCTACCAAAGCTCAACCTGGAAGTCTTTAAATCATCTTCTGTTGTATATATTTAATTAAGTTTTTCTTTGTAATTAACATCATGTGTCCCTGTGATAATTTTATTTCTCAAAATCGGAACTCATAACATGACTAAAGCCTCTTCCGATGTCATTTTATTAAAAACTCTAAATGGCAATGAAACATAGCAGCAAAATAGAAACTGAAACACTCAAACACAACAGTGTTAACATCAGACACAAGAGTAACATACAAACCCCAAAAAAAACAAGGAAAAAAAGAAAAGAACAAGAAGAAAAAAAAGGAAGGAAGCTTCCAAAACGGTGAGCCCCAGCCTAAACAATGATTGCTACCAATCCAACATAACATAGGAACAAGAACAAATTATAAAGCATGCACCACTAACTTAACCTAGGACTAAGACACCTATATGGAAAGCGGGGATAAGATCAATGGTGGTAGATCTAGAAATATTTTTTTAGGGTGGACACATATATTAACCATATAAAAATTTTGTGTATGAGTTGATACAAATAAATTTTCAAATGGACATAATCAATAAAATGTGCAATTAACAACAGAAAATTCAGATTTCAAAGTACGTCTTTATCTACCCTACCTAGACCTTGGATCCGCAACTATAGGATCAAAGGGGTGCTAAAGTGATGTGGTGATGTCAAGACCTGTGCATTGTGTAGTAATGTTTTTAGGAGTAAAGATGGTAACAAAAATCTATCCATTGGTAGAATTCATTTAATGCAGTACTGACAATCCATATGGTCTTTATGCTCATCAATCCTCAAAACGAAATGGAAATTCTACCCCTATTTAAGACAAACCACATCAAAACGTGTATGATTACTAAATAAAATTATATTGTCGAGAAAAAATATGAAAATTCTCTTCTAGCACAACTCTCTGCATTTGTATATAGCCTAGGTTTTGGTTTCAAGGCTATGGTTTGGCTAAGAAATTATGTTCAAGTCTCGGATTATATTAAAAATAAGTTTTTCCTGTGATACACTCCCCTCGGCCCTGTTGAGTCTTGCTCTCAGACAAAACTGCTATAAAATTTTATGCACAACACAGCACAATGGCTAAAGAGAATTCATCATTCACTAAATGCATACTTTTAAGCTTAAAACTATGGACATTTCATATATAATTTCCACAAGATTAAGTTTGTTTAATTTTGAGATTGCTATAAGGAGTTCTATGATCCAATCCTGTCTGCACTTTAATGCTATGACATACAAAACTGGATTAAAAGATTTTTGGGTTTCTTTCCAACAAGCACAATGTGGCAACTTATAGGATCTACTGTGGCGTAGCATGCATGCATATTATAGATACATTAGCTTCTTCTATCAACTTATTTGCATATAAATTGAAACTATTTAATAAATACCCTTTATAAGGAATGGAGGGTGATTAGATCAATTCACAAAATTGTCAAAAACATGAGCCCTTAATTTATAATTTTCTACACATGTTTTAGTGTAAAAAATTGTATATGCACAATGACACCTACATGCCATGAATTTCGTACTCTACAGGAACAAATTAAATACATGAAGATTCTTAACTCAGATGAATTAAAATCATTTTTCTCATATGTAACACCCCAAACATCGAGTTAGTGACTAAAGTGTAAGGATTTAAAAGTTAACGATAAAATTTGATAAACTGAAAAGTTCAAGGACTAATTTTGGGAATTATTGTTTAGGACTTATTATCAAAGGTTGAAGGATTGAAGGGTAAAATGGTCTTTTGATAAGAAATGGATTAAAAATTCATTTTTAAGGGTTATTTAACACGTGATCAAGGGAGAAAGAAAGAAAGGAAAACTCTGGAAGCTTGCTCCTCTCTTCTTCTCTTCCCCATGAACCTCCATGCTAAGGTAAGAGATTTAAAAGTTGATTGTTTCTTTCATTTCTGAGTTGATTTTGGTTCTTTGGGTGATTTAGAAGCTTAAGCCTAAGGATGAATTGAAACTAAGAGATTAAGGATTTAATGGTGATTTAATAAAATGGTTTTTTAGGAGAATTGATTTAAATTGACAGTTTTTTGATTTTTTAAAGATATATTTGACTTGTCAAGGGTTTAATTAAGGGGATAGAAGTGTTAGAAAGGATTAAGAACAAGTTTGGATAATTGATATGATTTTTAGTTTCAAGAGTTTCATGGAGAAATTGGGGTGTTAGAGGGGTTTTAATAGATATAAGTTAGTTGTAATAACTGTAAATGAGTTTAAAGGCATGAATAGAGTCTAAGTAGAAGATTTTAATGAAGTTGGGTAAAATTTTGAAGGGAAATAGATGAATAATGGGTTAGGGTATCGGTACTGGAAGAACAGTACCTATACTATAAGGTTAAATTGAAGGAAATAATATGAATTGAATAAACAGTATCAATATTGGTTGAAGAAGTATCGATACTTATATGAAGGTATCGATACCAAGGATAAGGTATCAATACTGTAAGTAAAGAAGAAATTCCAGAATGTCGAATTGGTATCGATACTAGAGTAAGTATCAGTACACTATAAGAGAAGTATTGGTACTACAGGTAGAGTACCGATATTATTCATGCTGAAATACTAAATTCGACGTTTCATTGTGAATAATTTGGTCCGTGAAGAGCCAAATCTTAAAAATTTGTTAATGTAAATGATTTGAATTATGACTTTATCTTTTCTAATAATTTGATATATTTTGTTTACGAAGTCTGACATGAAATGATATATAGATTTAAACATAATACTATGGGATATACTATGTAAAGGTTTTTACATGAAGATGATATGTGAAAATGTTTACATGAAGATGTTCTATACGAAAATAATCTATGTGCTCAGCAAAAGTGATATGCGTGAAAGTGAACCATAGGTGAATGTACTTTATGAGAATAAGAGACTTAGCGTGTGTTTGTTTGCACACGTAGGATCCGAGCTTCGAGAAGTACGTTGAATATGCAAGAGCAAGACAACATACTGGTGAGAATTATTAGATCAGAGAGAAATTTTGAATTGTATAAGTATTGATTTTGAAATGTTGTTGGCATGTACTAATTATGTTCTAAATTGTAGATGCTATGATGTGTTTTAATTTTTTTCCCAATAAAAGTCAAATTTTAGTTAAAACTCTCAAAGAGTCAAAGAGTTGAAAAGTCAATGTGACACCTCATAGTCGTATCTGGGTCGAGTACGAATCGAGGTGTTACATCATATTTTTCACTTTTATCTCTGCATCATTTTTCAACTTGAAGATTTACTAAAGGTTTCATAGTTCACTACTCTTCTAACTGGTTAAACGGTTATCAGAGAAAATGACTTAATATTGTTAACTCTCCCTACAAGTTAGTTTATTTTTAATTTGTTGACTAAACCATGATAGAGTGACAAAAGTTAACATTAATTTCGGGTTCGATCCTTGAACCATCTCTTCCTCTTATAAAACTAATCATTCTTAACCCCAGATATCCGTTGATTAACCATTTTCCAGATGGTTCAATACATATTTCATCGTTGTCATCATCTGGTATCTTAATTAGGTCATATATCATAATTAAATCTTTCTCATCATTTGGTTCAAGGAAAAAGCTAAAGTGCCGCTGCCAAAATTAATATTAGATAATTATCTCATAAAAATCATTAGCCAAAATAAGAGTATGGTACAAGAGGTTCCATCCAATGAATTCTGTACTGTAATTTAACGAATGGATTCTCGAGTACTTGAGACAAATTTAAGCCCAACTTCATTTACATGCTGTCCGCTAATCATCAACAGAAGCATAGTGATGGAAACCTAGAGAAACAACCAAGCTAGTAGAGAAAAGGATATATGGTTCAAGATCAGCAATTGAGTTGAGAGGTTCAAAAGAAAAGCAAGCATTCAAAGAGTTTTATTTCCTCCATCAAACCTTAAATAAAACAACAAATTGAAACTGTAGCTTACATCTTCGATGCTCATGCGCTGCATATAAGCACTATGGTCCTTCGTTGCAAGTAAAGCAGGCCTCTCAGGGTTTTCCATATAGTCGAACTCCTGAAAATCAAGACTGAAATCGATTAATTGTATGTGAATGAGATAATCAGATGTATGAAGGGCCTCATATATATGTGTGTGTTAGTGTGTATGTGTATATATGTTCTTGGATGGTACCTGTTGAGAGGTCGACATTAGTTATAGCACAAAGGGTAGAGTGCCGTTTGTACCATTAGTATCCCAATTCTGGGACAAATTGGGAAGCCATTACTGTCAAAGCTGTTGCAGCAGTTTGCATCCTTTGAAGTTGCAAGGCTTTGCTGATAACCCAAAATTGTAGATGGCTTCAACATCCTTCTGATTACTATAGATTTTCGATGACATTTTCTCTGATGCTGCACTAGGTTGTTCAACTTGATGAGCAACGACTTTAAAGGAACGATACCATGTTGTTGTGGCCATAAACTAAATGATCTGCAGGTATCTTGGATGTTTCAGTTGGGTCAAGAACTCAATGGGTGAGTGCTTGAATCTGAACATATTTTCCACTCATTAGCACTGTTCATCTTTTCTCTAGTTCTTTCCCTTGCTCTTGCCCTTGCCTTTGCCCTTGCCCTTGCCCTTGACTCTTTAAGAGGGGTTGCCGCTAATTTCTGTAACTTTTTCTCTTTTGAAACAACACCCTCTAGCTCAAGTGAGTTGCTTTCTCCTCCATCGAACAAACACTCGATTCTTAGCCATCATTTCGTGCTGATCGTCATCATCAAGACAAGAGACAACCTCTTTTGACCACCGACAACCAACATTCCCGTATTGCTTCATCTTCGTCAGCTCTTAATGGCGTTCCTCGATTTCCTAAGCACCACTCAACGTTTTGCTAGCTTTATCAACCCTAACATATCTTGAAGATCAAAGAAATCGCGGGCGATTTCTATGGACAGCCTCACCCTCCTATCCCTCACCCCTTTCGCAGTGCAAATCTTGCTGTGCCGATCTTTCTTCAGAGCCTTCTTGACGGATAAAACAAACCCCGGACGAAGCCCACCACTAAAATCAAGTACTCCATGGTCCCCGTCCTCGTTCAAAAGCGCCATGTTGAGCAAAGTCTCGTTGAGGTTAAGCTGCTGAGGGTTTGCAGCGGCGGGCAACAATGAAGAAGCCGACACCAGATCATGATGGTGGTGATTAAGGAGGACATTGTCATTAGTTCGTGGCTTAAAGAACTTGGGGAAGATGGAAGATAAGAAAGAAGAAGAAGGAGGAGGAGGAGGAGGAAGGTGAGAAAAAGGGTTGATATTATAGTTGTTAGCTGAGATTGGAAAGAACATCTTTGCTTAGACAAAACTAGTGTTGTTTGAGGAGGAGTTCAGTTGCTTTTAACAAAATTAGAAAAAATGTGGGGATTCGATCTGCGGAAGAAGAATTTAGACATGGACAAAGCAACTGCAGGGAAGACGGGTTCGAGTTGTTTGCCTCGTGTTTCAGAACCACATCCAAACTTAGCTTAGCGAGCTGCTATAAACACACTGAGCGAGACTATTTCACTTTTGGCCGATTTTTTTTCTCCTGAAATTTATGAACGCAGAATGTAACTTTATCTATACGAATAATATTACCGGTGAAAATAAGATTAGTGAGAATATTATATTTTTATGTTTGTTTTATTTAATAGAAATGTAATAATACAGTGTTTGGTTAAAGTAATAAAAGATTATTAAAATGTATAATTTATTAAATTATCCTTATTATATATTTGTTTTTTAACAAATTGAATTCTACTATAATATTACTATAATTAATTGGCAAAATCAACGAGATAATGCGTTGAAAATTTTTTTTTCACGAGATAGTGCCCTCGCCATGCACGCCAGCGACCTACCAGGTCGCCATGCACGCCCAGCGACCTACCAGGTCGCCATGCACGCCCCAACACGCTGGGCATCCGAGACCATCCGACCGAGGCCATCCGAACGAGCTATGCGAGGGCATCCGAGGGCAACCGAGCGAGCTATGCGAGGGAATCCGAGGGCAACCGAGCGAGCTATGCGAGGGAATCCGAGGGCAACCGAGCGAGCCATGTACTCCGGGCGACCTACCCTCGCTCGGTTGCCCTCATACCCTCGCATAGCTCGCTCGGTTGCCCTCGGATGCCCTCGCATAGCTCGTTCGGATGCCCTCACATAGCTCGTTCGGATGGCCTCGGATGCTCTCGGATGGCATCGGATGCTTTCGGATGGCCTCGGTCGGATGGCCTCGGATGCCCAGCGTGTTGGGACGTGCATGGCGACCTACAAAAACGTATCACGCTGGACATTCCAATACAAATGCTAGACTTCATAATTAATCTTTTTTCTCTAAATTCAATAATAAATTTCTATATATACACAACTCTGTTAATCTTAAAAATTAAACAGAGAAACAAAGATGCCTAAAGGTATTATAAATAAATGTAAATAAAATACAATAATAGACCAAAAATGCTTTAAAAATTGAATCTGAAAACACCACACTATTTGATTGCATGGCGACCTACACCTGGTCCTTTGCAAAACACCCCACAGGTCGCTCGGATGCCATGGCGACCTCCAAGGTCGCCCGGATGCCATGGCGACCTCCAAGGATGCCATGGCGACCTCCAAGGTCGCTCGGATGCCATGGCGACCTCCAAGCTCACTGTAGAATTCACCCATTTCAGCAATTAATCTGGGATGTGCATTATCTCGTGGATTCACCCATAATTAATTTATATATTTTCTTTAAAAAAAATTAAATTCATAAAATTCATATTATTATTATTTTTTTGTAAAATTAAAAAGATAAATAGATTTAATGAAAGGGTAAATTTTCATTTTAACACCTGAATTTTATATAAAATTTTAATTATGGATTTTTTTGTAAATCTAAAATAGTTTAAAAATAAATTTGTAATTTAACCTTCATAGATTTTTTTTTATTCAATGACAAAAGAATGATATTTTTGATAAAACAATTTAAGAGCATTTTAGTCCAAAACGCCGGGAATGTAATAATACCTAAGGGAATGGGGTATTCACATTCTCGGTAATATACCCCCAAAATACCACTGTTGGGAATAACTTATTACCGGGGGCTGGGAATGTTAGCCAACCAAATGGGGGAATAACATTCCATTCCCCTGGTAATGTGAGATACCCTGAACCAAACGCCCTTAGGGTGCGTTTGGTTCACGGAATATAAGATTATCAATGGGAATAAAAGATTACCAACGAATATGATTACTGATAATGTTGTATTTTGTGTTTGGTGGGTTTAGCAGAAATGTAAGATTATTGTGTTTGATTAAAGGAATAAAAGATTATTGGAATGTATATTTTACCAAATTATCCTTATTATATATTTGTTTTTTTAACAAGTTGAATTCTACTATAATATTATTATAATTAATTTATATATTTTCTTTAAAAAAATTAAATTCATAAAATTTATATAATTTCTTTTACAAAATTGAAAAGATAAATAGGTTTAATGAAATGATAAAATTTTATTTTAACCCCTGAACTTCATATAAAATTTTAATTATAAATTTTTTTTGTAAATCTAAAATAGTTTAAGGATAAATTTGTAATTAAACCTTCGTAGAATTTTTATTATTCAACGACAGAAGAATGATATTTTTGGGAAAAAAAATTAAGGGCATTTTAGTCCAAAATGCTGGTAATCCAACAATACCTAAGGGAATGGAGGTAATGACATTCCTGGTAATATACCTCAAAAAATCAACTGTTGGTAATAAAAGATTACTGTGGGCTAAGAATGTTGGCCAACCAAACGGTGGAATAAGATTACATTCCGTCGATAATCTCATATTACCTGAACCAAACACTCCTTAAAGGTAATGGAAAGGCTATTACTGATATTTTAATTATATGAGTTTTGTTTCAAATTTTAATTTATTATTTAATATAATGATGTATATAAATAAACATTTTTATACAAATTCTCAATTATTTATATTTCTATACATATATCAAGAGATATTATACGGGAAAGCTAGGAATGGCAACGGGACGAGTTCGGGGCGGTTTTACTCCCCCGTCCCCGCCCCGTTCTCCGTCGGATTTTTTTATCGGGGCGTCCCGTTGGGGATTTCTTTTACCTCATAACCGAACCCGACCCGAAATGTTGTATCCGAACCCGACCCAATCCTGAAAAAAACCGAGCAGCCGTAGTTTTCATAAAAAAATAGAAAAAACAATCACAAAAAAACTGAAAAATTAGTCTACATGATTTACAATTAAAACTATAATCACAAATTCAAACTCAATTCTAAATAATTGTCTAAACTCCAAAATAAAACACATACATAATTAAATACAAACTTGTTCCGATATTCAAATCATACAACGAATATGCATACGTAATATTAAGTCAAAGTGGATAGCAAATACTAAGGGGAAAGTGGGAACTGGGAAACCTAGGTTAAATGTTTTGTTTATATATATATAATTAATATAAAAATATATAAAATATTATATATATATATATATATATATAATCGGGGCAGGGCGGGATACCTTGCCCCGAACCGAACCCGAAAAAATCCCCGAATTTTACCCCGATACCCGACCCGATATTATTCAAACCCGACCCGAACTTAACCGGGTTTCGGATTTCCCCATCGGGTTCGGGTCGTTCTGCCATTCCTAGAAAAACCTATGATCAAATATTAGAAGGGACAATATACTTAGTTCAAAATAATATGAACTTATTACATATTATTTTAAGAAACTAAAGAAGTAAAAATCTAATTTTACATAAATTTAAACTTATAAGAACCTAAAATGTTATTCAATCAAAATTTTGGGAGACGTTCTTTATATACATTTGTCTATGATATTCCGTGTTTATTTATGTTGTAACTCATATTCTTTTACATATAGTAATATTGTAATCATATAAGTGAAATAAAATTAATATAAAACTTTTAACTTAAGATCTGACATGTCAAATTATCAATAATTATAAATAAAATATGAAAGTGTATTTGAATGTATTATAAAGAAAATATTCTCGATATTATAATGTTGATCTTTTAAATTAGTACACAATTATATGTAGAAAACACTTCGGGATCATCTAATAAATAACTTAACATGTTAACCTTAATTTTTAATAAATATTAATATATGCACATACGTGTCAAATTAAGCTTAACTGCATAAGATTATTTCAATATCTTTTACAACAACAAATAACATAAAATTATTTGTTTATTATATTTTCCATGTTCATATAATTCATCATTCAATAATATCAATAAATTAAAACTCAATTAATAATTATTTTTTGTAATGTTGTTAAAATTTTAATCTTATGTTTATTTTTAAAAGATGTGTCTACTTAGTGTAAAACTCAATGAGTTTTACATGAATTTTTCTAGGATTAATATTTTGAACAATTAATTGTATTAATCATACATAAAAAACAATTTAATTGCATTAAAAATTAAGTCTAATATCAACGATTAATTGATCTAATATTTTAAGACGATAAATCATTTAAATATGATTAAAAATTTAATTCATGAACCAATGAATAAAATAAACTTAATTAGTAATATTATATACAACTGAAATAAACTTGTATAATATTCAATTTTAATTAATCAAACTGAATCAATGTCAATTATTATAACAAAAACAAGAAGTGAAATAGAATATAAATTTATATAGACAGAAGACAATAAATTAAATACAAAATGGAGAATAAATCAGGGACTAAAGGTCGGGAGTGGGGGGACTGTAGCAGTCATTTCACACTTTTAAACCCGTTAATTCAGATTTTAGACCATCTCTTGCGCTTTTTCAAGTCTTTTCAATGTCAGCCTTTTCCATCTTTAAATGGTTGCGGTTATTTTTTTTTCAAGTCTTCCAAGTTATAAGAATTCACTTTCAATACACACGATTTTAGTCACTTATTTGATTTTTACATATTATATATATCAAATTATAATTCTTTTCGCTGCCCTCTCGGTTGTCAATATTTCGGGAAGTTTTACTGTGTGAAACTTTAATATAATGTTAAAATAAGGTATTATCGATTTTTTATTGTTTAAATAATAAAATTGATAAAAAATTATCGGTAATATTATTATTTTATCTAAAACATTATTTTTTAATATTTTCGGTCATTTTTAGCGTCTAATAATATTTTCGGTTATTTTTTAGCGCCTAATAATTTTTCCGATCATTTTTTTTCAAAAATCTTGTTAAAACGCCTAATAATAACAAAATCGGTATTTTTTAGAGCATAATAATGTTTTCGATCATTTTTATCGGTTTTGTTATTTAAATAATAACAAAAATAACAAAACCGATAGCACATTTTTTTTTGTCGTATATTAACACTACACGTGAGCATTTCCCCAATATTTCAACTTAATTAATTTGCATCGACCTGAGTTACACACATGATTTTAGTAAGTGAGTCTCCCAACGGAAGTTTGCTGCATAAACAATGAATCGAACTCTATACATTCTTAAACGATATTAAACTGCTTGCCATTTGAATTAAAAATAGTAAATTTTTATTTTATTAACTTATTTTGACATAAATATAATCTGTGTATGTACACATGATATCATATATTGTCCAACATTTTTCTGTTTTCCGTTTCTTTTCGAATGTGAAATGTCCCTCCACTTGTCCTTTTCTCTCTCTCCCTCCTTTTTAATGCGTTTTTGAAATTAATTATTTAATTAAAAGTAAAACGATTGGATTATGGATTAATAAAAATGTTCAAAACTAGATTCGGTTTATTCTAATTTAATTTGTGTATTCATATGCGAAAATTCAATAAACAAGTTATAATGTCTGTAATAATCTGTGTAGATTTTAAATTTAGTCACTGAATTATAAATTGTTCTAATTTTATCTTTAAATTTTTTCGAATTACTTTCTTTCATCTTTTGATAGTTGAGCATTACTTATAATCAACTGTCATTTACGATAAGATGCATTACTAAACTGTTTATTCTCTCATCTTTCTAATGAAAAGATTTAATAACTCGATTCTAGCATTACAACATGAAACCAAACAAAATCAAATTCTCGCCCAATAATAATAATAATAGCAATAATCCCCTGGAATGTACAACATTCAACTCCAAGTGCCGATGAATGTATAAAAAAGGAACCTTCTACAACAGCCCACATTGCATCAATGTAAAAGTAAATCCATGCAACATAAATTACAGCATACAGAGTACATATCATATGAACTTCACTCATTACTGCTGTCCCTCGCCCGATTCGGGTTTGGAAGCTTCCTTGATCTCGTCTCCGGCTTCGTCCTAAACCAAAGAAGACAAACATTCAATCACAGAACACCACATTCAAGCACATGCAAATCAACATACTATGTAAGTAATCCAACATCCCATGTAAACTGTTATGGCTTGTTGACTTTAGACACAGAATTTTTATTACAGTAAATAAAGCAGAAAGATTTAGAAGGCTATGGAAGAAAACTCATGAGAGAGAGAGAGAGACCGTTATGTCGGATGTCCAAAGGGTCAGATTATCCCGAAGAAGTTGCATGATCAATGTACTATCCTTGTAGGACTCCTCACCCAATGTATCCAACTCAGAAATAGGCTCATCAAAAGCCTGCCAAATGAAGAACATCTCATTTTATGTTAGAAGACAAACAATCTTTAGACATTCAGTTCATCACCTTGGAAATATTTCTGGATCTTCACATAAGAACAATCTAAAATCGACGTGTTGTACATAGGGGTGTGCATTATCAGATACCTAAAGTAATGATCCGTATCCGATCCGAAAAAATCGGATATCCAAAATTTTGGATCGGATATCCGAATATCCGAATCCGATTTTTTTTTTTTGCAAAAAATTCAAAAAAAAAAATCAACATAATAAAAGCATTAATCAAATAAGAAACACTTATAGCTCTTATGATTTCCCAATTTAGCAAAGATATGGTGAAACTAAAGGATGATATCCGCTATAGCTATGGATTTTTCCACATCATATTCTCCTTGGGTGCCATGTATCTAACGCAGTTAATTTTCTTGCAGAAATAAGAATATGATAAAAAGTGATGTGATGAGCATTTAGAGATGTAGTTTGAGATTTTGAGATGTTGATAATGACTGATTTGTGAACAACATTTTATTGACATTCAACAAACTGTTGTTAGTCGTCAGTTGGTAAAACCTAGCAAAACTTGGAACTTTCTTTTTTACTTGTTTCATTTATATGAAGTCAACAGAATGGAAAAACTTGATCTGGAAATGAAACTAACAGAAAATCATCAAATACAAATCTAATTAAGTCATAAAAAGTGACAATATTTGCCATCCACTGGTCACTCTTTTACAACATTTGTGACAAAAATAATCTATATTTACATTAATTGGCTTAGAATATACAAATATTTTTCAAAAACAATACAGGGCCAAACTATGAAAGACTCTGGAGGCAAGGGTATGTTTCAAGAGGAGAGTTTTGGTAAGAATCTGGCATTATTACCTACACTGGATAATCTTGTTCTCGAAAATATTTCCTATTTGAGCATGCATTATTCCACAGATCGTCTCCAGTTCTGTTACCCTGCATTGCATTCCTTGCAGCAGTACATCAAGTTGCTCGGCTTTACCCCGAACGTCGGCTTGTTTTGCTTACACAACGATTTGATCGTTGTTCTCTATCTCTTTGACACTTTCCTTGGTAGAGATGGAACCGCTAAATGTGTCGATATATTTTTGGCCTTCAAGTAAGTTTTCTAGCTTCGACTACTGATTTTCAACCTTGTCCGACTTGTGTTTCAAGCCATGTAAAATACAAGCTAGAATCCAGAAATCTATACATACATAAATCTAATATAGCCCAAACAACTCTGGGCTAATAATATAGCCCAAATTTTTTCGGGTTTCGGATAATCCGAAACCGGATTTTGATCGATCCGAAAATCCGAAAAAAAATCGGATACCCGATCCGAACTATCTAAAAATTGAAAAACGGATCGGATATCTGAATTTTAGGATCGGATCGGTCAGATCGGATTTTTTTACACACCCCTAATTGTACATGTATAGGGTAAATTAATAAACCTCATTAAAATGGATAACATTTTATGAAATTCAGAAAGCAATCGCCAACATCTTATTATGTAGACTCGCTCCATGCTATAAAGAACCACAATTTATGATCAGAAAGTGTGGAGATATAGTCACTCCTTCAAGCTTCTTTTAAGCTCAGTGTCCATAACATCACAAGTATCAAACAGGTTCACAAAATATATGGAGGAGTTAAAAGGTTCTCAGGCCAGCAACTCTAATAGATGTAATCAAAGTTGCATCAAAAGCAGATCAAGTGGGGGCATGATTACATTATAGCAATTTACTATAGCATCGTAAACACATGAGACTCTAGCAACAGAAGTTCAATAAACAGACAACTAAAACAGCATAATTCGGTTCATTATCTGTTTTGCAAGATTGCAAGCACGATCAGGTGAGTTTAGGATTTCATAGTAGAAAACGGAGACGTTAAGAGCAAGTCCCAGCCTAATTGGGTGAGTAGGTGCTAGGTCACCGAGTGCAATATCCTGCCATCATGAACAGCATAAAAAGAAACTATGAACTTCTTATCAGAGGATGCTCAAAATGTTGAAAGTCAAAAAGGGAGAAGGAAATAAATGGGGCGGCTTGGCAGTATTAAGGGCGGCTAATGTTAGTCAAATTTGGCCACCAAATTTGATAAAATAATAAAGGGTAAAATACCCAATTTAGTCACTTTACTTTTAGGGTATTTAAAAGATTAGTCCTTAAGGCTTCAACTATAAATACCCTACCTCATTTAGCTTCAAAACCATCCCAAAGCATTCTAGATTTCTTTCAATACTAGAGAATTTAGAGAGTTTCTTGAGAGTTGTTTTCTTCTTTTTATCAAGAGAGAATTATCATTGTTTTCTCCTTGGTAGATCGAGAGAGGTTGTAATTCCTATTTTCTCATAGTGAAATTCTTCTACCGTTACCCGTGGTTTTTACCCTATATTATTTAGGGGTTTTCCACGTAAATTTTGTGTCTCTTTTATCTTCATTTTTATTTTCTCAAATTATCACTTGCGATTTTGCTCCATCTGGTAGCCGTCTTCCGCAAAAATTGGTATCCGAGCCAGATTTGAGTGTGTAATATTTGCTTATTGTCTTTGTGGTTGCCACCAAAAGGTGGATCCTCCAACATAAGAAAATAAGAAGGTATTACCCATTCTTTGAGGTTCTAGATAACTATTCACGATAGTGAAATAGTGGGAGCTATCAATAATAGAAGCTATGGCAACAAAATTTGACATCGAAAAGTTCAATGGGAGAAATTTCTCATTGTGGAAATTGAAGATGAAGGACATCCTAAGGAAAGACGGGTGTCTAGCAGCTATCAATGAAAGGCCGGTGGATTTCACAGATGACATCAAATGGAACGAGATGGACGTGAATGCTGTGGCAAACTTTCATCGGCATTAGCAGATGAAGTATTGTCAAGCATCGAGGAGAAGAAGACAGCTAAGGAGATATTGGATCATCTCACCAAATTGTACGAGGCCACATCGCTGCACAATAAAATTTTCCTTAAGAGGAAATTGTACACTCTCCGTATGCCAGAATCTACTTTAGTGACGGAGCACTTAAATACATTGAACACCTTATTTTCTCAGCTTACATCCTTAAGCTGTAAAATAGGAGAACAAGAACGTGCTGAACTTCTACTTCAAAGTCTACCAGATTCGTACGATCAACTCATTATCAACTTGACAAACAGTAATGTCACCAGTCTAGTCTTCGATGACGTTGCAACTACTGTTCTACAAGAAGAAAATTGGCGCAAGAACAAGGAAGACAGACAAGTAAATCTGCAACAAGCAGAAGCGTTGACAACGATGAGAGGGAGATCAACAGAACGTGACCAAAGCAACAGTCACAAACATAGTAGATCGAAGTCAAGAAGCAAAAAGAATTTAAAGTGCTACCACTGTGGAAAGAAGGGTCACTTGAAGAAGGATTATTGGAGTCTAAATAAAACTCCAATCCACAAGGCAATACCGTAAAAACTTCAGATGATGGAGATGATATATGCTGTGAAGCGTCAACCACCGTGGAAGGTAGAAAATGATTTGCAGATATACGGCTCATTAATTCGGGGAGCAACATATCACATGACCTCAAGAAGAGAATGGTTCCATCAGTATTAACCTGTCTCAGGAGGATCTGTGTATAGTTGCAATGATCATGCCTTAGAGATCATTGACGTGGGAACCATCAAATTGAAGATGTACGATGGAACAATCAAAGTTGTTTGAGATGTGCGGCACGTGAAAGGCCTGAAGAAAAATTTATTATCCTACGGATTGTTGGATAATAATGCAAGCAAGATTGAAACACGGAAAGGAATCATGAAGGTGTTCCGTGGAGCGCTTGTGGTGCTGAAAGGCTAAAAGATAGCTGCAAACTTGTACATGCTGAAGGGAGAGACTTTGCTAGAAGCAGAAGCCTCTGTTGCCTCATGTAGTTCAGATTCTTCAATGCTATGGCATCAGAAACTTAGACACATATCAGAACAAGGAATGAAAGTCCTTGTGGAGGAAAAGCTACTTCCAGGCTTAACAAATGTATCACTTACTTTGTGTGAGCATTGCATAACAAGTAAGCAGCACCGGTTAAAATTCAACATGTCAAATTCTAGAGGTAAAAGTGTTCTAGAATTGGTTCACTCTGACGTATGGCAAGCACCAGTTACATCCCTAGGCGGAGCAAAATATATTGTCTCATTTATTGATGACTACTCTAAGAGATGTTGGGTGTACCCTATTAAGAAGAAGTCAGACGTGTTTTCAACTTTCAAAAACTTCAAAGCGCGGGTGGAACTTGATTCTGGAAATAAGATCAAGTGTTTCAGAACAGATAATAGAGGAGAATCCACAAGCAAAGAATTTGATGACTTTTGCAAGAAAGAAGGCATCAAAAGACAGTTCATAGTGGCGAACACTCCTCAACAAAATGGAGTGGCAGAGCGGATGAACAAAACCTTGTTAGAAAGAACAAGAGCAATATTGAGGGACACAGGCCTAGAAAAATCATTTTGGGCAGAAGTAGTCAATACCACCTGTTATTTGGTGAATCGAGTTTCATCAACTGCATTAGAGCTGAAGACACCAATGAAGATGTGGACTGGTAAACCAGCTGATTATTCAAACCTCCATGTATTTGGAAGTATTGTGTACGTGATGTACAACTCCCAAGAAATTTCAAAGCTAGATCCAAAATGCAGGAAATGCAAATTCTTGGGGTATGCTGATGGAGTAAAGGGGTATCGCTTGTGGGATCCCACTGCCCGCAAAGTGATCATCAGCAAGGATGTTATCTTTGTAGAAGATAAGCTACAAAGAAAAAAATATGATAATAGCGTTGAAAAGTCAAAGACTACACATATACATGTGGAAAATGAGTTTGAACAAGGAGATTCTTCTGAAGCAGAACCAGCACATGATGAACAAGAACCAGAGAGTTCTGAAGATCCAACAACTCGTCAATCAGATCGTGTTAGAAGACGTCCCAATTGGCACTCAGATTATGTTATAGAAGGTAATATTGCATACTACCTTTTAACAGAGGACGGTGAGCCATCAACATACCAGGAGGCAATAAACAACTCAGATGCTTCACTGTGGATGATGACAATGCAAGAAGAAATTGAAGCCCTTCATAAAAATAATACATGGGACCTTGTGCCACTACCACAAGGAAGGAAGCCAATTGGTAACAAATGGGTTTTCAAAATCAAGAAAAATGGTGACGATCAAGTGGAGAGGTATCGTGCAAGACTGGTGGTCAAAGGATATACTCAAAAAGAAGGTATTGATTTTAATGAAATCTTTTCTCCTGTGGTTCGACTAACAACAGTTCGAGTAGTCTTGGCAATGTGTGCTACATTGAACTTACATCTAGAGCAGCTAGATGTTAAAACAGCTTTTCTTCATGGAAATCTTGAAAAAGAGATTTACATGCTTCAGCCTGAAGGTTTTGAAGAAAAAGAAAAGAAGAACTTGGTTTGCAGGTTGAACAAATCTCTGTACGGTCTAAAGCAGGCACCGAGGTGTTGGTATAAGAGATTTGATTCCTTTATTATGTGCCTTGGATACAACAGACTTAATGCTGACCCTTGTGCTTATTTCAAGAGGTCTGGTGATAACGATTTTGTTATATTGTTGTTGTATGTGGATGACATGTTGGTTGCAGGACCCAACAAAGATCATATTGAAGAATTGAAGGCACAACTGGCTAGGGAATTTGAAATGAAGGACTTGGGATCGGCAAACAAGATTCTAGGGATGCAAATTCATCGATACAGATGTAATAGGAAGATTTGGCTTTCACAAAAGAATTATTTGAAGAAGATTTTATCACGATTCAACATGCAAGATTGTAAGCCAATTTCTACCCCTCTCCTATTAACTTCAAATTATCCTCCAGTATGAGTCCTAGCAGTGAAGAAGAGAGGATGGAGATGTCTCGAGTGTCGTATGCATCAGCAGTGAGAAGTTTAATGTTCGCTATGATATGCACAAGACCAGACATTGCACAAGCAGTGGGAGTGGTTAGTCGGTACATGGCGAATCCAGGCAAAGAGCATTGGAATACAGTAAAAAGGATCCTGAGATACATCAAAGGGACCTCAAATGTTGCATTATATTACAGAGGATCAAACTTACTAATCAATGGGTATGTAGATTCTGACAATGCAGGGGATTTGGATAAAAGCAAATCTACTACAGGATATATGTTTAAAGTTGCTGGTGGAGCTATAAGTTGGGTTTCAAAATTACAGTCAGTTGTGGCTATATCCACAACAGAAGCAGAATATGTAGCAGCTACACAACCCAGTAAAGAAGCAATTTGGTTGAAGATGCTATTGGAGGAGCTTGGGCACAATCAAGAGTATGTCTCTCTGTTTTGTGACAGTCAAAGCGCCTTGCATCTAGCAAGGAATCCAACATTTCATTCAAGGACAAAGAACATACGAGTTCAGTACCATTTCATTCATGAAAAGGTGGAAGAAGAGACGGTAGATATGCAGAAGATCCATACCAAAGACAACATAGCAGATTTCATGACCAAGGCGATCAGTACTGATAAATTTACTTGGTGTCGATCCTCTTGTGGCATGTCAGAAACGTAAGCAACATGAAGGTACAAGGTAGAAAGAATGGTGTGAAGATATAATTGTTCCAATAAAATCTTCAAGTGGGAGATTGTTGAAAGTCAAAAAGGGAGAAGGAAACAAATGGGGCGGCTTGGCAGTATTAAGGGTGGCTAATGTTAGTAAAATTTGGCCACCAAATTTGATAAAATAATAAAGGCTAAAATACCCAATTTAGTCACTTTACTTTTAGGGTATTTACAAGATTAGTCTTTAAGGGTTCAACTATAAATACCCTACCTCATTTAGCTTTAAAACCATCCCAAAGCATTCTAGTTTTCTTCCAATACTAGAGAATTTAGAGAGTTTCTTGAGAGTTGTTTTCTTCTTTTTATCAAGAGAGAATTATCATTGTTTTCTACTTGGTAGATCGAGAGAGGTTGTAATTCCTATTTTCTCATAGTGAAATTCTTCTACCGTTGCCCGTGGTTTTTACCCTATATTATTTAGGGGTTTTTCACGTAAATTTTGTCTCTTTTATCTTCATTTTTATTTTCTCAAATTATTAGTTGCGATTTTGCTCTATCCGGTAGCCGTCTTCCGCAACACAAAAAAACTATAATGAAATAACTCATTGACAAGATGTCATTATCAATTTCACCCACCTGAGCAGATTTGTAAGCCAACAAAGTGCTCTCAGCGGACTCCTTCCTCTCAGAACTAGTCTTAAACTAAACAAGATACCTGTGATAATCACCCTTCATTTTAAGGTAAAACACCTTGGACTCAGCAGATAAAGCTGAAGGAACGAGGTGAGACTCAAGAAGGCTCAAAATCCCATCACATATCTTGCTGAGCTCAGCTTCAATCTTGGCCCTATACTCCTTGATGGTTGCAACATGATCCTCATTTCCTCTACTCTCTTCTTTCTGCTCAATAGAAGAGATGATCCTCCATGAAGCCCTCCTCGCCCCAATAACATTTTTGTAATCCACAGAAAGAAGGTTCATTTCCTCGACAGTCAGCTCCACATCGACAGTTTTTCAACTTTTTCCATGAACTCTACCATTTCCTTGTATCGCTCCGCCTGCTCAGCCAACTTGGCTATGTAAACATTTTCCTCTCGAGATGAATCAGTTAGCGACATCTTTATTATATCAATCTAATGTTTGATCCTGCAATACCAAATGATTTAAAATTTATCAAACATTTCTAACGAATTTTCATTTGTCTGAATGAATGCACCACAGTCGGGAAACCATTTTTGATAACATTCTCATTCCTTTGTCCTAAAACATAAATTTTGAACTTATAGTTCTTCCTATCTTCAAAAATTTATAACTTTCAGATCAACTGAAAACAGGTACAACCTATCTTCAACTTAAATTTTGAATTCCTTTTTGTTGTAGAGTTATTATTATTAATATTATTATTATGTCGTATATATTTAGCAATTAGCATAATAAAACTTTTTTTTCTTCTGAAAATAGCATAATAAACTTGCACCTCGTAGATTGGCACGATTGTATGCATACTCAGGAGTGTGTGGCGCAGATGGATTAAGACTCGTTAACACGACTAAATTAATAAAAAAAATTACTCGATAAAATATTCACCCCTAAAATCGACTGATTCATGATAATATAATTTTTCAAAATATTTGGTTGAGATTTCTAATTCCTCATTCTTGACGTTTAGAGGCTCGATAAGCATTTGTTATTTAATCTGGTGATTGTGTTTTTTTTTTCAAATTTAGTTCATTTTTTATAGGAAAGAAGATTTATTAAAATCACGAGTCGAAATACAACTTATGAGCCTCGTTAAAAACTTTCCTAGTCTAATTGGAGGAAAAGAGTGCAGCATAAGAGAAACACTACAAATACAACCCAAAAACGAAAGCCATGCATACAATGATCACCAACACCTAAAGAAAGCAACTCAAAAACATCAACGCGAACAATAATCTCAAGAGTGATTCAAAGACAGTCAAACCGTTCCAAAAGCTCAAAAGCGGACCACCAAAGAAAAAAGTCGATGAAGAGACCGCAACGGAGCACCCTATGAATGAAAACGACTTGCAATGCTAGAAGCCTCCATTAAGCACTACCTCGGTAACTAGGAGAAGATTACCTGGATGCTACGATAGAAAACCTAGGCAGACAGACCAAATGAACCTCCAAAACCTCAATCGATGCGCTTAAAATCTAGAACAACAAAACAACCAAAGAGAACCAAAACCCCTCTGCTCACATCGAAAGCCTCCAAACGCAACTACCCACAAAACCCTCATGCGCCCCAGTAACCCATCTTGTGCCCCACAAACCTCCACAATGGAAATATTAAATTTACAGCACCTGACGCAACGTAAAAGTACTTCCCCACTACACATTGAATTTATTAAATATTATAGATTTGGTATTTAATTTGATAAGTGTATCAAATGTGATGCTTATACTGTTTAGTTTAGGTGTGATACTTGAATTTAATAAATATTATACATTTTAATATTTAAATGCATTCGTGATATTGTATATTCAACTAATGAAGTAGTTGTCATCATTTTATTGATTATTAAAAAATTAATGTCGATACAATTTATATGTCATGTTATCATTGGACATATAATATCATATGTCAAGTATCACATATTAATTGTCAATTAGATTAAGGATATGAAGTATTAGACCGTTAAATAAGATTTAAATTTTGATATTATAAATGAAACAAATTAAATTACAAAATCACTATATAATGAGTATCTATAACATCTAGTCTGAATTTATGACAAATTTATTAATACTTAACAATTATAATAAAAATATAAATATCACGTCAGAAAAATATTCAACTAAGTGCCACATTAGGCAAAAGTCAAATATTATATGTAAAATAATTATTATTTGATATAGTGATAGTTAAAGAAAATCTAGCAGTAGATAAATTAATAATTATTCATTAATTTGGGAGCGATAGAATGGGCAAAATTTTCGAGATAATGTTCTCGAATTATTTATTTAACGATATAACGTACTCCCAAGATTAATTGCTCAAATAGGGCGAATTGCACAGTGTTGGCCGTAGGTCGCCATGCCTTCCGGGCGACCTACGGCGTGGCAGCTTCCCAGCATAGGTCGCCATGCACTCCGGGCGACCTTGTAGGTCGCCATGCACTCCTCCTGCTCCTCGCGTGATTCCTCTTGCCCTCGGATGCCCTCGCATAGCTCGCTCGGATGCCCTCGGTCGAATGCCCTCGGTCGGATGGCTTCGGATGCCCAACGTGTTGGAACGTGCATGACACATGCAATCTCTCTCATAGCTCGCCGGGAAGACATGGCGACCTAGTAGGTCGCCCGGATGGCATGGCGACCTACGAGCAACACTGTAGATTTCACCCTATTTGAGCAATTAATCTGAGGAGTGCATTATCTCGTGAATTAATTTATTCGAGAACGTTATCTCGAGAGTTTAGCCGATAGAATGAGAACATAAAAATCTTTCTGGGGGCAGAGAAAATGTTAAAGAAGAAGAAGTTGGTGGTTAAAGGTTGAGTAGGCGACACCCAAACCTTTTCTGAATCTCATATTTTTGTTTGGTTCAAAATCATTGTCTCAAAGGGGCAACAGAGCATTATCAATAATATTTTTTTGCTTGGATTCCTGTGAATCCTATTCCCACGTCCATATTACGTATTTAACAATTCTTACGGTTTCGTAAAATTATTAGTAGGAATAAAAGATTATCAGAGAATAAGATTATTGAGAATGTTGTATTTTATGTTTGGTTTGTTTAGTATGACTATAAGATTACTGTGTTTGGTTAAAAAAATAAAAGATTATTAGAATGTATATTTTATTAAATTGTCCTTATTATATATTTGTTTTTAACAAGTTGAATTCTACTATAATATTACTATAATTAATTTATATATATTTTTTAAAAATTTAAATTCATAAAATTTATATAATTTTTTTTACAAAATTGAAAAGATAAATAGGTTTAATGAAAGGGTAAAATTTTATTTTAACCCCTGAACTTTATATAAAATTATAATTATAAACTTTTTTTTAAATCTAAAATAGTTTAAGGATAAATTTGTAATTTAACCTTCATAGAATTTTTATTATTAAACGACAAAAGAATGATAATTTTGGAAAAAAAATTAAGGACATTTTAGTCCAAAACGCCGGTAATCCAACAATACCTAAGGGAAGGGAGGTCATCACATTCCCGGTAATATACCCAAAAAATACACTGTTGGTAATAAAAAATTACCGAAAATAAGATTACCAACCAACCAAACGGAGAATGTAGATTTCATTCCCCCGATAATAGTATATTACGTGAACCAAACAGGTCTTATGGTTTTGGATAAAATTTCCCCTAAAATAATTGAATAATTTTAAAATTATAATTTTTTATTCTTTTAAATTTGGTAATAAATTCTATGAATTTAAATTTTATAAATTAGAAATAATGAAATAATATATTTTTATAAATATTTTTATTTGAATATTTAGAATTCAATTTTAAAAAATATATATCACATGAACAATTTGGTAAAATATACATTTTAATAATCTTATATTTCTTTAATCAAATACTGTAATCTTACATGCCATCAAATAAACCAAACAAGATAATATAACATTCCTAATAATATGTAAGTAATGCAACATTTCGATAATTTTATTTTAAAAAATAATTTTATATTCCGTGAACCAAACTACCTATAAATAATTTCTCTATTTTATTCCCATATTTGATGTCCCACTTTGTGTATCAATTTTTTTTACCTCTCATCCCAAACTCCATAAATGTGATGGTGATGGGTGACATCATAAAAGGTGTAAACATGCTTTTAAATAAATTTCATCACATATCATTTAATTTTTTTATTAATTTAAAGTAAATATAAATAATATTTATTCTAAAAATTGTTACCTATTTGATAATAAAAGTTAAAGCATCATTGTAATTTGCGGAACTCGAACTTAAAATCTCTAAGAATGATAATTATTCTTTTAATTACTGACTTAGTTTGATTTGTATCACATATCATTTAATTTTAGATATTGTATTAATTATAATATTAAATTTTTAATTATTTTAATTTACTTTAACATTCACACCAATAATTATTAGAGAAAATAACCTCAGTGACCAAAAATCTCATATAATATACGATTTTAACCAACTTTTTCCGGATTTGCCAAAATGACCAACAAAATCGCAATGCGATCGCTAATTCGCAACGCGATCTCCATTATCGCAAATCAGTTTCCAGATTCGCAACGCGATTATTACTATCGCAATGCGATTTTCCAATTTCTCATTGCGATTTTCCCAATTCGCATTGCGATTTTCCCAATTCACAATGTGAATAAGTAAATCGCAATGCGAATTTGAAAAATCGCAATGCGATACTGACTATCGCAACGCGATAATACAAAATCGCAATGCGATTTACATAGCGCCATTCGTATTAACGCGTATTTTTTTTTTCAAATTCCAAACACGAATTTTTTCTTAATATATCGGAAACTGAACCGTCCACAGTAATCGCAACTCATAACCTCAAACCTAAAATCACAACACTCAGTCCCATCTCCATCTCTCACTCTCTACGGCGAAATCCGTCCCCATCTCCGAAGATTTCCATCCCCATCGCCGGCGAAATCCCTCACAACCATTCACGGTCAGAAATCCCTCACAATCATTCAGAAATGGAAAATCAACCTCCGAGGGTTAGTTTTTTTAATTATTTTTATTTTGAAAATTTTGCATTATTTTAGGTTTTTCATATTGAAATTAATGATAAGTTTACTGGTAATTTCAATAATAGATTAACCATTTCACTTAGATTTCTTATTAAATTCATTCGATTGCTGCCAATACTACTAAATTGTTTAGTATTTAACCTTGTGAAGTTAGTATTTGTCTTTTGGTTGAAGTAATGCAGAAGAAGAATACTATCGCAACGAGAGAATGAAAATCGCAACGCGAAAATGACTATCGCAACGAGAGAATGAAAATCGCAACGCGAAATGAAAATCGCAATGAGATAATCACAACGCGAAACCAAAATCGCATTACGATTTTCATTTCGCGTTGCGATTTTCATTCTCTCGTTGCGATTTTCATTTCAACCAAAAGACAAAACAGTGTTGCAAATTTTAGTTTCAAGAATAAACTACTATATATGTTTATTGTTTTTGGTATATCTTCACAGTGTAGTTTTTGGTATATCTAACTTGGTATGTTTATTGTTTTTGTAGAAATTTTTTTCGGCTTCATTGACATTAAGGAATAAAGTTAGCCTATCCACTACAATTGCTTCGAAGCTTTCACCTGTACAAAGAAAATTGTTTGAGGAAACCTGCTTCGGGCCATGGCTGAGAGTACAGCATCCGGGTGGAGATGCTAATTTGACCCATTTGTGGCTTCAGACCATGACTAGCGATCTACCCGACAGTATACAACGTGGTGAGGAAGAGATATGGTTTCATTTTCCACCGGCGTATACTTGTTTTGGGCGGAAGGAGTTCTGCTTAATCACTGGTCTACGATTCGGACACGATGATATAGGCCGGTACACTCGTCATATCCCCGCCCATCATGGTTATCCAGGGTTTTTCCTGATGAGTCAATAGAGAAGCCGAACTTACACGTCGACGACATGAAGAAATTGTTTAATAAAAAAGATGGTTTTACTCGGATGAATGACGTCGATGTTGTCCGAGTATGCCTTTTACTACTTTTGTATGCCGGCTTTTTAGGCAGAGAGGCCAGACAACCTATTCCTCAGGAGCTAATATTATTGGTAGATGACCTAAATGCATGGAATCTGTTTCCGTGGGGTTCGTATATATGGAAAGCTACCTGGACTAAGTTGTCGTCTGCCTTTGATGACCGCAAAAGTTTACGGGGCGATGGGTCGAAATACACTTTGTCAGGCTTTGTTTGGGCCTTTAAGGTAAGAATTTCTATATAATGTTTTCAAAATTATAATTAATTATTTAACAATTACTAATGTTTGTTATTATATTGTTTGTAGATTTGGATATTCGAGGCTTTCCCCAGCATACGGACATATGCATTAAAAACCTCAAATGATATTCCTAGGGCTATTTCCTGGAAGAGGAAACGTCTGTTGGATTAGGAAGACTTAATACCATATGCGACAATAAATAATGTAAGTTAACACAAATACTATCATATATAAACAAGTTATTAATAGTAGACGTTTAACTTTGTTTGAGTTTTTATATTTTTAGGAGGCCAACACTCCATTAATGAGACTGACACCCACGGAGGCTGAGCTTGCCACTGATTGGTGGCAAGCTAGTCAGCGTTTTTTTGATGGCACGAATGATGAGCAGCCTCCACTTCCTCCACTTCGAGAGCCATCACCTCACCCAGAGCCATCACCTGATCGACCCGATTATACACCTCTACAACGAGAGCCATCACCTATCCCGTCACATCATCGAGCCTCTTCTCCACCATCACCTCATGATAGGCGACCGACAAAGATGCCATGACTTCTATCTCCCTATTCTCCACCTCCACGGGATGAGTCAAGGGAGTTACGTGATGAGGTCAATGCTTTGCGTGAGGAGATCGGTACTCTACGCGATAACGATGGTGCATGGCGTGTGGAGGTGTCTACTTTACGTGGTGAGGTTGTCGCTCTACGTGAGATGGTAGTATCGTTGTAGAATGAGGTTCATACTCTACGCAACGAGGTAAGTTTAAGATTTTCCATATTTAACTTGATGATAAATTTACTCGTAATTTCACTTAGATTAACCATTTCACTTAGATTGCTTAGTAAATTTATTCGGTTGCTGCCAATTCTGCTAAACTGTGTGTTCTTTAACACTGTGAAGTTAGTATTTGTCTTTGTTTTGTCTTTTGGTTGAAAGTAAATTTGTTCGGTTGCTGCCAATTCTGCTAAACTGTGTATTCTTTAACACTGTGAAGTTAGTATTTGTCTTTGTTTTGTCTTTTGGTTGAAAATAAATTTGTTCGTTTGCTGCCAATTGAAACTATTCTTCTTCTGCAAATTTGAACTATGATAGAATAATAACTTGGGTGAATTCAATGCAAGTTTGAAACATATTTGTCTTTGTTTTCACTGTTTAAATATCATGTTTGTTTATTTACTGATATTTGTATTTAATTATTTAGCGGACCGATAAGGTGGATGCTTTACGTCGGGTTTTTATTGCACGACAGAGTTCACGCATCAGACGGCGTGCACGTGCTATTAAGTCTCCGTACACCCCAATAGTGCGAAGACACCGCAAGAAGAAGCCCGACTCGCCTGTCATCCCTCAAGAGTCCACTCCTATCGTTGAAGAGGCCCCTATCATTCCTCGAGAGTCCCCTCCCACCGTTCAAGAGGCCACTGTCATCGTTGAAGAGGTCCCTCCCACCATTCAAGAGCCCGATTCACATGGCGTCATATGTAGAATTCTTGAGAAACCCTCTGACCTGCCGGACATGATGGATTCAAGTTGGCTCTCGTATGAGTTACCGACCAGTACCATACCGGTATCTGAAGTGGAGAGGAGACAACTACCGGACACAATTCTGGATAACACCCTTTGGGATAAGACCGCAGTTGATTTTTATCTACATGAGAGGAGCCAGGGGTGTTTCACTGACATATGCAAGCTCAACGATGATATCTATTTGTTGCTTGATCGGTCTTGGTGGGGCGTATTATTAGGGGTCGAAGACAATGGCTATTTCGATGGAGGGGTAAGTCTTATATTTTTCTCATATTTTAATTTGATTATTTTTTTTTAAATTTATGTAAATTACTAATATATGTCTTTTTTTGTAAAATAGCATATCGATACGTGGGTGGTCACGTCTTCTAATAATTAGGAAACTTAAGGAAAATAAAAGAAATACACGATATACAATTATACCGACGTCTTTTAACGCCGTTCACTTGAAGAATCAACGAGATAAATCATTTGCTTTGGGCAATGGACAAGCTAAACTTTATCCTGCATGGTGGGAGGTCGATAAGGTTAGTATTTATTTTAGATTGAGTTTAAAAGTATTCATAAATAAGTGCGCAAATGAATGAATTATTACTTATGATTGCAGGTGTTTATCCCTGTTTTAGAATGTAAACATTGGCTTCTCGTCGAGCTTTAGCTCCCATCCCTTAAGGCAATAGTATATGACAGCATGATAAATTACATATCATTGGCTGATTTAAGAAATATTATTAAGGGATGGAGCTCTCATTTGGCTAAATTCTTGGATGCGATAAATTATTGGACTCGTTCTGGAAACAAGAAGCCAAAGAAGCTCAATATTACAGTTAGCAGAGACGAGACTGCACCACAACAAATGAAAGGACCCAGAGGGGATTGTGGTCCTCTCGTATGCTTGGCGTTGGATCGTTTGATCATAGGAAGTATAAAGTATCTACCTCCCACCGATAGAGATAGAGTTGCAGTAGGCTTGTGGTTTCGGCATTATATGGCTAGATCGATATATACGAGACGCTGTCTACCTGCATCCGCGTTATAAAAATGTCCATAAACAATTGGTAAGTTTATAGGCTTGTGGCTTGAAAATGTTTGGTTAAGTACCTAGAATTCAATAATTTGTTGTTTGTATGTTTTAGATGTGTAGAAAGTGTTGTTTGAGCAAATGTTTGGTTTATGCAGGTTAATCTCAGAAGTGAGCTGCGTGAAAATGATGTATGGCTGCAAAAGTTGATTCAATAGTAGATGAGGAAATAAGAATTATTGCTTATTTATTGATTGTTTAATTGATTTGTAAAAGATGATTTGTAAAAGTTGATTTGTTTAATTGATGTGAACATAATTCTTATTTGTGCTTGTTTAATTGATTGAAATGTAATGGTTGATTTTATTGATTTCAATCTGCATTATGTTGAAGGCAAAAATGACTATCGCAATGCGAAATGAAAATCGCAATGCGAAATGAAAATCGCAACGTGAAATGAAAATCGCAACGACAAAATCGCAACGTGAAACTAAATCGCAACGCGAAACTAAAATCGCGTTGCGATTTTCATTTCGCTTTGCGATTCCCTCGTTGCGATTTTCATTTCGCGTTGCGATTCTCTCGTTGCGATTTTCATTTCGCATTGCGATTCTCTCGTTGCGATTTTCATTTCGCATTGCATTGGTCAAATGATTGCCTAATAAGTGATAACAACTGAACAGATCATAGCAATTTTCAAACTCAAGTTACTAATATATGCCTAACTGAAAATGTTAAAAGTTCACACATAAAATCTACATAATACAACGTTTGCATTTAAAAATCACCTAAGTTAACAGTCCCAAAATGTGAAGCCAATTGTGATTGGGATTTTAAAGATGATTGCGATTTTGATTGCCTTTTTCTTGACACCATATGAGCTTTGGATTTTGATGAGGATCCATATTTTGGTAGAGGAAAAGATGATTGTGATGGCACTGGTGATCCACATGTCAACCTTGTATGACCACTTTCCTTGCACCGACTACATGTCGATCTCTTCTTATCTTCACCCTTAGACGGTATACGATCGTGACTTTTTGGTCGGCCAGGTAGCCTTCTGTCCATGGCTGGTGGCAAAAACTGTTTGTAAGTCATCTGGTATGTCCCACTCAGAAGGATGTGGAATAGGGTAGACAATCTCGCCATAAGTCTGTCAATATACTTCTGTAGTGTAGCAATCCATAGCGTATGCGCTTGAATCATCTTGGTTTAGATGAAGAGAAACTTTTATAACATGGCCAAACGGATAACCAGATGTTTGCCATTTCATACAACTACACGTCTTTGCATTTAGATCGACAAGCCCATTTAAGTTATTATCCAGTACTTCAAACAAAGTGTTTGAACATGGTTCAACTCTCCATGACGTTGACTTCACAACACGTTTCGTTATCTTTTTTTCTGTCCATGGTGTAACACGATGTTCCAATGTTCCTGTAAATTTAAATAAATAATACTTAGTAAAATATATGATAAGTTACGAATTTAAAGAAATAATAACTGCATGGTTTATTTTCTTGTAGTACCACTGTTGAATAGAGGCTCGAAAAAACTCCATTAACATAGTAATGGGTAATTTCCGGGAATGATGACTTAGAGCGTTGATTGATTCTGCACTATTAGACGTCATGAAACCATATCTTGCTTTAAGTTGATGTACTCTTGACCATCTTTCAAACCCGACATCTTCTAGTGTTTGAGAACACTGAGGCAAAACACGTCTTAAACAGTTTATATGCTTATTAAAATCCACTTCCCGATAAGCTTTTACAGCCTTCCAGTATGTCCATTTGTGATTTTTTTATACCAGCAGACCTTTATTTTAGATTTCTATACAAATGAACACCACAAAGTCCATGAAAAGCATCTGGGAAACACCTTCGAACAGCGTTGTCAATTGAGTTTGCCCTATCGGATATGATTGTTAGATTGCTAATATGACCTATGCAATCCCTAAGATGCCCCATAAACCATGTCCATGAATCAGAGGTTTCAGATTTGCCAACCCCGTAAGCTATTGGCAATATCTCATTGTTAGCATCCATGGCTACTGCTAATAAGTTTACTCCAAGGTATCGACCTTTCAAATGTGCTCCGTCAACTATAATAACTGGGCGCATGCAAGTAATAAATGAACGAATCTACAAAATAATATACACAAGAAATATAATCATTTAAATGTGAAATGCATGTAATGTAACTAACAAAAATGAGTCAACAGAATTATATTGATTTACTAACCGCAGCACCAATGGCGATAAACAGCAACTCAAAGCGTCCATCTCTATCTCTTTTGATATGAGTTACCGACCCAAGATTTTTTAGCTTTAAATTGTGACAATAAGCCGGCAGTTGGGCAAACGATGCTTCTGGCGACCCCCTTAACAATTCCAAGGCATAACATTTGGCTCTCCAAGCTTGAGAATATGATATACTAATCTTGAACCGAGCATTCATGTCAGTCATAATTTCATGTCCCCGATATACCTTGCCATTCAAAAACATTAACTCAGCCAGAAAACCACCCAACACCTTTTTGTTTGCCTATCTATGGTGAGGAAAAACTTGGGTTCTTGAACATGTGTGTTTATCAATAAAAGTCCTAACTTGAAACATTTCGCAATCTTTTATCCTCTTTGCAATCATACGCCACGTACAGTTTTTGTCAATCATACACCTTGTTTCGAAACGATCTTTGCTTGATTTGTTAACTTTTAGTTGGTAGCCATCTTCCACACATTTCGTATACAAAGCTATCTTCAAGTATTCCTTTGTATCAAAACAATCATCTTTCTTGATACGAATAACTTTTGTGTAACAATCAACTGCTTTCTTTACCAACTCTTCTTCCGGTAGCTGAAGTAATTCTGGCATATTTCAGTTATACTCCCGTGGCATTTTCTTTTCTTCGGGGACTTTTTCTTCTTCATGATTATATGAATTACAGAATGGATGTTCAACATGTTCATTCACAGTCGTAACTTCCTCCTCATTATCATCAATAACATATTCCTCGGCAACGGCTGTTTCATCATCAAAATTCGGGTATTGACCAATATCAAAATCATTACACGCAGGGTCTGTTTCTTCTTCTGAAACATCATCAAAATCCGAGTATTGACTAATATCAAAGTCCGGGTATTGACCAAGATCAAATTTTGAATACTGACTAGTACTCACAATTTTTTCTCTTGGCTCATCATCGTCTAATTGGTCAATACGAAAACCGGAATTTGGTGCTGAAAGTTGATTTGGATTTGGATTAGAGAAAGGTTGTGGGTTTTGAGACCCACTTAGTTGATTACTACCCGCTACTGACCCAACAATACTACTTCTAGGTTCAACAACATACAATGTAACATCATTACTTGAAACACTAATGTAAGCAATGAATCGTTCAACATCTTCATTGTTGGTTAACAAATAAACTTTACCATTTCTCTGATAAGATAGCCTAAATCCACTTAGGGGCTCTAAATTCAATTTCTTTGAAACACGTAACATTAGAGTTTCATAAGTTAACTTTTTTAATGACAGTTTTAGTTGAAGATTCATGGGTAAAGGCATATATTGTAAAACACCATGAACATTCTCCCATGACCCTCCAAAACACAAATCTATCAAAACATGATCAACGTTAGATGATTTCATGGTTGTAAATTAATTTACTAAACAAACGAGATGCGAAACTAAGACCTGTTGCCGGATGGGGAAGGATGTCGTTGGATATAGGAACGGATGTCACCGGAGAGAGTGATAGATGGAGATGGAATGAGTTGCGATTTAGGGATTTAGGTTATGAATTGTTGCTACTGCGTAGATATATACACAAAAAATTTGGCTTGCGAAACTAAAACCTGTTGCGAACTTTGAAACTCGCATTGCGATTCTATATTATCTCGTTGCGAAAGTCAGAATCGCGTTGCGAAAGGCAATCAAAATCGCAATCATCTTCAAAATCTTAATCACAACCGGCTTCACCTTTTGAGACTGTTAACTTAGGTGATTTTTAAATGCAAACGTTGTATTATGTAGATTTTATGTGTGAACTTTTAACATTTTCAGTTAGGCATGTATTAGTAACTTGAGTTTGAAAATTGCTATGATATGTTCAGTTGTTATCACTTATTAGGCAATCATTTGACCATCGCAATGCGAAATGAAAATCGCAATGAGGGAATCGCAAAGCGAAATGAAAATCGCAACGCGATTTTAGTTTCGCGTTGCGATTTTGTCGTTGGATTTTCATTTCGCGTTGCGATTCTCGCATTGCGATTTTCATTTCGCATTGCGATTCTCTCGTTGCAATAGTCAGTTTCGTGTTGCGACAGTCTGTTTTGCCTTCAACATAATACAGATTGAAAATCAACAAATCAACTATTACATTTCAATCAATTAAACAAGCACAAATAAGAATTATGTACACATCAATTAAACAAATGAACATTTACAAATCATTTTTTACAAATCAATTAAACAATCAAAAAATAATAATAAGAAAACTGCATTTCACGAATCATTTTTGCACCCGTACATCCATTTCACGCAGCTCACTTAAGGATTAACCTGCATAAACCAAACATTTGCTCAAACAAGACTTCCTACACATCTAAAACCTACAAACAGCAAATTATTAAATTCTAGGTACTTAACCAAACATTTTCAAACCAAAAGGAGTATCTATGTTAACAAAACTTGCATTTGACTTACCAATTAACAATGGATACTTTCATAACGCGGATGCAGGTAGGCAGCGTCTCGAATATATCACTCTAGCCATATAATGCCGAAACCACAAGCCTACTGCAGCTCTATCTCTATCGGTGGGAGGTAGAAACTATGTGCTTCTCGTCGTCAAACGCGCCAAGCACATGCATACGAGAGGACCACATTCCCCTTTGGCTCCCGGCGATTGTTGTGGCACGGTCTCGTCTCTGACAACTGTGACATTGAACTTCTTTAGCTTCTTGTGTCCAGAATGAGTCAAATAATTAATCCCATCCAAGAATTTAGCCAAATGGGAGCTCCATCCCTTGATAATATCTCTCAAATCAGACAGTGATATGTAATTTATCATGCTGTCATATATTATTATATTCAGGGATGGGAGCTGAAGTTGGACGAGAAGCCAATGACGACGTTCCAAAATAGGGATAAACAACTGCAATCATAAGTAATAATTCATTTATTTGCGCACATATTTATGAACACCTTTAAAAAATTTAAAAACTAAACACTAACCTTATCGACCTCGCACCATGCAGGATAAAGTTTAGCTTGTCCATTGCCCAACGAAAATGATTCATCTCGTTGATTCTTCAAGTGAACTGCGTGAAAAGCCGCCGGTATTATTGTATATCGCGAATAGTTTTTATTTTTCCTAAGCTTCCTTATTATTAGAAGACGTGACACTCACTCATCGATATGCTGTTTTACAAAAAAAGACATATATTAAAGAATTACATTAATTTTTAAAAAAATTAATCAAAATCATATATAAGACAAATATAAGACTTACCTCCCCATCAAAATAGCCACTGTCTTTAACCCCTAATAACACACCCCACCAAGACCGATTAACCAACAAATACATCTCATTGTTGAGTTTGCTTATGTCAGTGTAACACCCTTGGCTCCGCTCATGTAGATAAAAATCAAATGCGGTCTTAGCCCAAAGGGTATTATCCAGAATTGTTTCCGGTAGTTGTCTCCTCTCCACTTCAGAGACCGGAAGGGTACTAGCTGGTAACTCATACGAGAGCCAACTCTCATCCATCATGTCCGGCAACGGTGGGGGTTTCTCAATAATTCGATATATTACCCCATGTGAATCGGGCTCTGGAATGGTGGGAGAGACCTCTTCAACGATGACAGTGGCCTCTTGAACGGTGGGGGGAGACTCTTGAGGGATGATAGGGGCCTCTTGAACGATTGGAGGGGACTCTTGAGGGATGACAGGTGAGTCGGGCTTCTTCTTGCGGAGTCTTTGCACCATTGGGGTGAACGGAGACGTAATAGCACGTGCACACCGTCTGATGCGTGAACTCCGTCGTGCAAGGAAAACCCGACGTAAAGCATCCACCTTATCGGGCCGCTAAAAAAATTAATACATAAATCAGTAAATAAACAGACATGATATTAAACAAAGACAAATATGTTTCAAACTTGCATTGTATTCACCCAAGTCATTATTCTATCATAGTTCACAAAATGCATAAGATAACATTCCAAAAGTAAGCACTTATATAAACATTTAAAAGGACAACATATATAAACATTCAAGAAGAATAATAGTTTACTTTCGCAACACGAAACATACTTTCGCAACGCGAAAATGACTATCGTAACGCGGAAATGGCTATCGCAATGCGAAATGAAAATCGCAACGAGAAAATCGCAATGCGAAATGAAAATCGCAACGACAAAATCGCAATGCGAAACACAAATCGCATTGCGATTTTCATTTCGCATTGCGATTTTGTCGTTGCGGTTTTCATTTCGCGTTGCGATTTTGTCGTTGCGATTTTCATTTCGCATTGCGATTTTGTCGTTGCGATTTTCATTTCGCATTGCGATAGCCATTTCCGCGTTGCGATAGTCATTTTCGTGTTGCGAAAGTAAACTATTATTCTTCTGCAAATTGAAACTTGAATGGATTGCATTACTTCAACCAAAAGACAAAAACAAAACCAAAAACAAATACTAACAAAAACAGTTTAGCAGTATTGGCAGCAACCGAATGAATTTATTAAGCAATCTAAGTGAAATGGTTAATCTAAGTGAAATTACGAGTAAATTTATCATCAAGTTAAATATGAAAAAACTTAAACTTACCTCGTTGCGTAGAGTATGAACCTCATTCTGCAACGATGTTACCATCTCACGTAGAGCGGCTACCTCACCGCGTAAAGTAGACACCTCAACACGCCATGCACCATCGTCTTTGCGTAAAGTACCGACCTCCTCACGCAAGGCATTGACCTCATCACGTAACTCCCCTAACTCATCCCGTGGAGGTGGAGGTGGAGAACATGGAGATAAACGTCGTGGCATCTTTGTCGGTCGCCTATCTTGCGGTGATGGTGGAGAAGAGGCTCGATGATGTGACAGAATAGGTGATGGCTGTCGTTGTGGAGGTTTATAGTCTGGGTGAGGTGATAGCTCTGGGTGAGGTGATGGCTCCCGAAGTGGAGGCTGCTCATCATTCGTGCCATCAAAAAAACGCTTACTAGCTTGCCACCAATCAGTGGCAAGCTCAACTTCTGAGGGTGTCAGCCTCTGTAATGGAGTGTTTGCCTCCTAACAATATAAAAGCTCAAACAAAGTTAAACGTGTACTAGTAATAACTTGTTTATAAACATATGGTAGTATTTATGTTAACTTACATTATTTATTGTCGTATACCGTAGTAAATCTCCCCATTGCAAGGTTCGTTTCCTATTCCAGGAAATAGCCCTGGGAATATCATTTGAAGTTTTTATTGCATATGTCTTCATGGCGGGAAATGCCTCAAATATCCAAATCTACAAACAATATAATAACAAACATTAGTAATTGTTAAATAATTACTTATAATTTTGGAAACATTATATAAAAATTCTTACCTTAAAGGCCCAAATAAAGCCTGTCAAAGTGTATTTGGAACCATCGCCATGCAAACTTTTTCGATCATCCAAGGTAGACGATAACTTATTCCATGTAGCTTTCCATAAATATGAGCCCCACGGAAACAGGTTCCACGCATTTAGGTCTTCTACCAATTTGATTAGATCATTCGGAATAGGTTGTCTGGCCTCTCTGCCTAAAAAGCCGGCATGCAAAAGTATTAGAAGGTATACTCAGACAACATCGACGTCATCCATCCGAGTAAAATCATCTTTCTTATTCAATAAGCTCTTCAGGTCTTCCACGTGTAGATTCGGCCTCTCCAGCTTAGGAAAAACCCGGGATAACCATGATGAGCGGGTAATGTGTCTAGTGTACCGACCTACATCATCGTGTCCGAAGCGTAGACCAGTGATTATACAAAATTCCTCCCGCCCAAAACACGTATACGCCGGTGGAAAATCAAACCATATCTCTTCATCACGACGTTGTATAGTATCTGGTAGATCCCTAGTCATGGTTTGAAGAAACAGGTGTGTCAACATCGCATCTCCACCGGGATGTTGTACTTTCAGCCATGGCCCAAAGCAAGTATCCTCAAACATTTTTCTTTGTGCAGGTGAAAGCTTCGACGCAATTGTTTTGGCCAGGCTGACTTTATTTCTAAAGGTCAATTGAGCCGAATAAAAGTTCTACAAAAATAATAAACATACTAAGTTAGATATACCAAAAACTACACTATGAAGATATACCAAAAACAATAATAAACATAAAGAGTAGTAGTTTATCTTCAAACTTAAATTTGCAACACTGTGAATTTTTTATTTGTCTTTGTTTTTTGGTTGAAGTAATGCAATTCATTCAAGTTTCAATTTGCAGAAGAATAATAGTTTCTGAAAATGAAAATCGCAACACGAAAATGACAATCGCAACGCGAATTTGACTATCGCAACGAGAGAATAAAATCGCGTTGCGATTTTGTCGTTGCGATTTTCATTTCGCGTTGCGTTTCTCGGTTGATTTAATAAGCAATCTAAGTGAAATGGTTAATCTATTATTGAAATTACCAGTAAACTTATCATCAATTTCAATATGAAAAACCTAATAATAATGCAAAAATTTCAAAAAGAAAATAATTAAAAAAACTAACCCTCGGTGGTTGATTTGGTTGATTTTCCATTTCTGATTGTGAGGGTGGCTCTGAGAGATGGAGATAGACGGATTTCGCCGGAGATGGGGACGGATTTCGTCGGAGATGGGTGAGAGAGTGAGAGATGGAGATGGGACTGAGTTGTGATTTTAGGTTTTAGGTTATGAGTTGCTATTACGGGATATACTGTGAACGGTTCAGTGTTCCAATATATTAATATTCGTGTTTGGAATTTGAAAATAAAATACACTTTGCAATACTAATGGCGCTTTGAAAATCGCATTGCGATTATGTATTATCTCGTTGCGAAAGTCAGTATCGCATTGCGATTTTGTATTATCGCGTTGCGATAGTCAGTATCGCATTGCGATTTACTTATTCGCATTGCGAATTGAGAAAATCGCAATGCGAATTGAGAAAATCGCAATGCGAAATTGGAAAATCGCATTGCGATAGTAATAATCGCATTGCGAATCTGGAAACTGATTTGCGATAATGGAGATCGCGTTGCGAATTAGCGATCGCATTGCGATTTTGTTGGTCATTTTGGTAAATCCGGAAAAAATTGGTTAAAATCGTATATTATATGGGAGTGTTGTTATAAATAAACAGTCAAGTAATATAATTGAAAATAATACTAACATTTAATATTATAATTTAAGCAAATTAAAAGTTAAGTGATATAAACAATGTAATATCTAACATTCGATTGTATCTTATATAATTTACTCATATATTCTTATAATATATTACATCTTAAATTTTGAATATATACCTTTATTCCATGATTTCGTAATGATCAGACATATATATTTCCAAGAAAAAGAAAAGAATCAAATAACCAAAGTACTACAAGTATTTTATTTTCTAATACTTAAGGTAATAATATATATATATGAATTGATAGATTGAATGTTTTGATAATAAAAATTGGGAATTCATATATTTTGAATGTTGGTCTGATTATGTTTAAAGATTAATTCTTTTAGATATCGTGGTTGTTTCTCTCAATAAAATGTATTTAAAGTTTCAGTATTGTTCTGTGTTTGAAAGTATAATGTTTATTGCCATTTCACCCCATGCATGTTGAAGTTTGACACATTAGTATTTATCTCAGTATGGGAACATCTGTGTAGGCATTACCATATATGCATGCACTGTAATGAATTGAAGACTGTCATCAAAGGTGGAATATATTGTTTCCATGCATTCAGTAACACACTGGAGAGACTTATGCATCATGTATGCGTGACTTTAGGTAACGTACACCCTACCAAAGCTCAACCTGGAAGTCTTTAAATCATCTTCTGTTGTATATATTTAATTAAGTTTTTCTTTGTAATTAACATCCTGTGTCCCCTGTGATAATTTTATTTCTCAAAATTGGAACTCATAACATGATTAAAGCATCTTCCGATGTCATTTTATTAAAAACTCTAAATGGCAATGAAACATAGCAGAAAAATAGGAACTGAAACACTCAAACACAACAGTGTTAACATCATACACAAGGGTAACATATAAACCCCCAAAAAAACAAAGACAAAAAGAAAATAACAAGGAAAAAAAAGGAAGGAAGCTTCCAAAACGGTGAGCCCCAGCCTAAACAATGATTGCTACCAATCCAACATAACCTAGGAACAAGAACAAATTATAAAGCATGCACCACTAACTTAACCTAGGACTAAGACTCCTACATGGAAAACGGGATGGTAGATCTAGAAATATTTTTTTAAGGTGGACACATATATTAACCATATAAAAATTTTGTATATGAGTTGATACAAATAAATTTTCAAATGGACATAATCAATAAAATGTGCAATTAACAACAGAAATTCAGATTTCAATGTAAGCATTTATCTATCCTAACTAAAGCTTGGATCCGCAACTATAGGGTCAAAGGGGTGCTAAAGCGATGTGATGATGTCAAGACCTGTGCATTGTGTAGTAATGTTTTTAGGAGTAAAGATGGTAACAAACATCTATCCATTGGTAGAATTCATTAATGCATTACTGACAGTCCATATGGTCTTTATGCTCATCAATCCTCAAAACGAAATGGAAATTCTACCCCTATTTAAGACAAACCACATCAAAACGTGTATGATTACTAAATAAAATTATATTGTCGAGAAAAAAATATATAGAAAAATTCTCTTCTAGCACGACTCTCTGCATTTGTATATAGCCTAGGTTTTGGTTTCAAGGCTATGGTTTGACTAAGAAATTAGGTTCAAGTCTCGGATTATATTAAAAATAAGTTTTTCTTGTGATACTCTCCCCTCGGCCCTGTTGAGTCTTGCTCTCAGACAAAACTGCTATAAAATTTTATGCACAACACAGAACAATGGCTAAAGAGAATTCATCATTCACTAAATGCATACTTTTAAGCTTAAAACTATGGACATTTCATATATAATTTCCACAAGATTAAGTTTGTTTAATTTTGAGATTGCTATAAGGAGTTCTATGATCCAATCCTGTCTGCACTTTAATACTATGACATATACAAAACTGGATTAAAAGATTTTTAGGGTTTCTTTCCAACAAGCACAATGTGGCAACTTATAGGATCTACTGTGGCGTAGCATGCATGCATATTATAGAAACATTAGCTTCTTCTAGCTACTTATTTGCATATAAATTGAAACTATTTAATAAATAGCCTTTATAAGGGAATGAGGGTGATTAGATCAATTCACAAAACATTTGTCAAAACCATGAGCCCTGAATTTATAATTTTCTACACGTGTTTAGTGTAAAAAATTGTATATGCACAATGACACCTACATGCCATGAATTCCATACTATACAGTAACAAGTTAAATACATGAAGATTCTTAACTCAGCTGAATTAAAATCATTTTTCTCATATGTAACACCCCAAACATCGAGTTAGTGACTAAAGTGTAAGGATTTAAAAGTTAACGATAAAATTTGATAAACTGAAAAGTTCAAGGACTAATTTTGGGAATTATTGTTTAGGATTTATTATCAAAGGTTGAAGGATTGAAGGGTAAAATGGTCTTTTGACAATAAATGAATTAAAAATTCATTTTTTAAGGGTTATTTAACACGTGATCAAGGGAGAAAGAAAGAAAGGAAAACTCTGGAAGCTTGCTCCCCTCTTCTTCTCTTCCCCATGAACCTCCATGATAAGGTAAGAGATTTAAAACTTGATTGTTTCTTTCATTTCTGAGTTGATTTTGGTTCTTTGGGTGATATAGAAGCTTAATAAAGCCTAAGGATGAATTGAAACTAAGAGTTAAGGATTTAATGGTGATTTAATAAAATGGTTTTTTAAGATAATTGATTTAAATTGACTGTTTTTGGATTTTTTTTAAATATATATTTGACTTGTCAAGGGTTTAATTAAGGGGATAGAAGTGTTAGAAAGGAATAAGAACAAGTTTGAATAATTGATATGATTTTTTAGTTTCAAGAGTTTCATGGAGAAATTGAGGTGTTAGAGGGGTTTTAATGGATATAAGTTAGTGGTAATAAGTGTAAATGAGTTTAAAGGCATGAATGGAGTCTAAGTAGAAGATTTTAATGAAGTTGGGTAAAATTTCGAAGGGAAATAGATGAATTATGGGTTAGGGTATCGGTACTGGAAGAACAGTACTGATACTATAAGGTTAAATTGAAGGAAATAATATGAATTGGATAAACAGTATTGATATTGGTTGAAGAAGTATCGATACTTATATGAAGGTATCGATACCAAGAATAAGGTATCAATACTGTAAGTAAAGAAGAAATTCCAGAATGTCGAATTGGTATCGATACTGAAGTAAGTATTGGTACACTATAAGAGAAGTATTGGTACTACAGGTAGAGTATCGATACTATTCAGGATGAAATACTAAATTTGGGGTTTCATTGTGATTAAGTAAAAGTTAATTGGTTCAATGTAGTTGAGCTTCGATGTTCATGAGTTATATTAAATGTGTAGATTTGATTGAAAGCAAGTGTTGAACGAATGAATATGTAAAGTTAGTAAGCTACAGGGAAAGGATGTCTGCTTAGGACTTATGTGAGGCAAAGGTAAGTGCATTTTACTATCCTTTTAAATATAATAAGAAGAAGACTCGCGATGAGTCAACCTTGAATGTTTTGAAATTTTACTATGAAACACTTTGATCGTACTTTGATAAATAAATTGTGAATAATTTGGTCCGTGAAGAGCCAAATCTTGAAAATTTGTTAATATAAATGATTTGAATTATGACATTATCTTTTCTGATAATTTGATATATTTTGTTTATGAAGTCTGACATGAAATGATATATAGATTTAAACATAATACTATGTGATAACCTATGTAAAGGTTTCTACATGAAGATGATATGTGAAAATGTTTATATGAAGATGTTTTATATGAAAATAATCTATGTGCTCAACAAAAGTGATATGCGTGAAAGTGAACCATAGGTGAATGTAATCTATAAGAATAAGATACACTTTAAATAGTGAAATGAAAAATAATGATAAAGCTAAAGCCCAAGGTATATGTATGAGAATTAGAGGTATAGTTGGCATGCCAAGAGTCGAGAGTTTTATGTGGCACTTCGGTACAAACCTATGTGCACTTCGGTGCAAATCTATATGGTCCTTCGGGACAAATATGTGGCACTTCGGTGCAAATCATGTGAGCTGTGGTGACAACTTTAGTGCACAACCTCAATGTACTCAAATACCTAGCGTTCTCAGTAGTATACGTTTGCTATTAAAAAATAAATTAATATAAACTGAACAATTGATTAAAGTATACATTTTGTTATGAAAAGTAACTTGAATTCTTTGAGAAATGGTTTCTATAAAATGTGTAAATAAATGTTTTATGATTTTATTATACTCATTATGCATCACTAAGTCATAGACTTAGCGTGTGATGTTTGCACACGTAGGATCCGAGCTTCGAGGAGTACGTTGAATATGCAAGAGCAAGGCAACATACTGGTGAGATTTATTAGACCATAGAGAAATTTTGAATTGTATAAGTATTGATTTTGAAATGTTGTTGGCATGTACTAATTATGTTCTAAATTGTAGATGCTCTGATGTGTTTTGTAAATGTGTTTTCATTTTTTTTCCAATAAAAGTCAAATTTTAGTTAAAATTCTCAAAGAGTCAAAGAGTTGAAAAGTCAATGTGACACCTCAGAGTCGTATCCGGGTCGGGTACGGGTCGGGGTGTTACATCATATTTTTCACTTTTATCTCTGTATCATTTTTCAACTTGAAGATTTACTAAAGGTTTCATAGTTCACTACTCTTCTAACTGGTTAAACGGTTATCAGAGAAAATGACTTAATATTGTTAACTCTCCCTGCAAGTCAGATTATTTTTAATTTGTTGACTGAACCATGATAGAGTGGCAAAAGTTAACACTAATTTCGGGTTCGATCCTTGAACCATCTCTTCCTCTTATAAAACTAATCATTCTTAATCTCAGATATCCGTTGATTAACCATTTTCCAGATGGTTCAATACATATTTCATCGTTGTCATCATCTGATATCTTAATTAGGTCATATATCATAATTAAATCTTTCTCATCATTTGGTTCAAGAAAAAAGCTCAAGTGCCGCTGCCAAAATTAATATTAGATAATTATCTCATAAAAATCATTAGCCAAAATAAGAGTATGGTACAAGAGGTTCCATCCAATGAATTCTGTACTGTAATTTAACGAATGGATTCTCGAGTACTTGAGACAAATTTAAGCCCAACTTCACTTACATGCTGTCCGCTAATCATCAGACAGAAGCATATAGTGATGGAAACCTAGAGAAACAACCAAGCTAGTAGAGAAAAGGACATATATGGTTCAAGAGATCAGCAATTGAGTTGAGAGGTTCAAAAGAAAAGCAAGCATTCAAAGAGTTTTTATTTCCTCCATCAAACCTTAAATAAAACAACAAATTGAAACTGTAGCTTACATCTTCGATGCTCATGCGCTGCATATAAGCACTATGGCCCTTCGTTGCAAGTATGCAGACCTCTCAGGGTTTTCCATATAGTCGAACTCCTGAAAATCAAGACTGAAATCGATTAATTGTATGTGAATGAGATAATCAGATGTATGAAGGGCCTCATATATATGTGTGTGTTAGTGTGTATGTGTATTTATACGTTCTTGGATGGTACCTGTTGAGAGGTCGACATTAATTATAGCACAAAGGGTAGAGTGAGCCGTTTGTACCATTAGTATCCCAATTCTGGGACAAATTGGGGAAGCCATTACTGTCAAAGCTGTTGCAGCAGTTTGCATCCTTTGAAGTTGCAAGGCTTTGCTGATAACCCAAAATTGTAGATGGCTTCAACATCCTTCTGATTACTATAGATTTTTCGATGACATTTTCTCTTGATGCTGCACTAGGTTGTTCAACTTGATGAGCAACGACTTTAAAGGAAGACGATACCATGTTGTTGTGGCCATAAACTAAATGATCTGCAGGTATCTTGGATGTTTCCAGTTGGGTCAAAGAACTCAATGGGTGAGTGCTTGAATCTGAACATATTTTCCACTCATGAGCACTGTTCATCTTTTCTCTAGTTCTTTCCCTTGCTCTTGCCCTTGCCTTTGCCCTTGCCCTTGCCCTTGACTCTTTAAGAGGGGTTGCCGCTAATTTCTGTAACTTTTTCTCTTTTGAAACAACACCCTCTAGCTCAAGTGAGTTGCTTTCTCCTCCATCGAAATCAAACACTCGATTCTTAGCCATCATTTCGTGCTGATCGTCATCATCGGAGACAAGAGACAACCTCTTTTGACCACCGGCGCAACCAACATTCCCGTATTGCTTCATCTTCGTCAGCTCTTTAATGGCGTTCCTCGATTTCCTAAGCAGCCACTCCACCGTTTTGCTAGCTTTATCAAACCCTAACATATCTTGAAGATCAAAGAAATCGCGGGCGATTTCTATGGACAGCCTCACCCTCCTATCCCTCACCCCTTTCGCAGTGCAAATCTTGCTGTGCCGATCTTTCTTCAGAGCCTTCTTGACGGAAAAAACAAACCCCGGACGAAGCCCACCACTAAAATCAAGTACTCCATGGTCCTCGTTCAAAAGCGCCATGTTGAGCAAAGTCTCGTTGAGGTTAAGCTGCTGAGGGTTTGCAGCGGCGGGCAACAATGAAGAAGCCGACACCAGATCATGATGGTGGTGATTAAGGAGGACATTGTCATTAGGTTCGTGGCTTAAAAGAACTTGGGGAAGATGGTAAGATGAAGAATAAGAAGGAGGAGGAGGAGGAGGTGGAGGAGGAGGAGGAGGAAGGTGAGAAAAAGGGTTGATATTATAGTTGTTAGCTGAGATTGGAAAGAACATCTTTGCTTAGACAAAACTAGTGTTGTTTGAGGAGGAGTTCAGTTGCTTTTAACAAAATTAGAAAAAATGTGGGGATTCGATCTGCGGAAGAAGAATTTAGACATGGACAAAGCACTGCAGGGAAGACAGGGGTTCTAGTTGTTTGCCTCGTGTTTCAGAACCACATCCAAACTTAGCTTAGCGAGCTGCTATAAACACACTGAGCGAGACTATTTCACTTTTGGCCAATTTTTTTTCTCCTGAAATTTATGAACGCATAATGTAACATTATCTATAGGAATAAGATTATCGGCCAAAATAAGATTAATAAGAATGTTGTATTTTTATGTTTGTTTTGTTTAATATAAATGTAAGATTACAGTGTCTGGTTAAAGGAATAAAGATTATTCGAATGTATATTTTTTAAAATTATTCTTATTATATATTTATTTTTTTAACAAGTTGAATTCTACTATAATATTACTATAATTAATTTATATATTTTCTTTAAAAAATTAAATTCATAAAATTTATACAATTATGATTATTTTTTTTGTAAAATTGAAAAGATAAATAGGTTTAATGAAATAGTAAATTTTAATTTTAACTCTTGAACTTCATATAAAATTCTAATTATGGACATTTTTTTGTAAATCTAAAATAGTTTAAAAATAAATTTGTAATTTAACATTCGTAGAATTTTTTTTATTCAGCGACAGAAGAATTATATTTTTGAAAAAGCAACTTAAGGCATTTTAGTCCAAAATGTCGGGAATGTAACAATACATAAGGGAATGGGGTATTCACATTCCCGATAATATAACCCCAATATATCACTGTTGGGAATAACTTATTACCGGAGGCTGAGAATGTTTGCCAACCAAACGGGGGAATGACATTCCACTCCATTCCCCTGGTAATGTGAGATACCCTGAACCAAACGCCCCTAGGGCGAGTTCGGTTCACGAAATGTAAGATTACCAATGGGAATAAAAGATTACCAATGGGAATAAAAGATTACCAACTAATAGGATTACTGAGAATGTTGTATTTTGTGTTTGGTTGGTTTAACAGGAATGTAAGATTATCGTGTTTGGTTAAAGGAATAAAAGATTATTGGTAATAAAAGATTACCGAGGCTAGGAATGTTGGTCAACCAAACAGGGGAATGAGATTACATTCCCCCGGTAATTTCATAGTACATGAACCAAACACCCCCTAAAGATAATGGAAAGGTTATTACTGATATTTTAATTATATGAGTATTGTTTCAAATTTTAATTTATTATTTAATATAATGATGTATATAAATAAACACTTTTTATACAAATTCTCAATTATTTATATTTCTATACATATATCAAGAGATATTATACGGGAAAGCTAGGAATGGTAACGGGGTGAGTTTGGGGCGGGTTTTGCTCCCCGTCCCGTCGGGAATTTTTTTGTCTTATTCTCGAACCCGAACTCGAACCCGACCCGATCTCTAGAAAAATCGAGCAGCCGTAGTTTTCATAAAAAAATAGAAAAAACGATCACAAAAAACTAAAAAATTAGTCTACATGATTTACAATTCAAACTACAGTCACAAATTCAAACTCAATTCTAAATAATTGTCTAAACTCCAAAATAAAACACATACATAATTAAAATATGAACTTGTTCCGATATTCAAATCATACAACGAAGATGCATACGTAATATTAAGTCAAAGGGGATAGCAAATACAAAGGGGAAAGTGGGAACTGGAAACCTAGGTTAAATGTTTTGTTCGGATTATATATAATTAATATAAAATATATAAAATATTATTTATATATATATATATATATATATATATATATATATATATAATCGGGGCGGGGTGGAGATACTTTACCCCGAACCTGAACCCGAAAAAATCTCCGAATTTTACCCTGATACCTGACCCGATATTATTCAAACCCGACCCGAACTTAGTCGGGTTATTCTGCCATTCCTAGGAAAAACTATGATCAAATATTAGAAGGGACAATACACTAAGTTCAAAATAATAGGAACTTATTACATATTATTTTAAGAAACTAGAGAAGCAAAAATCTACTTTTACTTAGGTTTAAACCGATAAGAACCTAAAATGTTATTTGATCAAAATTTTGGGAGGCGTTCTTTATATACTTTTGTCTATGATATTACGTGTTTATTTATGTTGTAACTCGTATTCTTCTTACATGTAGTAAATAATAACTCAAATCATATAAGCGAAATAAAGTTAATATAAAACTTTTAACTTAAGATCTAACATGTCAAATTATCAATAATTATAAATAAAATATGAAAGTGTATTTGAATGTATTATAAAGAAAATATTCTCGATATTATAATGTTGATCTTTTAAATTAGTACACAATTATATATATAGAAAACACTTCGGGGTCATCTAATAAATAACTTAACATGTTAACCTTAATTTTTAATAAATATTAATATATCCACATACGTGTCAAATTAACCTCAACTGCATAAGATTATTTCAATATCTTTTACAACAACAAATAACATACAATTATTTATTTATTTATTTATTATATTTTCCATGTTCATATAATTCAACATTCAATAATATCAATAAATTAAAACTCAATTAATAATTATTTTTGTAATGTTGTTAAAATTTTAATCTTATGTTTATTTTTAAAAGAAGTGTCTGCTTAGTGTAAAACTCAATGAGTTTTACATGAATTTTTCTAGGATTAATATTTTGAACAATTAATTGTATTAATCATACATAAAATGATTTAATTTAATTTAATTATATTAAAAATTAAGTCTAATATCAACAATTAATTAATCTAATATTATAAGACGATAAATAATTTAAATATGATTAAAAATTTAATTCATGACACAATGAATAAAATAAACTTAATTAGTAATATTATCTACAGCTACAATAAACTTGTATAATATTCAATTTTAATTAATCAAATCAATGTCAATTATTATAACAAAAACAAGAAGTGTATTAGAATATAAATTTATAGAGAGAGAAGACAATAAATTAAATACAAAATGGAGAAAAATCAGGCACTAAGGGACGGGAGGGGGGACTGTAGCTGTCAATTCACACTTTTAAACCCGTTATTTCAGATTTTAGACAATCTCTTGCGCTTTATCAAGTCTTTTCAATGCCATCCTTTTCAATCTTTAAATGGTTGCGGTTATTTTTTTATTAGGTTGTCTTCCAAGCTATAAGACTTCACTTTGATTAATATTATATATATATAATTATATTTTTTTTTTTTGCTGCCCTTTTGGTTCTGAATATTTGGACTTAATTAATTTGAATCGATCTTAGTCACATACATGATTTTAGTGGGTGAGTCTTCCAACGAGAATTTACTGCATACACAATGAATCGAACTCTATACTTTCTTAAACGACATTAAGTTGCTTACCATTTGAACTAAAAATAATAAATTTTTATTTTATTAACTTATTTTGACATAAATATAATTTGTGTATGTACACATGATATCATATATTGTCCAACATTTTTCTGTTTTCCATTTCTTCTCGAATATGAAATGTCCCTCCACTTGCCCCTTTCTCTCTCTCTCTTTTTACCCTTTTTAATGCGTTTTCGAAATTAATTAATTATTTAAAAGTAAAACGATTGGATTATGGATTAATAAAAATGTTCAAAACTAGATTCAGTTTATTCTAATTTAATCTGTGTATTCATATGCGAAAATTAAATAAACAAGTTATTAATGTCTGTAATAATCTGTGTAGATTTCAATTTTGGTCACTGAATTATAAAATGTTCTAATTTTATCTTTAAACTTTTTCGAATTACTTTCTTTCATCTTTTGATAGTTGATCATTACTTATAATCGACTGTCATTTACGATATGATGCATTACTAAACTGTTTCATTCTCTCATCTTTCTAATGAAAAGATTCAATAACTCGATTCTAGCATTACAACATGAAACCAAACAAAATCAAATTCTTGCCCAATAATAATAATAATAACAATAATCCCCTGGAATGTAGAATATTCAACTCTAAGTGCTGATGAATGTATAAAAAAGGAACCTTCTACAACAGCCCACATTGCATCAATGTAAAAGTAAATCCCTGCAACATAAATTACAACATACAGTGTAACACCCCAATTTAGGGACTAAATTTAATGAATTATAAATTGGTGGATTTAATTGGTATTTTGAAAGAAACGGTGGATTAAATTATAAAATTTCAAAGTTGGTAGACCGTTTTAAAAAGTACAGGAAGTTCAGTGACTAAATTCATGGTTTACACATTTTTATTATGAGTTGAATTATAAATCTCCCATTCCCGTATGTTTTCTGAAAAAATTTCCAGTTTTTCCTATTCATCAACCCTCCTTTGAACTCCAATCTACTCCTCGTCCGACCTCCGATCGACGAACCGAAATCACTATCGTGTTCGTTGTCGGCCGAGGAACAAAACCCCTCAAACCTTTCGTCGTGAATCGTCTTCGTTCGTCGTTAATTTCAGTCGGAAGTATCGTCGGTAATAACTCAATTTCAGTTGGTTTTTCGTCGATTCACGACGATCCAGTCATCCGTTTACGACACCTCCCGAACCATCGTGTTCCTTGTATCGCTCCGAGTCCACCGGTGTTCTCCGTTTCTCCGTCGTCACCGGCGCGTGGAGGGGTGAGAACGTCAAAGTTTCCGACGTTTTGGAATCGAGCTCTCCGCCGTTCAAAATTGTGAACCGAGCTTTGTAAGTGTCTTAAAATCGCTTAAAATAATTTTTAGGAATTTTTCCAGGAATTTATCAACACCGGGGTTACTATTCACGCGCCGCACGCGCCACTTTCTAGAGTGGGCATCGTCTGGGTGATAATTTAGTAATTAATTTATGTTTGGGTGCTATTTGTATAAAATTCGAGTGTTAGTTTAGTAAATAATTACAGAATGTGGCTAATTTAGTAATTAATTTCTGATATGGTGATATTTGTGTAAAATGGTCGATTGTTGACCACAGTTGACCAGAACTTTGACCGGCCTTGACTGGGCATTAAACGGCCTTTGACTTTGACCGAGTATACCTATCCTGACATTTTTCGACGTTCCAAATCTAAATTCGTAGTCTATTTTTCGAAATTCGGACCCGAAGGCCTCGAAAATGCCAGTCAAACCCATTAACTTTGATTTTGACCGAAAATTCCAAATTTTTGAAAAGTCATATTTTATGCTTTCAACGTCCTGAATCCGAATCCGAAGTCCGTTTTGCCAAATTTGAACCCGGTAAGTTATTTTTCACTGATTTATTATTCGATTCGATCCGTTTATTGCAATTAAGCTCCGTTTTTTTATATAATTTATGTTGATATGTATCTGAGGAATTATTGGAAGTTGAATTGAAGATCAAAGGCGTTTGAATGGAATTTTTATGGTCGATCAATATTGCACAGAAATCGAGGTAATACTTTACTAGCTCTTTATGTTTTATAGAACATGTGAATATTGGTAAATTCATGATTAAGATAATGGTAGATTCATTTGTGTAGTTAATTAATTCCTACACTCAATCTGAATACAGTAAAAAAGTTTAGTAATTGATTATGGTTCAGATGATTAATATAGGAGATTGAGAGATTGTTAGAATTAAATTACAAGTTTTGTGATTAGTGATAAAGGAATCAGCCCTGGATCTGTAACTTATATGTTATATCAACAAAGGTTAAATATTAAAGATACTTGGATGAGAAATTATGAGAATACTCTGGTTAGGTAAAATTACGAAAATACCATTATATTGTAAGATGACAAGAATTGTCCCTGGAAGTTGGTTAATAACTCTGAAAAGACATATTGATCATGTAAAAATTACTGATGTGCATAAGAAATTATAGTTTTGCTTAGGAAATACGGATAACCGGTTTTTAATACCAAAATGGTTTGAGCAAGATGCTAGAAGTCTGTTAATGAATCATTTCAAGATCATAGAATATTCGAGAAAGCAATTAACCATAGGATCTTTAAATTATAATTATTTTCGTTAAGAGCTAATATCGAAATTATCTGGTTAAGAAATTACAAAAATGCCCTTGAGAGGTAAAATAGTCTTAGTTGACCCTGAATGAGAAAGTACTTTGAGGATTTATACTTAACTCGATTAAGTACGAATTTAATTGTTAAGATCCTATCTTTGTACAGAAAAATTCATGATATTCCGTTTGTAAAATCTGAGAATGCACTTGACCCGGAAATATTCGAGTAATGAGTAAATACCTAAAGAATAATTTATCGGGGGTATTCTGCTGTCAGAATTATTCGAAATGACTGAAATAAATGATAAGATTGAATTTAATAGTAAGATCGGACGGAAGAAAAGGATTAAAATACATTGAATCTGTAAAATGACCAAAATACCCTGTAATGGAAATGACCCAAGTATACCACCAAGCTCATGAATGATGGGATATCCTCGAGCTCTGAAATGAATAGAATAAAACTGAACAGCAAAATTACCAAAATAACCTTATGGCTTATACTAAGTAAATACTTTGATTAATTAAGGAATCCAAATAAGCATAGGTGTTGGACTACCTTTAAAAGTAATGGAACACAATTTAAGTGTGTAGATCAACCCTAAAGCTATATCAATACCTGGATGGCATAGATATTACTTGAATGCGTGTTCATCTTCTCAAGTTTGGCTTGATGATAAATTTTGGAAGTATTCAGCTCAATTCTAGATCGCATTCAGTACTAAGAAGTGGACGTTTGTTCGACAAATCAACGACGAATACCAAATTGAATGGAACGGGAGTACATGTATATGAAATTCAGGAACGTTTGAATTACTCTGGAAAATCCCTAAGTAACTGGAATGAACATGACTGCTAAATAAACTAGGTAACCTCAATGACTGAGGATTTAGTAAGTGGTTTGGATAAGTCTGGAAACTCTGATGAGTTTACATAGTATACAATTACAATGGGTTATGAACAAAATAATCAAGTACGTCAGCATTACATGATATTGTGGAAGCGTGGAAATGAAATAAAGACATTGGATGATCTATTCAGTGATGATTTCGAAAATGATCTATGGACAAGAATTTATGGTATTAAAGAGTAAATACCCTGGAAGAACAATGAATTGACCAATCGACAAGCATTAGTTCTAGGAACTATTCATCTAAGAGTTGTCTGATAATCCGATCAATCGACATAGAATATAGATGTCCTGAACCTTCATTTCTTTCTTATCAACTCAAGTCTCATTATGAATAATTGATGATTCCGTCAGTTATTGAACTCTTCCAATAGTGATTCTAAATTCTGACATTCTATCGGTATACTGAAGATTCGTATTTCTCTGCCTGCTGAGATTATCTTGTACCTCTGAATAATATCAGTAAACTCTGGTGTGTTCCCTAATCATATAAATATTTTATCTGATTTTTGACTTGAATTTTGTTCTGATACATTACCTAAATTCTGTTTTGATTTCTGATTTGGATTCTATTCTGATATCTAATTTGAATTCTGTTTTGATTTCTGATATCTCCGTTTACCAACAGAGAAATGATTTATCTGGGTGGTTTATTGTTAGAGGAAGATTATCTGCAGGCTTCTCAGCTGTGTGCTCAGGGTCTCACTGGTTATGCGGGGTGTATGGTTCCGAGGAACCTACACAAACAAATTGTGAAAGGATGGAGTGTATATATATATGTTTTAAAATAAAAAAAAATCTATATTTTTTTACTGGTTTTACGAGAACACACTAGATAACTTATTCTGATATCCTGAACTCAGTCATCTGAAATATTTCTCTGAACTGAAAACTCGTTATCCGTTACTACCTGAAATATCAGTAAGATCTCTGCTCAGTATAAAAATCTGTAAATATTCGAAAACAATAAGAAAATATATATTTATATGTATTTGCACGTTCATCAGCATCCTCTGGTAGTTCTGTATTACTGAGCTTTTCAAAGCTCACTCTGTTACTCATCTTTTCAGACTAAAAGAATTGTACCAGTACAGCTATCGACTTCAGTAAGGGAGTTCTTCCGGTGTTATTTGCAGAGTACGGTACATGTGATTAGGGGACATGTAATTGTATTTTGTTTTATATACGAGTCTGAAAATCTGTTTTATTTCGAATATTGATAACGTTTATTTTGTACTCATAAATGATTTTATGAGTTTACAAGTTTTAAGAAAAAATTTAAATTTTCCTCTATTTTTACAGTGGGTCGCTCCGGTGGCTCTAATGTGACACTCCAGATCAGATCGGGTCATCCGTAACGGTCTGAGGGGTTACATACAAAGTACATATCATATGAACTTCACTCATTAATGCTGCCCCTCGCCCGACTCGGGTTTGGAAGCTTCCTTGATCTCGTCTCCGGCTTCGTCCTAAACCAAAGAAAACAAACATTCAATCACATACCACCACATTCAAGCACATGCAAATCAACATACTATGAAGGTAATCCAACATCCCATGTAAACTCTTATGACTTGTTGACTTTAGACACGAAATTTTTATTACAGTAAATAAAGCAGAAAGATTTAGAAGGCTATGGAAGAAAACTCATGAGAGAGAGAGAGAGACCGTTATGTCGAAAATCCAAAGGGTCAGATTGTCCCGAAGAAGTTGCATGATCAATGTACTATCCTTGTAGGACTCCTCACCCAATGTATCCAACTCAGAAATAGCCTCGTCAAAAGCCTGCCTAATGAAGAACATCTCATTTTATGTTGGAAGACAAACAATCTTTAGACATTCAATTCATCTCCTTGGAAATATTTCCGGATCTTCACATAAGAACAATCTAAAATCTACGTGTTGTACATGTATAGGGTAAACCTCATTAAAATGGATAACATTTTATGAAATTCAGAAAGCAATCGCCAACATCTTATTATGTAGACTCACTCCATGCTATAAAGAACCACAATTTATGATCAGAAAGTGTAGAGATATAGTCACTCCTTCAAGCTTCTTTTAAGCTCAATGCCCATACCATCACAAGTATCAAATAGATTCACAAAATATATGGAGTTATAAGGTTCTCAGGCCAGCAACTCTAATAGATGTAATCAAAGTTGCATCAAAAGCAGATCAAGTGGGGGCATGATTTCATTATAGCTATTTACTATAGCATCCTAAACACATGAGACTCTAGCAACAGAAGTTCAATAAATAGACAACTAAAATAGCATAATTTGGTTCATTATCTGTTATAACTCAAAATAGACAAAACTATACGAGAAGCCATTGTAAATTAGAAGAGAATAAACACCTGTTTTGCAAGATTGCAAGCACGATCAGGTGAGTTTAGGATTTCATAGTAGAAAACGGAGAAGTTAAGAGCAAGTCCCAGCCTAATTGGGTGAGTAGGTGCTAGGTCACCGAGTGCAATATCCTGCCATCATGAACAACATAAAAAGAAACTATGAACTTCTTATCTGAGGATGCTCAAAAAACTATAAAGAAATAACTCATTGACAAGATGTCATTATCAATTTCACCCACCTGAGCAGATTTGTAAGCCAACAAAGTGCTCTCAGCGGACTCCTTCCTCTCAGAACCAGTCTTAAACTCAGCAAGATACCTGCGATAATCACCCTTCATTTTAAGGTAAAACACCTTGGACTCAGCAGATGAAGCTGATGGAACGAGGTGAGACTCAAGAAGGCTCAAAATCCCACCACATATCTTGCTGAGCTCAGCTTCAATCTTGGCCCTATACTCCTTGATGGTTGCAACATGATCCTCATTTCCTCTGCTCTCTTCTTTCTGCTCAATAGAAGAGATGATCCTCCATGAAGACCTCCTCGCCCCAATAACATTTTTGTAAGCCACAGAAAGAAGGTTCCTTTCCTCGACAGTCAGCTCCACATCGATAGTTTTTGCAACTTTTTCCATGAACTCTACCATTTCCTCGTATCGCTCCGCCTGCTCAGCCAACTTGGCCATGTAAACATTTTCCTCTAGAGATGAGTCAGTTAGCGACATCTTTATTATATCAATCTAATGTTTGATCCTGCAATACCAAATGATTTAAAATTTATCAAACATTTCTAACGAATTTTCATTGGTCTAAATGAATGCACCACAGTCGGGAAACCATTTGGAAACATTCTTATTCCTTTGTCCTAAAACATAATTTTTGAACTTTACGTTCTTCCTATCTTAAAAAAATTTATAACTTTCAGATCAACTGAAAACAGGTACAACCGAAATATAATATTGATAAAAAAATATCCAAATTATGCAGAAGAAGAAAAGGCACTAGCACCACTATGCACCAGCTCCTGCCCTTTCCTTTTCAACAGTTCCTCAGTAACCAAACAGACCGAATTCATACCTTCTTTGGTTAGTAATTTTTTCAACTTCAAGTGAGCAGTAAAACACTCAGTCAGAACAAAAAAAACTTGCTCAGGAACCAAAATTTTCCCGATTTCTAGGAACGCAACAGATCGAAAAACCTCAAACCTCAAACAGATCGAAAGAAAACCACTAAAAACTAAATCACAAAAAACTAAACACCAAACAACTCATCGATCAAAATAAATAAATAAACTACATATATATATTACAAAAAAATGAAAGAGAAAACCGGTGCAAAATTACGTACCTTTTTTGTTTCGATAGCTTTGATGGATATGAGAAAGGAAATGAAGATATAATATAGAGGGGAGTGGAGGGTTTATAGAAATTTGGAGTGTAAATGGGAGGTCCATAGAAAATTGGGTGGCCCAATGAGAAAGTTAAAAGTTGCCGTTGACTGGTTTATACTATTTTGAATTAAATTATGTTTCATAATTTGAATATTATAATACAATTCTATCTTATAACGATTAATTTAGATGATAGTTATTAATACGTTTTATTATAAAATAAATATTTAAATTATATATTATATTTTAGATGTTTAATTTTTTAAGTTAAAAAATATATTTTAACGGTATGAATCAACTTACCTAAGTTGTTTAAGGAATTATTTTGTTCTTAGAGATTATGAGTTCAAGCATCAGTGATTGTAAGGGTGATTGAGCGTTTATTGTCAAATGGTTGAAAGTACTTAGAACGAATACTACTTTGTAATCACCTTTAGCTTAATAAAAAAAAGTTTTATTCTATAATTATTTTATGATCGATAAATTAAGTTTATGAAAAACTGTTTATTTATAATTAATGAGTTATTCAATCTCTGTGTAGCTTCCAGTAAATGTGATGTAAGAGGGGAAACTACCTTCATCTCTATGCCTTGTTCCAACAGGTTTTACACCTTAGTATCCACCTCAACTATGAGTGCTTTTAATTTTACACTTCAAGTTAGATTCAGTCATTCGAGGACTCCCTGATGCTCTGTGTTGAGGATTTGGTAATTCTTTATTGGGAGTTGGGCCTGTTAGTGTTTAGTAGAAGCTTGATGATTAGGCTTGGGCTGGCTAGCTCACTCGCTAAGCATTCCTCATCGTTTGCTTGGACAACATTGATTTCTGGATATGTGAAGTGGGGAAATCAAACTCTATGATTTCTGTATATTCTAGGAGTGGGGAAATTTGGAACTCTCTTTACAGATGAATGTTTCCATGCATTTACTAATCCAATTCAGCAGCATCTAACGTTATTAAGAATTCAATTGCATTAGACACTCCTTCATCTTCTGGTTATGAGTTTATCCTTGTTTTATGCCAAATATTTTCCCTCTACTTTGACTTCGCAGTTTTAATCTACACGCCGATGGTTTCTTTCCTCCATTCAAATTAAAACCTATTGATTTGGTTTTGTTGTTTCAAGGTTCATCTGCATCTTGCCAACATACTTGCTGCAGTAATCCAGCAATCTCAACTCATATTCAAACAGTATACAAAAATATAGTAGACCGACATAATATGATATACGAAAATAAAACTACATAAATTAAACTATAATATCAAATTATATACTTAAAATTATTTTTCTGTTTGAAAAAAATTGCTTTTCCTTAAAAGAATGTATATCATGCTGGAGTTGTCGTTTTGAGAATTAAAAGGAAATTTCGTACTCAATGGATATTTACGGAAATGGAAAAAGAATGAAATAAAATCTATTATGTTTTGCTGTTCATTTGGACTATTTGATTTTGGACCGACGGTAAGCCATTAAAAATCTCGATATGTCAAAACTAATTTGTGGGGGACTTTACTCCTGGCCACCAGAATTTGTATCATGTCTTGCATGTTGCCACAAAATCTTCTTCCATCAACTTATTGGTGAGGCGTGACATTATATGCTAATCGATGTGCTGCTTTTCGTATACGACAAATATACTAAACATAATATGTCTTAATTCGATTGTTTAAGTTAAAAATTTGATATAATCAAATTAAATTAAGATGGGATATTTTGTTAATTTCGATTTTTTATATAATTTTTTTAATATGAATATGAGGTTAAAGTTAGTAAGAAGGATCATAAATATATGTGTATAATATATTAAATAAATTATTTGAAGGCGTCTTAAAAATGAAGAATATTTTGCTCGATAAAAAATCGGCTTTAGATTTGTAGTCTATTGTCTCATAAGCTTCTTGTATGGTCAAATGAAAATCAATGAGTCAAGTCTAATAACAAAAGTTGACGATTGTCGCAACCGTCTTTCGGGTAGGTCTGGAATTAGGCTTCGACTTAAATAGAATACGTTAAAGTCACCACCGATCATTTTAAAAATACTTAGGTGGATCGGACATCATCTTACCTGATTTGCGTTTTACCAGAAATGTGTCGGTTTTGGGAGTCGGTTACAGTCAATGAATGATTAGCACCCTTGTACTCCCTTTCGGAACCAATTAATTTGTCGATTGTCTTAGTTGCGAAAATTAAAATTGAAATTGAAATTTTTAAAAAAAAATTCAATTCAAAATAATTAACTTTTATCTATTGAAATTATGCCTAAAAGGTCAAAAAGGTTAGATTGAAAAATAAATACTACATAAATCGAAGAGAGAAAAAAATAAATAAATTGAGAAAATAACAATAAAAAATGCTAAGAGGGAAAAAATAAAAATGAAGAAAAATGTTCAGTCTAAAAAAATAAAAGAGTGTAAAAAACAAAATATATACATAAAAAACAATTAAAAGAAATAAACAATATTAAAATTAAAAGAAAATATATATATATATATATATATGTATTAAATAAATAAATAAATAAATACAAATGTAAATGATCAAAATAGCAAAAACAAAAGGTTAAGGGACAAAAATATCAAAAATAGAAATTTAAGGGTCTAAACTGGTATTAACAGAAACTAAAATGACTAAAAAGTAATTAAAAAATAATTCATAGCCCAAATCGCAAACATCAGATAATTCTGGCACCATAAATGAAAATAGCCCATAAATAATATTTACATATTAAAATAAAATAAATAAGAAATATGGAGGACTAAATAACAATTAAACCATGTGCAAAGCAGTGATTAAAATGTAAACATGATAAAATACAGGATTAGATTTAAAAATCATTAAACATAGCATAATAATTAAATTAGTGACTGAAATAAAAACATGAAAAAACATAGACTCAAATTAAAATATCTAAAGGTTGCATTTATAGCTAAATAGTGAGATTACAAAACTATGGGGACTAAATCTGATATTCCCTTTTTTTGAAAACACGGAGGGATTAGGGGGTCAAAACGATGTTGTTTCTTACGCAGTATAAATTCCCCAACCCTAGGCATTTTTCCATCTTCCCCTCATTTGTCTCGCATATTAAATAGAGAAGAGAGAGAGAAACATCATATTCTCTCAACCCTCTCATCCTCGGGGGAAAAGACTATCGCTCACCGACGTCGATCTACGGCAACGCATGGTGGTTCACGGTGGTCAGAGTGAGCAAAACACTCCCAGCCTGCTCCTCTTTTCACGCTCTACCCTAATCCAAGGTTAGTTTAGGCTAAAAACCCTCCTAGATTCGTAGATCTAGCACTTTTACCTTTCGACGATTCGAAGACCGATGACTCTTCGGCTTCTCAACGTTTCTCCGACTAAGGTATGAAGCGATTTGTCTCTTCCCTCTCTCATTTTTTTCTTTTTCTTTGTTTTTATTTCGAATATGTTGCTCGTGGTTTTCGTTCCCCCTTTTCGATTTACAAGTGCACGTATATATAGTCTAAAAATCCTATTTTTTGTTTCGATTTTAGAGGTTCTCTGGGACTAAAACTCTTTTTTGCTTGGTGTTTTTGTGTTCCATGAATCCACGACGTCGGGGAACTCGGAGAATGGGTGGTTGATCGAGGAAAACGGTCGGTTGGTGCGTGAGGAATGAGGTCTCTTCCATGCGGCGCGGCCCTGAAGAGGGAAATGGTGTGAGTTAGGGTTTGCAAAACCTAAATGTTGTGGTTTAGGTCAGGCTCCAGTGGATCCGGGTCACGAGTCTTGGGCTGTTTGTCGGGTTTTGATGTGTAATGGGCTTGTTGGGCTTTGTTCTGTAAATTATTATTGGACATGTAACCGAATAATAAAACAAGTTAATATGTATTTGTAGTAGGATGGGTTATATAGTTAAAGTATATAACATAATATGTATATATAATACATATACACTATATACCCTAACACATTAAATATATAACATAAAGAGTAAATAAATGTCATAAAGTCGGATGAAAATGAGTGTCGACAGAGATAAATCTCACTAGAGTATAAGAACTCTCCGAAGAAGTTGGTGAGAGGAACTTGGGACATTAAAATTGTCCGTCTGAATCATAAACAAGTTTTAAATCCTTATAAAGTCCAATATAAAGAATAGAAGATAGCCCAAATTTATTTTTTAATTTTAGATTTTTAGTCTATCGATTTTTACAAACTAAGTTGTTTAAAAAACCAATGTTTCTAATAACCAAGATTAATTCTAGATACGAATCTCTTAATCCAAAAATTTGTAACTAAGTACATTGAACCGTACGTTCTAACAACTTTCGTGGCAAAGTACTAAATCTTCGAAGAAACCAAAACAAAGATACGATAATCCGATCTTAGGGCACAAAAACATGGATTAGCCCAAAACTTAATCAAACTACTGTAAGCAAAGGAACATAAAAAGTCAAAGAAGGCTGTCCAAATAAAAAACAATAATAATAACAAAAAAAATCTCGGTTGTCTTCCATAAGCAAGGCAGAAGCAATGTCTATCACGGGATTTTCACGTGCGGACCGGTCCTCTTTGTACATGACATGTTTGTAATATTTTATTACCAAAAGAGTTTATATTGGATAGTACCCGCGAACAAACAACCGGAAAACTATTACAATATAATAAATATTTTTTTATTAGTTTAAGATGATTATAATGTATTATTTATTTAAAAAATTAATTATTTAATAATAAATGTTTAAACATTCTTATAAATATTATATTCTTAAAATTTTTAAAATAATAATTATTATTTTAATCACTAAAATCAATGGGTTGGTATCACCCGGGACAACTCTCCATTGGTGACCATAGGGGTGTTTTTTTTTGGCGGATATTCTTGATAATTGGGTATAAATTGACCCTACCAAACCTAGATTTTAAAATGTCGTAATCAAGTATTATGTGTCATGGTCCGAATGTAGACATAAGAGTAGACCCGGTTCACACAAAAAAAAAAAGCTGTACAGTAATGGAATTGAAGTCTTAATACGTGACACTTGCCCCTATATATATATATTTTAACGTGTGTGTTTTTTAAATAATTATTTTCTTTAATTATTTAATTTAGCTGTATTTTTCATGGACCAAATGTTATGGAGAGGGTTAAAGTATCTTGCACAGAACAATCTGAACTTTCCCTGTGACATCAATTATTTTCTCTTCATGTCTTTTCCTTTTTAACAATCATCAATGATTTAGAAACTCTTTTGAAAATATCATGTTTCTCGAAACAAAACACATACGTTTCAGAAATTTCTTAAAATCATAATTAAAATGAATTTAAATTAATCAAACTTAAAATTATATCTTTTATCAAATATATCATTAACTTATCGATCACTCGATATTTTCTTAATAGTTGATATATTGCTTTGAGAATGATATATCAATGGAATATAAAGGAATATAGAAATAGATAAACTAGCTGTAAGCAACATTTCAAAGGGACCAAGAGTTCCTGGAATTTAGGCATATGTTTGGTCAATTCTTAGCATTTTCAGAAGTGAGTTGAAGCTAAAACGTCGAAGGATAATAGATTAATCCCCTTCAGTATGGAATGAGCGAAACCATTGAAGCAGCTTTACTGAAATGGGTGTGGAGCACGAGACAAAACATGTGGGATTAGCAAGCTGTGTTTTTAGCTTATTTACATTCATATATATATATATGTGTGTGTATATTTAACTTGTCACTTAGATTCCTTTGCAGTTCCCAACTTTAATATGGATTGTAAAATGGATAAAAAATGATAAATAAATGCTTCAAACTTTAAGATTTTTCATCAATGGCCGACCAATTGTCTTGGGTTAGTAATTCCCACACTATATATATATATATATATATTCTTACATATGTTAACGAATCATATTCATAGGTAGACAAGGAAATGGATTGTTTTTCATTTTTATTATTTTTGTTTTTCTTGGGAAGCAGAGGTGCAAGAATCTGGACCACATCCTTCCTCTATAAAACCCCTACCACTTGCTCTCATTTCAAACAATTCTACAACAACAACAACAACATTTTAAGCCCTTTTCTGTTTCCAAAAGATCAACAGAGAGAGATTGAACAAAGGAGAAACTATCAACAACATGAAGATAAGCTTAAGCAGTGGTACTAGTAGCAGTGCATCAGCAGCAGCCATGGGAGAGTCCAAGAAGAAGGTTTCATGTAGAAATCTTGGAGGGTATCTCAGAGAACAAAAAGGAAGGCTATACATTATTAGAAGATGTGTTTTCATGCTACTTTGCTGGCATGACTAAACATGTATTTGCTGCAAACTTAGAACTTTTGCAGCTAATTTAGGCTTTCTTCTTCTTCAATTGTAAATAGCAAAAGAGGTGATCATCTAGGTTAGGGCTTTAGAGAGCTTTTCCCTACCTTTTTAGCTGCTTTTCAAACTAAAAAAATCCTCATGGTGAATCAGATAAACCCTATAATATCATCCTTATTTACATTATATATATATAATTTCCATGTAGTTCTCTTGTTTTGCAGAAGTTTAATCACTTACACTTAATACCAGTATCAGTTTGATCATTGAGAGTGAAGCTTATAGTCACTAAAACCCGTATCAGTTTGGAGATGATTGGTGAGTACTTTATGTGTCGTTTTGTTTCGGACTATATTCTTTTCGGGTTTAATGAAAATACATATACCAATACCATGGACAAGATATTTTGACAGAATGAGGAAGACCAACACTAAATAAATAAAATTTCTCTTCATTTCAATAATGTTTCGCAAAGAAGAACACCAAAAGTATATTTTTATATTTCAAAAAGTTACGTTTGTTTACGTTAACATTATTGAACTGCACGCATACAAGGGTATTGTGTTTCGATGGTAAAAACCTTCATGGTTTTATCTTATTGGAGAAAAAAGTTTTCATAAGCGAAAAGGTGGCATTTAAGGTACAAGGCTTTATTATACTTAATATTATGACTGCAAGATTTAAGGTACATAATTATAAAAAAAAGGCTTTGTTAGTGAATACAAAACGATGGGAATTAAGAGTTGCATTTGGAGTATATGATTCCATAACTTCTATGACATTCGTAATCCCAATATTAAATTACGTAGGTATGTGATGTCGTAGAATAAACATAAATTCATAATATACTTTTTTCCGACACATTCATCACTAAAATTATATTAAAAAGTGATAAATTGAAACCAAAATAGCGAAAATTGATATTCTTATAATAAAAACTCTTAAAACGTTGAACAAATTAATAAAAACTTAAGCTAGAGCTTAAAAGTGTTGCACATATATATATACTGTGTGGTTGTTGAAAATGTTTGATTTTTCAAAGATTCAAGTAAGAGAATTTATTTTTTCTTATTTTATTTTTATTTGAAAAACAATATAAAAGTAAAGAGATATTTATATTCACAAAGTAAATGCCAGAAGGTGACGTTTATTGAATGTAAACACAATTCTTAACTTGAATGATTATAGAAAGTATGTCAACTTGTTTTTTCCATCTTGGTTGGCTTTCCCAATTTCATTTTGGTACAATGTCCCAACTATCTCATAACTAAAATTAATAGCCAAATATCCTCTCACATATGATAATAATATTTACAGACAAGAAAAATAATTATTACCAATAAGGTTGTGACATTGAGATAGAGGCACATGACTCAGAGACACCACTATTACCCACTTTACTGCTGTGGCTTCAAGACAGCTTTCAAGTTAAGTATAATTTATACCCTCTTCGTCTTAACCATTAGTTTACTGGCACTTTGTCAAAGCACCTATGGAGAAGAGCTTAGGATCCTTAAGCTTAAGACCCAACTCATGGGGCAAAGAACAAGTACCTACGGAAAAGGGCTTAGGATCCTTAATCATGGAGATACTCAAATACCACAATGAAAAGTCAAGCACTATCGATAAAGAGGAGCGGATGCGTAAATTCCCTTGACAATATTTTAGTCATAATGTCAAAATTAGTCCCTAACATTTATTAAAATTATGGTAATTTTGATAAGATCCATTAATTGATTGAGTGATTAAGGATGCTTATATACTCTCATTTTGTGTGAGTTCGAATCCCGACATTTGCCTTGAAAAATGTAATATCTCTCTACTTAATCAAAATAGTCATTCTGACTCATATTCAGATTTTAGAGTATTTTGACCCTAGTTTTTATTTTAAGATAAAAATGCCCATAACATTTAACTGAATAGTTACTTTGGTTTTTTCCCCCTAGAGTATGTTGATCTCCAACATTTCATTTTAAAGTAAAAAGATACATATTTTAGAGCGTAAAACATTTGTGAACTAGTGGTTTCCACCCACAAAGAGATTTTTGTCTCAAAATTAAATGTTGGGAATTAAAATGCTCCAAAAAAGAATGAGTCAAATTGACTATTTAGTCAAACGTTAGACATTTTTTGACATTATACCATAATTTTATACTATCTTTTAGGGAAGTTGTTAAGTTTAGTTTAGTGAATAAAAGAGAAAAAAAGTAATAACAATATAAATATATATATTTTAAATCCTTATTGGCTTTTTATCAATTCCTATCTAAGAGGAAAAGGGAAATTTTGCTTTTGGGTGACAGAACTCACAAGCTAGAAGAGAGGAGATGTGTCAACTGAACTTTTAATCATATGTTCTAAAAATTATTGGTAAATTCTTTTATTTAATTGATGGATTCGCCACTGTTAGTAAATCAGATATTAGAAAGCAATCAAAGCATTATGAAATTTTTAATTTTAATCCATTTTAGTCACTATTTTGATACTTGAATCAAAGATATCCAATTCAAGCCCATAGGTCAAAACTTGTAAACATGGTAGGAATGTGTCGATTCTGTGATTGGTGGAGAATTTAATAAAATAAGCTTTGATTCACGTGATAATGTTATATGTGTAAGCTTGGACGAGGATTTTGTAACCATTTAGGTTGGACCTTTCTTAGCCTGATCACTCCAGCAAAATGAACCCCATTTTTTACTATTCAACTCCATTGAATAACACTTATTAAATGATTTTAATGGTTAAAAAATTTATTATTATTTTTTGAGATTTTGTTCAAATGTTGCATATATAAAATAAAAACAATTATTATAAAATAAATAACAAATTAAATAAATATTATCTTATATTCACCTTATATTTATTAAAGAAATTCCATCATGAATTATTTAATTGGTTATAGCAATTCGACGATTTTACCGAAAAATCACCCTGACAGGAAATAATTACCGCTTCGCTATATTTTACCGATTTAGCATCCTTTCTGACAAGGCGCGAATCGTCATCCGCGCCTTTGAGGAGTTTCGTCCGAGCTGACACCACATCATGAAAGGCGCGGATGATCATCAGCGCCTTATAGTTAGCGTCACGTAAGGACAGGCGCGGATCACCATCCACACCTTAGCATTTTAAAAATTTAAAAAAAAACTATAGGGACTGATATCGTAATTTAATACATATTAGTTCCACGAGTTGAAGAGCTTAATGGGGTTAGCTTATATATACATATTTATGTTATGTTTCTTGATAGTGTGAGATAAAAGCTAAAAAATGTATTTTTTATGGACATATTTATATGTATTTACATTATCTTTAGTTAGAAATATTAAGAATATAAAGCAAAATTTACGTAAAAAAAAAGGATAGTTCATACATTAGGTTGCTTTGTATGATTATAACACACTGTAAGAACTTTTTTAAAAACTTCAAAATTCCATGCACACAAGCCTGATAAAAGATAATCCACCCCCACGAGCTAGAGGGCAGGCAGACAAGGCAAAATGCATATTTAAAACTTAAAACAGTGGCAAGTAATATGATTCTCAGCCAAATGATCTACCATGCGTGAACTATAAGTAATGTTCAATCTTAACGATAACTACCAGCTATGCATCTGTCTATCCAACGAAGGGTACGATACATGGCCTCCTCAATTCGTGGACCAGTAGTAGTAGTTTTCACCACATCATCAAGGGCCATTATGATATCTGCTCCAATTCTATTCTGTATAATTGTTAGCTAGGTGAAGACAAAGTTAAAATGGAATATTCAAAACATATGAAGACAACAACCCCAAGAAACTTTTAGAATTTTATGATGTCACGTTGTTACTGCTAAGGGTTAAAAGAGTAAGGGTTCAGGGAAAAAAAATGAAGGCACATAACATAAGTTCTCATTGCACCTGGTATCTAAATTTTGCTAGACATTTATACTGCCAATAAATACCTAAGTAAAAAATCATGTCTTGAGAGTAAAATCTGAGTAAAGTACACTATCAAGCATCTGACAAACAAGTGCATCCCTTGTTTACACAAAATCAAACTTCACGGAATTTCAATTCATGTCTTAAAAGACAATTATTTAGTTGAAAGGCAATCAAGAATAAAGAAAATACCACCTCCCATCCCCTTAATATGACAGTGTTACAAAATTTAGGGGGAAGAGAGAAGTTAAATTTTTGGTTTTTTACCACAACATATAATGTAACAAGAATAACCATAAAGCACATACTTGGATTTGATTAGACTCCTCTGGTGTAAGGAGCATTGACTTTCCATCCACTGGAGACTGAGTTAAGAAACATGAAGTCTTTCAAGTAAAACATCACAAAAAACAGAATGCTGCTTGAAGCTAACACTTAAGTAGATTATTATACAAAAAATTCAGAAAAACACTGAATAAAAATAAATATAATAATAATAAAACTAATTACCTGAAATGTTACACCCTTTTCAGTGATGTCAGCAAAATTCAGCAATGAAACCTAAAATGTATCACTAAAACATACATATATCACTAAAACTGAAGTTTACTGTGGACAAAGGCCCTTAAGAGTATTGAAATTTTTCTAAAAATATTATATATGCGTTGTACATGTTAAATTATAAATAGATCATCGATTAATAATAATAATATGAATGTGTGAAAGATATGTCCATCAATACTTAATAAATAAATAATAATAATAATATATGAACTATCCTTTTTTTACGTAAATTTTGTTTTATATTTTTAATATTTATAACTAAAGATAATGTAAATACATATAAAAATGTCCATCAATAAATACACGCTTTAGCTTTTATCTCACATCATCAATAAACATAAATTAAACACCTCAATATACCTATATAAGTTAATCTCATTAAGTTTTTTAACTAATGGAACTAATGTGTATTAAATTACGATGTTACTCTCTATAATTTTATTTTTTTTAATTTTTAAAATGCTAAGGCGCGGATGCTGATTCGCGCCTGCCTTTATGTGGTGCCAGCTCAGATAAGGCGCGGATGGCCATCCACACCTTTCATGACATATCGATAGCTCAGACGAAATTCCGCAAAAGTACAGATCGTCATTCGCGCCTTGTTAGAAAAGATGTTAGATCAATAAAATTTGACTAAATAGTACCTGATAGGTAATTATTTACAGAGTAATTTTTTTTGGTAAAATCGCCTAACCTTTCCTTTCCCCATTTTGAAATTTTGGTTTTTCGGCTGCCATAAATAAAAGAAGAAAAGAGAGCCGCAAAATCATAGTTGCCTTTGCCAACCCGCTCTGGCCAGTGGCCATCATTCCGTGTGCAATTAAATATACTATTATTTCAACAAGGATACTGTATAGAGATATCATTCAACTTTTACTTTTCTTAACCCATTTTCTATTGGTTTTAGATTAACGATTGTAACATTTTAAATTTTATTTATAATTATATTACTAATATATAAAGTCATAAACGATGCGTTACCATGAACTGTTGATTCGTTAATACGATTATGTGTATAATTATATTAATGTTTAAAATGACACCATTTTTATGATTATGTGAACCCTTTAGTTTGTTTATCAATTTATCATTCTACTTTCAAAAAATTTAAGTTTAGACACTAAAATTTTAGGTCGTCATAAATAGTCAATCCATGTCCTTCATCAATTATTATTAATGATAATATCAACATTGAAATGTTTATATTTTACTTATTTAGTTGATTTTTTACGAAATTCACTCAAAATCGATAAAAATTAAACTAAAGATTCAATACGCTAATACTTTGATCTCTTATGATGATCATCCGACGAAACTAATTTTATGATATATTTTTATCTTCTCAAAAGATTACTTCTCGTCGTTTAAAATTTTAAATAGACGTCCTCAAAATCTTCAATTACGAGAAAGCCACCGCACCCAAAAAAATAAATTATTTTTGTTTATTTCTGTGAATTTTAAAAATATTAAAATTTTAAACCGTTAAAGTAATAGATGATGTAAGACAAGTTCATTAGTGTTAAAAATGGTAGCAAATACTATATAAAAATGATGATTTTCTACGGCGTCTAAAAGAGATGAAAAAAATTATAACTTTGATGAAGAAGATAATGAAGTAGAATAATAAAAAAAACAACTTTCATGTTGTCATCATATTATCATCAATCTCTCATGTCATTTGATTATTAATGAGTTAATGTCTCAATGATAAGATCAAAATCAAAATTAAAATTTAATAATATAATCGTATCAATTTAAAATTTAATTATAAAATTGTTATAAAATCTAAAATTAAATAATAGATAATGCAGTATACTCTATCACTAAAATTTCATTTAATTTAATGTTTTTAATAAATTTAAGAAGAAAGTTATTTGCTTATAAATATTAGTAATAAATATATAAACAAATAAAATTTTTCGACATTCAAATTTACATAGGGATGGACATGGGTCGGATTTTTGGTTCATCCTGTCCGACCCAAGAACAATGACTCTTCCACCCGAAATCTGACCCGCATAATATATACTATCCACTCGACTTGAACTCGACTCGACTTTTTGAAATAAAATTCGAACCCAACTCGACCCGAAATAATAATAAAATATTATTTTTATTCAATAAAAACATTGATTTAATTGAAAAAAATAATATATAGAGGGTATTATTATAATTTTTCCTAAATATATTAGGTAAAATTTTATTTTTTTCCCTGGTTGTGTCGGGTCGGGTATTTTTCACCCTAAACCTTTTTTTAAAAAAACCCGACCCTATCAGGTCGGATCGAAACTCGTCGAGTTCGGGTCCCATTCCTATCCCTAGATTTACATCTATTAATTTTTATTTTGAATATAAAATTTCTATAGGTTTGTAATATAAATTCATTTATATTAATATTAATGATAAAGGTTAAAATGGAAACGTGGTAATTTTTTAATCAAAATTCCATTTTAATTTGTTATCAACATTACTAGGGTAAAGTACATAATAGTAATCCGATTATAGGATATTACTTTGTTGAGTTCTTCGACTATTAAAAGTCATAAAATAGTCCCCTATCTATAGGGAATTATTTTGTTGAGCCCCTTAATTATTAAAAGTTACAAAATGATCACTCAACTATTCATTATGTTCCAAACTTGTCATTTTTGTTAAAAAATTAACGGTCGTATGAGTTGAACGTTAACATGTTGACTGAGATATGATAGTCGTTTGAGATTATGAGATCAAATTTTATTATATCTCAGTCAATAGGTTAACGTCCAACTTAGAGTGCTGTTAATTTTTTAACGAAAAAGAACGCGTTTGAAACATAATAAATAGTCATATGACCATTTTGTAACTTTTAATAGTCGAGTGACTCAAAAACAACTCCTTATAGTTAGAGGATCATGTTATAATTTTCAATAGTCCGAAGACTCAATAAAACAATATCTTACAATCAAGACACCATTTGTATACTTTACTTTTAGGGTGCGTTTGGTTCACGGAATGTAAGATTACCAGTGTGAATAGAATTACCGGATGTAACAAGATTACTGAGAATATTGTATTTTGTGTTTGGTTCGCTTAGTAGGAATGTAAGATTACAGTGTTTGGTTAAATGAATAAAAGATTATTGGAATGTATATTTTACCAAATTGTCCTTATTATATATTTATTTTTTAACAACTTGAATTCTACTATAATATTATTATAATTAATTTATAGATTTTCTTTAAAAATTTTAAATTCATATTTTTTTTACAAAATTGAAAAGATAAATAAATTTAATGAAAGGGTAAAATTTTATTTGTAACCCCTGAACTTCATATAAAATTCTAATTATAGATTTTTTTTTATAAATTTAAAATAGTTTAAGGATAAATTTGTAATTTAACATTCGTAGAATTTTTTTATTCAACGAAAAAATAAAGATATTTTTTTAAAAAAATTTAAAAGTATTTTACTCCAAAACGCCGTAATTTAGCAATACCTAAGAGAATGTTGTAATCACATTCTTGATAATATATTTTCAAAATACCACTGTTAAGAATAAAAGATTCAGAAATTAAGAATATTTACTAACCAAACATATGACATTTCATTCCTCCGAGATTACCTAAACTAAACACCTCTAATTCTTATTAAGGAGTCTATAATGACGGCTACGTGGGGGACAAAAGAGATACTTATCTTCAAGCCTACGGCTACGAAACTTAACAGCTAGGATACACCGTGGCATTTCCATACCAAGTATTTTTTTATAATAGTATTCCATTATTCCCAAAAGGAAATTTTGATATCCCCTAAACACCCTTCTTCACGGACTTATTTTACACCCTGCCTACCTATAAACCGTCACTTACCCACCAGAGGCAATTCCGTCATCGCGAAAGGACACCCTCAGATACGAACGTTGAGAACATCGACTATTTCCCAAAATACCCTAACAAGAAGAATAATATAAGGGTAAAAAGGGATTTTGACATGGTACAAAGGTAAGCGGGCACATTAATTAAAATGAAGTGAAATAACGTGAGTCATCCGGGCAAAGTGAAAAGAGGTTGGCTCTGGAAGAAGATAAAAGAAAAGTACTCAGTTTAGAGACGTTTCTCGGATTTCAAACTTCACTCTTCGCCGGAATTTGGGATTCCATTTCAAGTCCGGTACTTAGGTTTTCCCTGTTTTCGGACTTTTACGATTCTCGAGCGTAGAGAAACAGACGATAAGCACATGAAAAGATTAGGGCTTTTCATAAATTAGGGAATTGCTGGTATTAGGGGGTTTTTTTGGGGGGCGGTTTCTTTTCTGTTCTTTTGCATGAATTCTAAGTTTATCCGAGGGACGAATTTTGGAATTCGCTAAATGTTAACACCGCAGAAGAAGGCTTGGTCTGGTTGGTCGTTGACGCCAGGGAAGAAAGTGGACGGGTCAGGTTCGGATCCGAACTCCTACGGGGTTGCTGTGGGGAAAGGGAAAGCAACGGCTTTTGCTGAGCCCGTGACCCCTGATGGGAACGACCTCATGTTAGAGGACGATGTAGGGGTTGCCGAGAAAGTACAAAGACTCGAAAATGAGGTTATTTTTTTTGCTGAAAAATGCATTTTATAATTTGTTATTTTAGGTACTCTAATTTTTTGTATGTTACAGTTTTTTCTCTTCACATGCTTAGTTGAGAAATTGAGATGATTAATAATTAGCCACTGAATAACTTGTTTAAAGTCGAATTGGTTTAGTTAGGTTATTTGGATTAGACAAACACTTCACTTTGGATTTCTTACTTAATCTTCATTTTGAGGTGTTAGCTGAGTAATTAAACTTTATATTTACTGCATGAAGAAGTTAATTTGTTACGTCAGTTTGTCTTTCTAGGATGGCAACAACATTTTGTTACTATTTCGAATTTTGTGCGAGATTTGCTATTGTGGGTGCACCATTCTCGTAATTAGTTTTTGGTGTTTGGTTTAGGGAACCACCGTACGTAATCATGATTTAGTTATTTGTGATTGTGTTGGATATGCAGTTAAATAATCATTATTAATCATAGAATTTGTTTAGGCTAGATGTGTAATACCCATCATTAGTCATTCGTGCGAGCAGACCACAAAACTAAAACCACTGAAATATGTAGTACCGATTTAATGTAAGCATTAAAAAGTAGAGTGTTGACTTATGAGGTTTGCCCTTTTTATATTAGAATTTTGGTAAACATCAACCTGAAATTGCTAATCGTATGACCTAATGAAAGAGAAATGTCCTATTATAACTAAAGTACTAGATAAGCTCATTTCACATTTATAAGTGCCAGTAGCATCTTGTTTTCTCTTGTCTTTTAATTCTAATTTAAAATTTGGTCCATAATATTTGTCACCATTTTATCAAGATTCAAGATTGTCATTGTTGATAAGTTTGTACTGCCAAGGACTGTAATGGCAACATTGAATGGCTTTAGATTGCTTATTGTGCTGTGCACACAACAATCAAATATATATAGAATGGATTGCTACATTGTCCTTCATTTGTATTGACCGGAAAAGGTTGAACCTTTGTATTATTTTAGGTTTGTGCTGTGTTTATGCATTCTAAAGAGCTTCTTCTGAACTCTAGTATTTGGAAATTCATTCCAAGGGCAGTCTTGTGGACGGTTTGGAAAGTCAGGAACGAAGTTATTTTTAAGAATGGGAAGCTGGATGTGGTGCTGTTATTCTTTATTGCTCGTTTTAGAATAGTTTCTTGGTTTGCTGCTAGTTTTGATATGCAGATTCCTTTCGACTCCCTTGTGGGTGACTTAACACTTGCTGATTCAATGGTTAGTCACAAAGCAAGATCCCAACCTTCTTGCTGGGTTCCTCCTCCAGTTGGGTTCATTAAGATTAATGTTGATGGAGCGATGGTGAAGGGATGGAACAAAGGTGGTATAGGAGGTCTGATTAGGGACAGCAGTGGTAAGTTGATTCACTGGTTTTCTGAAAAGGTTGGGGTGGTCCTCCGATTATGGCATAACTTTTGGCGATTAAGAGGGGGTTGTGCTTGCTTATCGATTCTGGTGAGGTTCTTAATCAGAGGATTATTTTAGAATCGGATTCTACTAACGCGCTGAAGTGGATCAAAAATCCGGATTTAAGCACCCCTTTATTCCAATCATTGGTGAAGGAGATCGTTTCTATTATGGAAGGGATGGATATTATGGTTAGGCTTATCTTGAGGGCTGCCAATTGGGAAGCGGACATAATAGCTAAAGATGGTATAGGTTGATTATCTGCCTTTGTATTTGGGGAGTTGGAGTGTTTGTTTCACTTCGTTTAAGCAGGTTTTAGTTCACAGTCTTATGTAATTAGTGTCTAGGCTTTCCAGCAGATAGTGGTTGTTAAGTCTTATGCTTTCTGGGAAGGTTTAGTTTGTTGTAAGGGTTGGCAGTGTATTATTCTTCAGATCAATAAAATTATAGGTGCTCTTTTCCTCCTTTCAATGTCCTTCATGTTACTTTCATAACATGGAGGGTAAAAAGGGGGTTTTTAATGAGGCCTAATCTTCTATCAAAAAAAAAAAAGTTATCTGCTCAATTTGATTGGTGTATCATATTTCATGGTTTTATTCTTTTATTTCTATGCTGCACAATCTCATTTGAATAATTCAATTCTTCTTCCAGCTTTTTGAATACCAATATAATATGGGACTGCTCTTGATTGAGAAAAAGGAGTGGATGTCTAAGTATGATGAACTCAATCAAGCACTGGTGGAAGTCGAGGATGCTCTCAAGCGGGAACAAGCAGCTCATTTAATTGCAATAAATGATGTTGAGAAGCGTGAAGAGAATTTGAGGAAGGCCCTTGGTGTGGAGAAACAGTGTGTGCTTGATGTGAGCATCTTATATCCTGTTTTAATCTTTCCCCCGAATGATTTTGATTTCAGTGTTCTGGTTTTATCTTCTGCTTTATATTTTTCTCATTATATCACAAAGTGGAGGCAAGATACTTTTTGACGAATTTAATGGGCTATTATGCTACACTATGATTCACAATAATTTAGATAAACATATCTAATTCTTACTTTTGGGACTTAATGGTTGTGTACTTATTGATTCCTTCATGTTGTTTTATATGGGATTATATTAGCTAATGATTTGATAATGGTTTTGTGCTACAGCTTGATAAAGCCTTACGAAACATGCGTGCAGAAAATGCAGAAATAAAATTTACTGCTGATTCAAAGCTTTCTGAAGCAAATGCTTTGATTGCTAGTGTTGAAGAGAAATCCTTGGATGTGGGGACAAAATTGCGTGCAGCTGATGCAAAGCTTGCTGAGGTGAGCAGAAAGAGTTCAGAGATTGAGAGGAAATCACAAGAGTTAGAGTCCCGTGAAAATATGCTTCGGAGGGAACACCTCTCCTTTATTTCAGAGTATGCTCCAACCTACCCTTTTTCTTTTTGCGGCGAGGGGAGGGGTCATGTGAAAATTGTGTTTTAACCTTCCTCAGTGAATATATGCTCTTTGTCTTCTGGTTCCCTTGAAGTTTTGACTTAACTTTTCATTGAAAGTTTATCATTATTATTGTTATTATTATCAGGCGGGAAGAACATGAGGCTACTTTCTCCAAACAGAGGGAGGACGTGTGGGAATGGGAGAAGAAATTGCAAGATGCAGAAGAGAGGTTGGCCAAAGCCCAAAGATATGCCAACCAAAGAGAGGAGAGAGCAAATGAGAATGATAGGCTCTTTAAACAAAAGGAGAAGGACCTTGAAGAGACACAGAAGAAAATTGATGCCGCCCACCAAACTTTGAAGGAGAAAGAAGATGATATAAACAGCAGGCTTACAAATCTAACTTTGAAAGAAAAGGTAAGCTATATTTTATGTTGAGCAGTTATTTGTATAAATTAATATTATGTTATTTATCATTATCATCTGGATGCAGGAATGGGATGTTGTGAAGAAGAAGTTAGAGATGAAGGAGGAGGAGCTTCTTGTCATCGAAGAAAAGTTAAATGCCAGAAAGAAGTTAAGATTTTGCAGGTTTTGCTTTTGTTTCTTTGCATAATATGTGTTACAGGGTTATAGATCTATTTTTGTAATTTCTAGGGGTGAGCATTCGGTTGGTTTGGTTTCAAAACTCTGAAAACCAATTAAAACAAATTAACTTATAAAATCAACACAACTAGCCAAGTTAAGTTGATTAACTGAAAAAAAACCCGAAACCAACTTATGTCAACTGGTTTGTTCTATTTTATCAGTTTTAACTATTTGTAAAGTAAAATATTTATACTATAATATAAAATTATCTTATCTTATATATCGTAATTATTTTATAAATTTATTTCAATAATATTATATTGATTTTATGAAAAGATAAAACTATAAAGGTCGGTACATTCAGTCTAATTGGCTATAAATTTTAAAAACCGTTAACCAACTAAACTTATTGAATAAACCAATTTTCAAACTGATTAATTTTTAAACCTAATGAGCCAAATTTGATTGGTTCAGTCTGTTAAATTGGTTGAAACCGAAAATGCTCACCTCTAATAATTTATGTTCATAATTTGCTTCTCTATATTTTTTCTTTTACTTATTTTTATTTTTTATATTTTATCGGGATATATATATATATATATATATATATATAGTTTCCTTGGAGGGCTAGGTATCATTTAGGATCTTGTGTTTGACACTTTTTTCATTTTGTATTTATTGACAGGCTGAGATTCAGAAGCTCATGGATGAGCATAATGCCATTCTGGATGAGAAGAAGCGTGAATTTGATCTGGAAATTGATGAAAAGAGGAAGTCCGTAGATGCAGATCTCAAAAGCAAGGTGATTGAAGTTGAGAAGAAGGAAGCTGAGGTCAAACACATGCAAGAGAAGCTTTCTAAACGAGAGCATGCATTAGATGATAAATTGAAGAAATCAAAAGTGAAAGAACAGGAACATGAACTGAAAGTGAAAAATCACAAGGAAAGGGAGAAGGCCGTTGTCTCTCAGGAAAAGGATTTAGATATTGAGAAGAAGAAGCTGGTTGCTGAAAAGGAAGAACTTTTGAGCCTTAAGGCTGAAGTTGAGAAGAGAAGGGTGGAAAATGAAGAACAACTACTAAAGATACATGAGGAGAAGGATAGGCTTATGGTGACTGAAGAAGAGTGCTCTGAGTATCTTCGCTTGCAATCGGAGCTGAAGGAAGAAATAGAGAAATGCAGGCGTCGAGAAGAACTACTTTTGAAGGAAGCTGAGGATTTGAAACAGCAGAAGGAGAGTTTTGAAAGAGAGTGGGATGAGCTAGATGAGAAAAGAATACAAATTGAGAAAGAGTTGAAGAATATCAGCCAACAGAAGGAAAAATTTGAAAAAGAAAACCTTGCTGAAGCGGAAAGGTTAAAGAATGAGAAGCAGGTAACTGATGACTATATAAAAAGGGAGCTGGAAGCTCTTGAAGTTGCCAAAGAAACTTTTGCTGCCACCATGGAACATGAGCGGGCAGCGATAGCTGAGAAAGCTGAAAGTGAGAGAAGCCAAATGCTTCATGACCTTGAGCTTCTGAAAGGAAAACTTGAGAGTGATATGCAGAACAGACTTGAGGAGATGGAAAAGGATTTTGGAGAGAGAAAAAAATCATTTGAGGAAGAAAAAGAGAGAGAACTAGACAATATTAACTACATAAGAGAGGTAGCTAGGAGAGAAATGGAAGAGTTGAAGCAGGAAAGACTCAAGATAGAAAAAGAAAGGCAAGAAGTTAATGCTAGTAAGATGCATCTGGAAGGACAGCAAATTGAAATACGGAAAGACATTGATGACCTAGTGGATCTCAGCAAGAAGTTGAAGGAACAAAGAGAACAACTTATCAAGGAGAGAAACCGCTTTATTTCATTTGTTGAGAAATTTAAGAGTTGCAAGAATTGTGGTGAAATTACCTGTGAGTTTATGCGCTGTGATCTACAATCTCTACAGGAAATAGAGAATGAGGAAGTCTTTCCCCTTCCCACTTGGGCAGATGATTATATCAGTAGAAATGTTGGAAATTTGGCTGCATCTGAGAGGCAGAAGGATGAGATGTCTGCACCTGTAGGTTTAGGCTCTCCAATTTCTGGTGGAACAATGTCATGGCTTCGTAAATGCACCTCAAAAATATTCAAATTCTCTCCCAGTAAAGATGCAGAGCCTCATGCTATAACAAAACTGAATACAGAGGCCTCTCTCTCTGGTCAAATGGATAATTTGGAAGGCACGTTGAAAACTGAACATGAGGCAGATCTATCTTTTGCTGCTGCTGCCACATCTTTTGAGATTCATGGGGTCCAATCAGATTCCAGCAGAAGAGATGTGGATGTTGGTCATGACCTTTCAATTGAGAATCAGAGCAACATGGAAAGTAAAGAAGTGGAAGTGCTTGGAGATTTTCAAACTTCTGATTTAAATCGTGGAAAGCAGGTTCGCAAGAGAGGCAGGGCTGCAGCTAAAAGAACACGCTCTGTGAAGGCAGTTGTTAAAGATGCTGAAGCTATTCTTGGAAAAACTTTAGAATCAAATGAAAATAATTCTGGTCATGCCAATACTGAAAGCAGGGGTGAATCTGGTCTTGTCGATGGGGGAGCATCTAGAAATACGCGGAAGAGAACTCATGCTCAAACATCTCAAACAGCAGACACTGAGCAAGGTGGTGATGACAGTGAAGGACAGTTTGATATTGTTGTGGGGGGCCAGCGAAGAAAGAGGCAACAGAAAGTTGTTCTGGCGATGCCTATACCTGGTGAGAAAAGATATAATCTTCGATCCAAAACGTAAGTTACCATTAAGATTCTAGATTTTATCATCTGCGGTATGATATGCTTGCACAATCATTATGTTAATGTAGTTTGATGGTTTCCTTTTAATGGCGCTGAAGCAAGAACCTTTTGTTCAATTTTTTGGTCAAGTTACAATGTTTTTTTCTTATTTGCTGATTATTAATGTAGCTTATCATAATTCAGTTTATCATTTATGCTCTTGTATATCAACTATTTGAAAATTCTGCTTAAAGCAGTGGGGTCACAGTTGCTAAAGATGCAGCAGATCAAGTTAACATCTTCAAAGCTTCAATGTCTGTGAATGAAAATGGAGATGCAAGCAAGAACGGTGGAGCAGACTTTCTGCAACGGGTAAGAGTCTTTGAACCTTCTTTTCTTGTACAACGTATTATGAAGCGCGTGCATGTTTGGTGATCCCTGCTCAAACCTACATCTTAAGATATAAAGCAAAATTTGCTATTTAAATGGTCAGTTGTTGCGACTTGATAGAATGTTTCGACACCTGGTAGTTCTCTACATCGTTGAGTATATTATGCATGCAATTTATAGCAGTGCTTTATTTTAGGATCAAGCTAAAACATAAAAGAAGGAACCAGAAAATCAATTTGAACAATACCTAAAGAATCGCTATTATTTGAACTGAAACAAATCCCCACATAACAAGCTGGTCGCCACTTTGCTTGATGTGCATCAGAGAAGACAAGGGAGGAATTTCATCATTGTCTTACAGTGAAACAAAAAAAAAAAAGGAGAAAAGAAAGAGATGTAATAGGGATGAGGGAGTTGGAAGGCTAACTGTGACAGGAGGGTGGAGAAAAGAGAAAATGGAAAAAATTCACTAGTATTTTACTAGAATGAGGGAAATAACTTAAGTTTTTGCAATTTGAATTCCTATTATCAACTGCATACGCTTCACACCATGGGTTGACTATATATGTAACACCCCAACCCGTACCCCGACCCGAATATGAGTCCGAGATGCACATTGACTTTTAAAAACGATATTCTTACAAAATATCAAAACATTTGAACTCATTTTAAGAAAATACCACAATATTCTATCAAATTATGTTTCGTATAAAATTTCAAGTCAAAAAACGTATTTATGAACAATAAAATACGGTATGAACAGTACCAAACTCTAAAATTTTTCCGGATTTTTTAGGGGAACCGATTCCCCTGCTACAGAAAATCGATACCCTGCTACAGTACTTCCGAAAAATACATATAAATTCATAAAAATCTAAGGTTTCATCCGTATAAAATTACCATTTACATATACACCTTTAAAACATTACAAAATTCAATCATATGATTTTACAAAACCGATTAAAACATATCAGATTCAAATCTTTGTTTACATGTCATCCAATATAAGTATTACAAAATACATACTATTAACTTCTTTTCTGATCTGATCTTTAGAAAGGAGAAACTGATCTGTCTTGCATAACTTTTATCAATCTTCCTCTTCTCGGAACCTACGTGTGAAACAATCACACGTTAAGTCTTTGACTTAGTGAGGCATGAAATCATGTAACATTACTCATAGCAATGCATAAATAATTAATACTATCATATCATATAAAAACATATATCATTAACATGCTTTTCAATGCTCATATTATTGTTACTAATTCCTTCTGATCATATAAGCAAATGTTGAACATTTCTATACATATCATAGAACACATATATTTCACAAAGAAACACACAACAATACCTTTCATATCACCATATGCATCTTATATATTGTATTTGTTATTGTCTCTTTATTAGCCCATGTACATTATTAAAAACTTAAGGTATTTGAGTACATTGAAGTTGTGCACTATTGTTGTCACCACAGCTCGTATAAGTCCAACTAAGTGGCATATGAAATTTGTCCCGAAAGACCGCGTAAAAATTTGCATCGAAGTGCCGCGTAGAATTGCACCGTAGTGCCATATAAGATTTGTCCATAAGGACCATATATATATTCCTTAAGAATCATATACATATACTAAGGATCAAGTAAGTGTCTCAAAAGACCTCATACATGTTCCAAATAATATATATATGTCCCGAAAGACCACGTAGACCCTATTCTCTTGGCATGCCAACTATACCCCTAGCTCTCATATTACATAACATGGGCCTTATCATTTATGTCATTTCACATATTTATATATGCACATAGTTCACTTACACGTAGAACATTTTCATATAATTCACTTTCACGTCACATGGCTTATATCTTGTTCTTATGTTTTCTCATAGACATATCATTTCCATACCTTTATCACATAGCTCATATAATTTTTCCTGCATATCCATGTCACCTATTTCATATCACTTTGCATGGAATCACGTAGGTTGTTTCATATGACTTATATCATTTCTCCTTTGTTCATATACATATGTCATATATACATCACATAGCACATAGAATAACATATAAACTTATGCATAAATCATTTCCATTTGATTCACATATCACCTATCTCATTGCTTATATTTCTTAAGCACTTAATCACTTGTCTCATAATTTCATATATTCACATATCACTTATCACATTGTTTATATCTTATAATCATTAATCATACCAAACATATTCACACATACATGTATTCACATAAATCACATGTAGAAATGCACGTACTCTATAGACATATGCATGTATTCATTTTATTGCTCTTATAATCACATATAATAACATATACCTATTTTCATGTACTCATGCACATATAAAAATTCCATCAACTATATAACATTTTAGAAGTCACTTCTTACCATAGTAATTCCGCTATTGGCTCATCGCAAGCCAATGTATGTTCAATAACATACGTATAATTAAATTGCACTCACCTTAGCCTTGCTTTGATTCGATCATAATTCTTTGATTGTTCCGAAATTTGTTTAGGCTCAATATCTACATAAATATAACATTTCAAAAAAATTATCAGAAGCCTAAACCTTAAACTTGATGTTAATAACTTAAGCCGATTTAATGAACCAAAATTCCATTCCATTTTTTTTTCTTTAAGGGGGAATCGATACCTCCTAGGGGGAATATGTACCCTCTGTATAATCTGGAATTTTTCGATATCAACTTAAATTCTTCATGTTTCATTCCTTTTCATATTCTTAACTCAAATATACATACTTAAACTAATTTATATCTATTTATTTCATCTTAAACCTCAAAATTCTATTTTCCATATAGAAATCAATAATCATACCAAATTTTCCATGTTATCCAAACTTAATTCTAACACTTCTAACTTCTTATTCTCATAGATGACAAGTCAAATTCATCCTCCAAATTCATTTAAACTTTCCTATTCAAAATTTCACTTCAAAACCCATTTTCTTTAATCTGTCATAACTCTTTTATCTTTTGATTTTAAGATAACTTAAGCTTTCCTTAAGCTTAGTTATCATCTAATGATCAAAACCCAACCTTTAATTCAACAAATAATCAAGAAACAAAAAAACTCTTACCTTTGCCTAGCTTTCACGGTTGGAGAAGAAGAAAGGAAGAAGATGAAATGTTTTCATCTTACTCTCCCCCATGTGTATATCTCCTATTAAAGGGGATAAAAAATATCTTTCCTTATCAATTGACCATTTTACCCTTTAACTCATTGGATAATTACTAACAACTTTCCGGAAATATTCCTAAATAAATCATTGAACTATTCAACTATTCTACTTTGATTACTAAATTCTGAAATTTTACAATTTTTTCACTAACCTGAATTTGGGATGTTACAATATATGTATCAGTTCATAATGTTAATTGATCTGCTTTAATATAATTTTGTGTGGCAGCGTGAAACAGCTGTGGATGCTAAGGATGATCATGTGGGCGCAACCAAAAACATGGATGTGAATACCGCATTAAGTGAAGAGGTGAATTGCACACCCGAACAGGTTGGTGAGTATGCAGATGGAAATGACTACAAGAGTGAGTCACATAGTGAAGGGCGTAAGGATATGGATGATGATGATGAGAACGAAGATGATGATCTTGAGCATCCTGGTGAAATCTCTATAGGAAAGAAGCTTTGGAAAATTTTCACCTCGTAATGAAGTGAACCATATTCCTTAGGTTGGCAAATATCAGGGAGACCTTTGATTGTATCAGCTTTTTTTATGTTGGCTGGTAGGAACGCGTTGATCTAGTAGTGTGTATTAACAATTTATGTCTGTCATAAACAGGAAAACGATTTATTCAGGAGGGAGATTGGGTTTTCTTCACCTCTTTCTAGTTTCGTGTACTTTTGTAGTAGGGCTAGATGATTTGATGATGGAGCAACGATTGGCTGCTTCAACCATGTTGTTTGTACCAAATAGTACATGTATTTTTCATATCGACTGGAATTATTGTCCGAATTCCGTCATCTCAATTACTCTCTTTTAGCTGTCAAGATATTAGATTTTCATGCATAGATTGTGGAAAGCTTGATGACGGACATTTATTTTCGCCGGTTTAGTATGCGTCTAACTTCGGGATAAGCCACATTGGAGAAACCTCGCTGGGTTTAGCCGTCGAACTCTTTATTATGATATTATCATGCTTTTGAAGAGAAATATGAATATGAAACTGCAAATGTAAGTTACTTGGGTTGAATTTAGTTACTGCCTTACATTCTATGCCCATCAACTATAGAAAATAGTTGATTAAAAAGTCATTAATGTGAATTAACACATCACAGAATTAATATTTTTTTCAACCAGTAATTTTCCATTTACTGTCGCCTTTCGGTCACTAATAATGGATGACTAGAAATGAAAGGAGATCTCATATCTTGGTGTACATGTACTTGTTATCATAACTCAAATTCGTATTCCTAGGGTTATTGCTATGCCTGTTCTGCATGTAAGTGTTCATATGTGCAGATGGATTGTTGTGGTGGTACCCTTGCAAGCTGGTTTCAATCATTGATGGAAGATTTGGATCATTATAGTCATCAGTTGTCAAGCTTGATGGAACCTCATGAAACATACCGAATTCATGTGGTCGTAAGCCGACAAAACCAGCAGCACTGGATTCGTGCAGTTGTAAGTCGACGAAACCAGCACCATTATTGCCCCCAAAGCCTGCAGGCTCCAACATTGATATCACATATCCATTCTTGGCAAATGTGTTTCCTTCCTCCTGCATCCTCCGCAAGTTTGCTTCATCTACAAAACTCCGATCAGCCTCGCCTGTCATGAGGTTACGGCCGATATTGTAGCCGACATTTATGCCTGAATCAGCTTGAACATCATAGCCAACGGCGGTGCTTTCATGCTCAGTTCGGGGAACATTAATCCCATTAATCCTTGGATTTTGCGTTAGATCCGTGTTGTTGGTGTCACCTTTTATGAGTTGGAGGTGTTTATTTGGGGACCAAAACTCTGCATGCTTTCCAGATTTCATCAACCTCTTAATTAACTTAGTTGGATCAACATTTCCAGTTACTTTAACCACTTGGTGTTCTTCATCTATGTGAACTGAAAAAACCCCTAAATCCAAAAACCATAGTAAATCTCAGCAAACCATACATACATACATACATACATACATACATACATACATACATACATACATACATACATACATACATACATACATACATACATACATACATACATACATACATACATACATACATACATACATACATACATACATAGAGTAGAAAAATGTTTAAAAGAACCTTCAATTTTCCGGAGAAGTTTCTTCACTCTCCGCTTGCACCCTTGACAGTTGATGTTAACTTTGAGCAAATGTGTCTGTTGGAAAGAGAGAAAAAGAGGTGAAAGCTTTAGTGAAAGTCCACAATCATGAATGCAAATAATAAAGAAAAGAGACATATTACAGGAACCTCAATATCTCCGAGTTCCAAACCAGTTGTTAACATTCTCAAACAGTTTTTGCTATTGTTCATTCTCTTCTGCACCTTTTACTAGATCAGTTCGCTTATAAACCACTGAAATGGAAGCAAATATTGTGTGTTTGTCAGGGATGGACCGTATCAGATTCAGTTCCAGAATTGTTTTGACTTCGGCTCACACGAAGTTTTCACCTTTGACTGCCACTGCCACGAACCAATCCGTTGGGCCAGAAACAAAATCCAGTATCATGAGACTTTATATTATCTTATTTTTTTAGCATCGAATTTCATCCTTTGAGAATGTATTTATGAAGATTTCGAACTTAAATATATTGTTAGTAACAAAATCTCAAAATATTCAAAGAGAATTTCCATTTATGTTCTTCAACGTGGCCTAAACGTACACATTACCATTATATCTTTATATTTGAAATAATTAAGATGATTAAAAATAATAGATGTTGACATACTTATATATATTTTATTATGTTACTTAAAAATAATGGTAGGGTTACCATTATATCTTAAAATTATATTGAGGATTTTGAACAAGTATATATTTAATTTAATTTAAACCAATTATATTATGTAAATTTATTATAAAATATTAAGTTTATTAGCTATGTCACAATAATTCATGTACTATAGAACATTTATGTATTTTTACTAATTTAAACTGAGTTAATATAAATTTTGACACATATTCTATGGTATTTGTAATGTTTTTTTCCCTTCATGTTTTAAAGAAGAAATGAAAACAATGTATGCCTTTCCATATGATCCAACCTTGAAAATTACGAAGACTCCCATTGAAAAAAAAAACTGCCCTACAAGAACTAGTAGAAAAGCAGAAAGATACAATTACAGTTACACACTTGGAATTGGCTTTCTAATTCGGGTGTGATAACTCGCAATCTTCACTCGGTGGTGGCGAGCTGCCAAGCCGAGGTGGCAATAAGCGGCCTTGTATGCCACCCAAGCATTAAACACCCAGCATTCTCCTCCACTCTGTACCCATCACCACCGGCAAACAGAGCCAACAGTATGCTAGCTTGCTTGTAAGCATTTGAACCCAAGTGAACTGGGCTAAACCCAGATGTTTCCATCCGAGTCCTCCACTGAGCCAGTGTCTCGTGTCGTTCAACTCGGTCTACCCCTTCACAAGCAACCACGTTACAAATCTGTCTTCCCAGATACAATTCGGACGTAACAAGGTCCTGACCCGGTGTTGCCACCCCCGAGCCTTCTAACGAGTCAAAAAGGCTGGAATAGTAATGCAGAGCTTCATTAAACCGGTCTACAAAAACAGGACTGTTATGATTCGCTTCTTCTTCTACAATTGTGAGTATCTTGGGCTTCATGGTTTTGATAGAACAAAGAACCTTTTCGATCCCGCCAGGTTGAGCAAACAGGCGGTGAAGTTCGAAAATGGAATTCACCGCCAGTGTCTCAACCTCTGGAGGACGTATACCGAGCATATCGGGCTCAAGATCAGCCAAACTATTGGCCATGAATCCCCTAAACTCAAACTCGACGCCGATAGTTTCAGCCAACTGAGCTAACTTCCAACCCACTTGCTGCAAAGAATCGGTATTATCTGGCTGAGGTGGGCCAATACCCGTCAATCGGAAAGCAGGCGGGCCATCAGGCCTTAATGCTAGAGCTTGCATTAAAGCCGGCCATTGCATCCCCTGTTTTAACCCGAAATCAATAACGTGAACTTTGTTGGACGTTGCAAAAGCTTCCAGTATAGCTTGATTGGCTGTAAAATGAGCGAATTTCAAGTAAGGGCAAGTTTCGTAAAAGTGCATCTGCAGCACATCGATGTAGGAAGGGTGAAGCAAGTCTTGTGGGTAAATGCCGTATATCCGACGAGCTAAGGCTTCAGCAAAAGACGTAGCCACTTTACTCATGGCCCCAGTTTGAGACGCGGCGAGTAAACCTATATGTTTCACTAAAGCATCAGCCAGCTTGAGATTGTCTCGTTGGACAGCTTCAGCACAAGCCATCAAGGTGTGAACCAGTCGAACCCCAGCTTCCTGTAAGTCAACCAAGACGACAGGCCGAGTTGATGACTCAGTTGGTGAAGAAGATGAGTCATTTCCCGAAGTTTTGATTCGTTTTGGTTGTGGGTAAGCAGCAACTCCGGGAATTGCCCTCAGATCGTACTCGGAATCATCGTTATAAACTTGGCATTGATTGCTGCCGACAATTTGTTGTTGCCGTGGCTGTGAAGAATTGGAATACGAATAAGGGAAAATAGGATTTAGATTTGGTATTGGAGGATTGTTAAACTCGGTCAACATGCTTTGAACCCAGCTTGAAAGATCGGACGGATTGTAATGAACGGTATCGGAAGCAGGATGTGAAATCCCACCTTCTTGAGCAGTTACCATAACCATCTCCAATTGTTCCAATTTTTTAGCCACATCCGCCATGTCTGAAGTCCGAACTCTGTAACCCAGAACGGCCAATAGCTCGTCAACGTCGCCGGCATCTTGATCTTCTCCCCATAATTTCCCTTTGTTAGTGCTTGAGCTCTCACCCTTTGAGCCACTGCTACTGCCATAACAGCCGCCACCGGCGGCTCCACAGATTTCCTGATGATCTCTCTTCATTTTTTGGTTTTTGGAGTGTACAGAACGAAAATCCAGGGCTAGAATCTGATCATGGTACGGAATTAAAATTCGGGTTTCGACCTTTATTGGATTTTAGCATTTTTTTCCTGGATTTAAAAAACGAAAATTAAGAGAAAAGAGAAAATAAATGGGTGAGATGAGACGAGAGGCCTGCCGGATGAAATAGGGAATAAGAGATTAGGAGCAACGGAGGCCATAATACTAATGTCATTTTTCTCTGTTTTTTTTTTTGATTTAAAAGAATTTTTAAATCAACCCAAATTAAATTTAAATTCCAACTTAAAATTTAAGAAATATTTTTCATCAAAATAGATTTAATTTTAAACAATAAAATGTTAATTTAAAAAATTAATATTAAAAAATATTTTTATACTTTTACGTTAAACTAAAAATTAGTTTGAATTCAATTAATGAACATGTACATCTATTGATTGATTTCAATTAATAATTTAGGTGTTCTAGAAATAAATTAAAAAAAGTAAGACTCAAATTTTAATTTTTTTAATATGAGTATCGATATTTATTAATCAATTAATTCAAATAAAGTGTTGTAAAGATTTAATATAAGAGTGATTTTCTTAAATTATTTTAGTCTATTCACATATATTAAGATTTAATTTTTAAATTTGCTTAAGGGATAATTATAATAATAAACTAGTTAATTGTGAATAAATTTCAATTTTTTATGCACAAAGAAATTAAAATTTTCATTTTAACAAATATTGTTTACCTTGTTTAAACTAATTACTTAGCGAAATGGTTTTTCATTATATGATAATGTGAAATTTTTATTTGTTAATCTTTAAGAGAATTTAACAATATGCATATTTTCTATTTATATATATTAATATTTTAATCGTATTTTAAATGTATATTTTAAAATATATAATTTTATTTAATATTTAATAAACCATATTAAGAGGAGCCGTAGCAGCGCCGCAATTTAGAAAAGAAAGGCAAGGGGAATTGGATTAAAAAGAAATGAAAATGAAGGCTATTTTTTTGGTATATCATCGGTGATCGGTATTATTATTAATCTAACATCGGTCAGATTATATTTTTCGATCTAACACTCTTAGTAGAAAAGTACGCCTCCTGCACCGCGCTATATGCTGATTTATCGCCACGTGGGTATAGCGCGCCCCCTGATCCGCGCTATACGCCACGTAGGGGTATAGCGCGGATCAGGGGGTGCGCTATACGCCGTACCAAAATTATATTTAACGCGGTCCCTGATCCGCGCTATATCTTTTATCATATACCGCGGTGCAGGTACCGCACCTTATATGCTTATAAGTACACTCCTCCGGCTCACATCTCCTCGCATCTCTCCTCTCTTATAAATTAATACAACAATTCCGTCAACGAGTAATAATTCTCGCAATCTTCTCAAATTTAATTTAGAAGTTCATGCGATTTTTCGTTATAAGGTAATTTTGTTATAATTTTTTAATTATACTTATTGTTTATTATCATTATTTGAAAAAAAAATTATACTAATTATTTTCAATTAATTTTTATGTTTGTAAAATTGAAAAGGGGAGCATACGTCGAAATAGTTTTGCGGTGCAGATAATAATATAAAATTATATTATTTAAATTATTTACGTTGATGTGTAAAAAATTTATTGTGTTATATTTTCGTTCATATATAATTTATTTAATCATGTTTGTTTAAGCTATTTTTTTTTTTTGCAGATATAATATTGCCGCAATTTTAAACTCAAAGAATGGCGCGACTTTCAACTATTGTTTATTATGATGGTGAAATTCGAGAAGATGAAACTGGCGTTATTTTCGTATCAAATGAGCGTGTTAAAATATCATTCAAGAGAAACATAACTCTTGAGGAACTAATAACGAAGATTTCGAGAAAGATTCATGTTGGAAGTAATAGAAGAATGTCGTCGTTGCAGTACAGATTTCCAACATTATTGTTGCCATTAACTTATACAGCGTTCGAACTTTCGAACAATGATGATGTTCAAATGATGGTTGGAGCTCAAAGTAATTATTCAGACGCCGCTATTGAGATGTATGCATATTTTGTTCAAGTGCGTGCTGTTCGGGGTCAATCTTTAAGCTCACACTATGGGCTGGCTGAACAAGTTGATCAAGTTGACAGCCCGACTACAATAATGTGTAATGATTTTAATGCCATAATAGGGAGACATTCATCCGCAACTCCTTACGATATGTACCGATGTGGGTCCACGAACAATCCGTATGGCAACACCGCGTCCAGTTCAAGGGGAAGGCATTCATCTGCAAATATTTTGACCATATGGAGATGCCATCGACACAACCATCTGTGTAATTTCATTTGACACGATGGCTTCAAGCTCCAGGGGGAGGCATTCGACTGCAAGCATTTTCGATCTCAATGTCGATATGCCTTCCATTTCAAGGGGAAGGCGTGCAAGTAGTAGGTTCTTCGACCTAAATGTGGAGAGCATGGAGGAACCATCATCTCCACCAGAATAACCGCTTCGTGAGCCTGATGCGGATGGTGCTGAGACTGGACTATTCATTCACCCAGAATCACCGCAATTCAACTCCGATGATGATGAAGTTCCAGGAAATGTGGCACAAACTGACCCTCATGCACACATGTATGAAGCTGATTATGGTGCAATATACGGGCCAGAATTTGCGAATATGCCTCATCTCGGTGACTATGAATATTACTCATCAATAAATAATGGTGAGTTATCTTTAGGCATGGAGTTTTCAAGCAAAGAAAAAATGATGATGGCTATCAAAAATTACAATATCCGTAATTCTGTTCAGTCCAGAGTCAATCGATCGACGACCGAAAAATATGTATGCTACTGTGCCCGACTCGAAAACGAATGCAATTAGATGGTTCGCGTATCGAAAATGAAGAGGAAAAACAACATATGAGAACTAACAGTATACAACGGTCCTCACACATGTTGTGCTGGAGGGGTCAACCAAGATCATCCGAACTTGGACTCTGAAGTGATATGTCAATCCATCATGCCCATGGTAAAAGCAAGCTCTCATATAGCTATTGCAGTGTTGATTTCAGCTATACAATCACAGTATGGGTACACCGTCTCCTATAAAAAAGCTTGGTTGGAAAAATAAAATGCCATTGTCAAACTTCATGGCGAATGAGATGCATCTTACAACGAACTTCCAGGTTGGTTTAGGCTGGTGCGGACGTTGAATCTTGGGACAATTATGGACTTCGAAACCTCCTATGCATACCATAATGATCGAGTTCTTCGCGATCGATGCCAATTCTACCGGGTTTTTTGGAGTTACCCACAGTGCGTTAATGCTGCCAAATACTGCAAGCCTGTGGTCCATATCGATGGAACTTTCTTGTATGGAAAATACAAGCAAGTTTTATTATTGGCAGTTGTCCAAGATGGCAATCGCAATATTCTTCCAGTTGCTTTTGCTCTTGTCGAAGGAGAAGATACAGATTCTTGGGCTTTTTTTCTCCGAAATTTACGTGCACATGTTATCACGAGGGAAAATATTTGTGTCATTTCAGATCACGAAGCTGGGATTAAAGCAACAATGGAGTCTTTGGGTCCAATGTGTCAACCACCCTTTGTCCAACATAGGTATTGTCTCCGACACATTGCTGCGAACTATCATGGAAGGTACAAGAAGAATGATGAGCGTCAATTAATTGTGCGCATGGGTAAGTGAAAGCAAGTTAATAAGTTGATCATTTTAATTTTGTAAAGAAAACAAGTTAGTAAGTTATACATTTTTTGATCAGGTTACGAACTACTTCCTCGAACGTTTGAATTAATGCTTCAAGATTTGCGGGCGAAGAACGAGGAATGATACAATTACATCAGCCTCATTTATAAAGAAATGTAGACGAACGCATATGATGGTGGATATCGATATGAACACATGACGACCAACTTGGCTGAGGAAATCAATTCAACCTTAAAGGGTGCACGTCACTTACCTGTAGCGGCTTTGGTAAAAACTACATATTTTCGTTTGAGGGAGCTTTTTGTGAAGCTCGGGGGACAAGCTCAAACCTGGATGCAAGGTGGTCATATCTATCACCCTAGATTAGTTGCATATCTACAGAAAAAATTGCTGCATCAAATGGAATGTCTGTAACAAGCTTCTCTAGAAGGCATGAAATGTTTCGTGTCACAAAGTTGCCCCGACCTCTTCAAGGGATTGAAGCTGTGTCGTTAAGAGTAAATCTAAGGGACAAAGCGTACGACTGCGGGTTTTTTCAAGCTCTCAAGTATCCATGCTCTCATGTGATAGCAGCTTGCTCGCATACACGTCAAGACTATAACCATTTTGTGGATCCCGTATACTTAATATCTGAAGTTTTTAAGGTATACGAATTTGAGTTTCCCCCATAGATAATGACAAAGACCCTGATGAGGTTCAAGATTGGCTTCCGATTGTACTAAATCCGAGTTTATTGAGGGAGCGTGGTCGTCCAAAATCCAATTGAATTCATTGCGATATGAATATTCGAGAAAGATCTAGACAAGACAGAAGATGTGGCCATTGTAGAAACCCAAGACACACACTAGAAAAACATGTCCACTTTTGTTGTCATCAAGTAACAATTGATGAGGAAATGATGTATTTGTTTATCAAATAATAATTCTTGTATTTTAATTTGCATTTACTTCAAGTTAATGTCATTCGATAATCGCTGATGAAGATTAATAAAACGAACACTATTATTAAATTTTATCAAACTAATAACAATTTGATATTTAAATACAACAAACTTACAATAAGAATTAAATGGTAAATGATAACCAAATTACAATAACTGATATTAAATGGTAATAAACAAAATTAACTAAAATATATTAAAAAAAAAGTCCAACAAATTTAACAAAATAAAGTAAGTATTAAATGAGAAATAATAAAAAATTACAATTAAACAAAATAAAGTAAATACAAATATAATAAAAAAAATCTATCGATGTCTGCGTCGCGAATGTGTTCTGCATGGCGGTGGCTGTTGGTCTCGAGGAGGATTTCTTCGTATCACTGGTTCTGACTCCTCGCTGTCATCGTCATCGTCGTCGTCACCATCGTCATCGTCGTCATCGTCATTGTCGTCGTCCTGAGCAGGTACATCAGGTTGATGAGGAGCTGATGACGATGAATCACCTCCATAGAATAAGGACCCTGGAGGTGTATGACTGACTATCCCACCGGCATGCGAAAATTGGGAAAACTGGGAAAACCCAGACATCGTTGAGTGTGAAAACTGTACATGAGGTGTGTGTGCTGCGGCCATGGGTGATGAGGATGAACCCGCTAAATATCCAGCATATGAACCCCACGTCGGATCTGCAAACATAGACTCATAATAGCCTTCAAGAGGGGTCATCTGTGACGGTGGCGGTGGCGGGGTCATAAAACCAGGTGAAGGCGGCGACGACGACATCTGGTAATAAAAAGGCGATGGAGGCATCATATATGGTTGCAGCATCATATATGGCTGCGGTGGCTGTTGGGAAGGTCCTGCTGGTGCAGTTGAGGATGAACCGGAAGCACCTGCTCTCCGTCCACGTGTCGGGGGGACGATGGTGCTGTGTCGGTGAACGTCTCTGTCGACGTCGTGGAAAGGTTTGTCCTCGTGCATCCTTGGGTAGTAGAAACGGTTTCCCGTTACTGTTGAACCACTAATAATAATCCTCATCATACATCAAGAGGTCATCAAAAATGGGCTCTCTACGGGGAAGGCGCCGATATCGATCCTCCCACAACACGAACCACCCATGATGCCTCACCAACTAATCTGTATCTGTCTTGCCGCGTCTATCTAAACTATGCAACTCATCCATATTGCGAGGTGCTTCCGGAATTGGTTGAAAACAACCAAACTGTCGGAGCACGCGATCAGTGGAGTGCCACTCGACGGTCGCATAACAGATCAGAGGGACCATCGACATCCAAACATCTGATGGACCCCTCAACTCAGGTGGGATCACCGCCGCCCTCACATCATTAGTAGAATATGACACCCATTCAAACTAAAACAAATAATATATAATTTTTATCAAAATAATAATCTAATTATATAACTATAATCTAAAATTGATTTTTAAACATTAAAATTCATACCTGTGTGCCAGCCTTCTGATCGATTAGCACCCTAATTTTTTCTAAATCATCAGGTAGCTCCTGATGAGTTTTCCTATCAATAGACGACCTATTCAAGGAAAAAAAAGTGTTATACGCTGTATAAAATTATTAATATACAAAATCAGTTTTATAATTACCTCAGAAGTAGTGGAAATACGAATGTGTTATTCACAACGGGACATAAAAAGGGCAATCGATAATATGCCCAAGACTGCAGCAGCAGGAGAAATCCGCCGATAGCATTACGTCTGTAGTCAGTGGCTGCACACATCTCCCTGTACAGCAAAGCCAAAACTGCCGAGCCCCAACTGAATGATCCGGCGAGACAAAAGTCGCTAAGATGTCGCAACCACATGCAGTGAACTAGGTTGCGCGATTTGTCCGGCTTCAGCAACCCTCCTATCAGTTGCAGTATGCATGCCTGTGCATACATCTTAACCTCATCCTCAGAGGCGTCTGCGCTCAACTCCCGAAAATTGGCATCTAACCAATTTAACGGTATCCTACCTCTGATAAAATTTTTCGGGACACGTCCTAGACTATCCCTATACAAAGTAGTCCAAGAACCGGAAGCTATCCCCGATATCACATCTCCATCCACCGGAAGCCCCAGGTGCATAGAAACATCCTCAAGCGTGATCGTGCACTCTCCGCACGGAAGATGGAATGTGTGGGTCTCCGGCCTCCACCGCTCTACTAAGGCAGAAATCAGGTCTGGCTCTATCTTACAGTGACCCTGATATCTACCTATGTAACCGAATCCAGTCTCTACTAAATACGGCAAGACACGGCTGGATATCACTAACTTAATATTCATAATAAAAGGATCTAATACACGGTTCTTCTCCTAAAAATAAATAATTACAAAAATTAATTTTTAATCTAATAATCATGCATTAAATGAATCAACTAATTATTACTAATAATTTAAATTAAATTAAAACGTTAAAATGTTATCGTATCAACAAAGTGTCGATATATTTAATTCTTAATCTAATAATCATGCATTAAATAAATCAACTAAATATTACTAATAATTTAAATTAAATTAAACGTTAAAATGTTACCGTATCAGCAAAGTGTAGAGATATATGATTTCCATCCGAGCAAAGTAGATTGCCTTCCATTATATATCTGCAAAAGAATTATATTAGTAAAATATTAAATAAAGTAAAAACATAATAGTAAAAATATTATAAAATATACCTTAAAAGAGAGTATTTGAGAGAAATTAAAAGAGTTTGAGAAAATTTGGTGTGATAAAAGTGATTGAGGATATGAGTATTTATAGGGAGGATGGGGACGTGAATTAGGAGTATAGCGCGCCTCCTGTACCGCGCTATATCCCACGTGTCAGATATCCAAGTATAGCGCGGATCGGGGGCGCGCTATACCCACGTGGCGCTAGATCACCGTATATCGCAGGGTAAGGGGCGCGTTATACCCACGTGACACCAAATCAGCATATAACACAGTGCAAGGGACGCATTTTTCTCTTAAGAGTGTTAGATCAAGAAATATAGTCTGATTGATATTAGATCGATAATAATACCGATCACCGTATACCGGGAAAATAGCAGAAAATGAGGGGATATTTGATAGCGTACAGTTGGGTGCACAGTAAGTATTATCAATGAGCTTACTCTCTGCAGTCTCCACACATTTGATAAAGAATCAATCTGATGGCCGTACGATTCCATCTCTTACTTTTTCTGTTGGGTTTTGCAGACTGTGGGCTCCACCTTTTTATTCCTCATTTGCTTCACCAATCTTTCCTACCCCTCGTGTCCTACACGCTCCTAATTTGAGAAAAAAAATCACATGTTTAACACTGAATTATATTCCAAAAATCACGTGAAAAAACTAAAATATGAATTAAAAGATCATATTAAACTAATATTAAAATATATCTCAACTTTATTTCGTTGGACTAGAATAATTTTCTTTAATAAGATTCAATTTGGTATATTCTAAAAGTCGCTTTATACAAAAGAAAAAGAGAAGTTTTACACGCTCCTTCATTCGAGTGAGCACGTCATTTTCACTTCCTACATGGCCACATGAGCGAAATCCAGTCATATGGCGAACAAACCCAAGCGGCCCTGTTTCAATTATATTACTCGAACGTGGTGAACTTTTCGTGGGGCCCCTTGCAAATGTGAAAAAGATTAGATCAATGGAGAAAGGGATGCAGACGTCAACATCGATTTTGGGACCAACAGCTCACGGGGGTTCACAGGCTATTTGACTAATATCTTTAATCGAATATCTCTCTTCTTTTTTTTAGTACTGTATGTTTTATATTTATCGAAGTGACATTTTTTTTGTTGAGGTGACGATAGACGTATCTCCGAGGATACGTTTTATTTGATTTTACGTTGAGTTGGATGCCACGTGTGAAAGACGTATCTCTGAGGACACGTTTTACCTTTATTTTGCTGATTCAGTTGTCACGTGGTATTTTTTTTAATAATAAAAATTTTATTTTTATTGTTATTATAAATTAGTAATATATTATGTAAATTATTTCAGTTATAATTTAATAATTATTAAATGTATTTTTTTAATGTGTGTTAAAGGTGGAGTGTGTTATCCACATTAATCGGATAGAACAACAGATGAAAACTAGTTTTTATTTTATTGTAGTTATATGAAAAATGTATAAAATTATTATATTAGACGTATGGTTATATTATTATTTTTTATTTTGATTATTGATCTATTAATTTTATCACTTAATTATTTAAATATTATCAATCTAGTCATCTGTTATTATTATTTAACCAAAATATTGATGCATAAGTTAATAAAATTAGTATAATTACACATTTAATCTGTTATTTTTATTATACATTGAGTAATTATAGAAAATGCAATTACATTTAAATATTAGAAAGAAAAACATTCATTTAAATAGAATATTATGTTACATAAGGGTTAACGGTTATGTGATGATAATAGAGCTGTACATTTTTTTCTATTGTGTCCGATGCTTCTACAATACCCACATCGTTTTTTTTTCTGTTGACTTATCCCAAATATCCATATCACAATGTATTCTAGTAGATTTTGGACGACCTGAGTCTCTCAATAGCAATGGATCTGATACAATTGTAAGCCAAGTTTGAATCTCATCTGGGTCTCTTTCGTTTCCTATGGGCGGAAACTCAAATTCATATACCTTGAATACTTGTGAAAGTTGGTATAAGGGATCAACATAATTTTTGTAGTCCAAATGCGAATGTGAGCAAGCTGCAATGACATGAGAGCATGGATATTTGAGTGCTTGAAAGAAACCACAATCGCACCACCTCTCATGCAGATTAACTCTGAAAGAGTTAGCTTCAATCTCTTGCAACGGACGTGGCATTTCGGTTACACGAAACAATTCACGGGTGCGAGAAAAATTTGTAACCAACATCCCATTTTGATGCAGCCACTTTTTTCTGTAAATCAACTACTAGTCTTGGGTGGTAAATATGACCGTTTTGCATCCAAGTAAGAGCTTGTCCACCGAGCTTTGCAAAGAGTTGACCCAAACGAAAATAAGTCGTTTTGACCAATGTCATGACTGGTAAATGATGCGCCCCCTTTAAGGTTGAATTTATTGTTTCAGCCAAGTTTGTTGTCATATGACCATAGCGATACCCCCCGTCATACGCATTTGTCCACATTTCTTTGCTGATCCATAATGTACTCGCACCCCTTCTTATTTTTGCTAAACAACTCTTGTAGCATCGACTCAAACATTTGAGGTAAGAGTTCGTAACCTAAGCCATTAGGAATATGTAATAGTTAATATGAAGTATAAATAAGTAATACGAAAATGATAGAAAAATTAGGGAAAAGTAACATACCCATCCGCACGACTAATTGACGTTCATCGTTCTTCTTGTATTTTCCGTAATAGTTTACAGTAATACGACGGACACAATAACGATGTTGAACATGTGGAGGTCTATACATTGTACCCAAAGAGTCCATTGCTGCTTTTATCCCGGCTCCTCGGTCTGAAATAATGCATACTCATTCCCTGGTGACAACATGTAAACGTAAATTTTTAAGGAAAAAAGCCCAAGACTCAGTGTTTTCTCCTTGAACGAGGGCAAACGCAGCGGGAAGAATATTGCGGTTTCCATCTTGGACCACAGCCAATAATAAAACTTGTTTGTATTTCCCATACAAGAAAGTACCATCAATTTGGACAACTGGTTTACAGTACTTGACTGCATTAATACACTGAGGGTAAGTCCAAAAGAAACGGTAGCATTGGCAGCGATCACGAACCACTCGATCATTCACGTAATGATGTTGAGTTTCAAACTCAACAATTGTCCCAGGATTGAGTCTTTGCACAACATGAAACCAACTAGGCAGCTCGTTGTAAGATGAATCCCATTCGCTATGAAGTTTGCAAATGGCATTCTGTTTTGCCAACCAAGCTTTTTTATATGAGACGATGTACCCATATTGTGACTGTATAGCAAAAATCAACACTGCAATATGAGAGCTTTGCTTCACAATGGGCATGATTGCTTGGTAAATAATGTTGGGGTCCAAGTTGGGATGATCCTGGTTTATACCTCTTGCACAACACATATGAGGACCGTTGTATCTGGTTAGTTCCCATAAGTTATTCTTCCTCTTTGATACACGAACCATCTATTGACATCCGTTGTCACGTTGGACGCAGTAGCATACATATTTCTCTGTGTTAGATCGATCAACTCGGGACTGAACTGAGTTACGAATATTGTAACTCTTTATTGCCATCATTGCTTCCTCCTTCGATGCGAACTCCATTCCAATATGTAAATCACCGTCATTAACTGTTGATTGAAGTCCATAGTTGCCAACATCAGGAAGATCCGGAAATTCAGACTCATACATTACATCATAATCAGCCCCATACATATGTGCGGGAAGTTCGGCTGGTGTTGTATTTATCGGAACGTCATCATCGTCATCATCAGAATGTACGTTAAACTGTGGTGAGTCAGGTTCAATGAATAATCTCGTTTCAACACCATCTGCACCTGGCTCCTGTAGAGGTTCTTATGGTAGAGATGATGGTTCCTCCGATAATCCAATATTGAGGTCAAATAAGTTCCCGCTTGTGTGTCCTCCCCTTGAACTTGAGGCCATTGTATCATGTGGGATGTGAATAGACTGCCGTCTCGTTAACATTTCCATATGTAAGTCGAAAACATTGGCAGATGATTGTCTACCCCTTGAAATAGAAGAGATGTTGCCATATGGATTATTAGTGAAACCACGTGGGTTGAGATCATAAGCAGTTGAAGATGAATGCCTTCCTACTGAACTTGATGGCATGGCATCTGGTGTTAGATCCGCCATTAATGATGTGAAATCATTACAGATCAGTTGTGTCGGGCTATCAACTTGATCAGCTTGATATACAATGCCAAAGTGAGAGGAATATGGAGACCACAAGAAGCACGAACCTCAATAAAAGTGGCATACATTTCAATAAGAGATTGTGAACTTCCCATATGAGCATCAACCATCATAGAAACATCATCATCATTTGAAAGCTGAAATGATGTATACGTGAGCGGAAAAAGTTTAGTAGGAAATTTGTACTGAAGTGAAGATAGTCTTCTCCGGCCTGCTACATGAATATTTAACGAAATTTTTGTGATTAACTCCTCAAGAGTGATGTTTCTCTTCAAGGTTAAGGGGATATAATGATCTGACTCAAAAATAACCCTCTCTTCAGCTTGTTTAATTTCTCTATCATACAAAACAACAGCAGAAAGATGACTCATTTTCAGAGAATAGAGGATTGAGATTTTTGAGAAATTTAGAGTTTGAGAATTTCAAAGCTTGTGAACTGAAGTTTGTTTTGAAAGTTTATAATACGTTGCATCTAATAGTGTCTATAACCGGGATACTATTCACGTGAAGGCGCATTCCCGGGGGCGCGTCTTCCATTATTTTATCAGAGAATATGTTATCATTGCCCTATTATGTCACTTATGTCCCCCGGGAACTATTCATGTCAATACATATTATTCCTTAGGGGACCGTGAAGGCGCGTTCCCGGGGGCGCGCCTTCCATTATTTTGTCAGAGAATATATTATCATTGCCCTATTATGTCACTTATGTCCCCCAGAAACTATTCGTGTCAATACCTATTATTCCTTAGGGGACCGTGAAGGGGCGTTCCCGGGGGCGCGTGTTGAAAACATTTTAATATTTCGATATAACAAATTAAATTAAATGAATTTTAATATTTTCCAAATGATTTTCTAAGTATATTCGATATAACTATTCGAATATCAAAACATTACTCCAAATCTTTCAAAAATCATTTTTAATCCTTACTCAAGTGTAAAATTAAGTTTTAATCTTAAAACAATTTCAAAATAATTTTACAAAGTATTTCGAACCATTTCAAAGCCAAAAATTTCAGATTGCTCAGAGGGAACCGATTCCCCCCCAAGGGGGTACCGATTCCCCCTGAATGGTTTGGCTCCGAGAATTCTAGTATGCTCGGAGGGAACCGATTCCCCCCTAGGGGGTACCGATTTCCCCCTTGTATAACGGTCGAAATATTTGAATTTTACACTTAGGGAAACGATTCCCCATAGGGGTATGTTTTCACACTAAAATGGCTATAATATCTTCTCTAATCATCCCCAACGTTCAGAAGTGATTTAAGATGTATTTAAGCAAGCTTAGAAGCTATTGATCAATAACAAGAAACATCAAGCAACTAGAATCAAGAGAGAATCAAAGAGAAAGCATCAAACCTCAAGTTTGAGCATTTCAAGCCTATTTTTCATTCAATATTCATTTTGCTTTCAAGAACACTTATTGTGCTCAATTGTATTTATTCTTGAGTGTTCTTTCTTTGTTCTAGAATTGTGCAAACATATTTGCCTTGTGAGGTTTTTCGTGTAAGTTTGCAGATTTGTATTTCTCTTTGAGAAAAGAGTGTTCTCAAGAATTAGGGTATATTCTTGAGGGAGTTGTAAGGTTATCTCTTTGGCCTCAAAAGAAAAAACAAATTAGTGAATTTGTTGGAAAATCCTTAGTGTGGATAGCTAAGGTAGTGGACGTAGACTTTGGTTGATAAAGTCGAACCACTCTAAATCGCTGTGCAATTTCTTTCAATTTTCTGCAAAAGCTTCCACCAAAATTTTTATTGCCAAACACCTCCCTCTTGGTCGATTCCGTAAATCGATTAACTCAACAATTGACATCAGAGCCTAACTCATTTGAAGGTTTAATCACCTCTTGAGTCGATTCGAGAAGAGTTATATCGATAATCAAAGTCATCAATAGCCTCCGCTTCAAACTTCGACTCCGGTCTCGATTCGATGCCCATCAACAAGCCTCCTTTCTTCAATGGAGCTAACTATGCCTATTGAAATAATAGAATGATGTACTTCATTCAAGCAAGTGACATGGGAGCATGGAATGTCTTAGTAGAAGGATACATCAAGCCTCTCACTCATCCAAGATTGTGGAGTGAAGGAGAGACAAAAATGTTCCAGCTCAACTCCAAAACCATCCATATCATTTTTTGTGCTCTTGGACCAGATGAATACGGAAGAGTTTCATCGTGTACAACCGCCAAAGAAATATGAGACAAACTTCAAGTCACTCATGAAGGTACCGATGAGGTAAAGAAATAGAAAATTAGTATTCTAACGCATAGCTATGAGAATTTCAGGATGAAACCAAATGAAGATATCAAAGCTATGACGGATAGATTTTCAACGATTTCCAATGGTCTCAAATCATATGGAGAGATCATTTCAAATGAAAAGCTTGTGAGGAAGTTAGTCTACTCCCTCCCAAAATCGTGGCAATCAAAGAAGACGACAATTATCGAGTCTAAGAACTTAACGCCCTTAACTCTTGAAGAGCTAATCGGGTCACTCCTCACTCATGAAATGATGCTTGAAGATGAGGTGAATCTTGATAAGATTGAAGAGACACCAAAGGAGAAGGAGAAGAAGAAAAATATTGGAGTTGGTCTCAAATCCACAAAAGATGAGAGTGATTCGGATGAAGATGACGATGATGAGGAAATGTCATTGTTTGCCAAACGGTTCAGAAAAATGATGAGACCTTACCGAGGAAGAAAATTCAAACGAATTGAAGGCCTAAAAATGAACCAAAAGAAAAGGACCCGATTATTTGCTATGAATGCAAAAAGCCAGGGCATGTCAAATATGATTGCCCACAATTAAAGAGGAAGGGTCAATCAAAGAATAAGCACAAGGCTCATGTGGCTACATGGAGCGATGAAGAAGGTTCTGATGAAGAGGAACAAGAAGTAGCAAACTTGTGCTTGATGACATTCGGGGAAGATTCTAAGGTAACCTCTAACTCATCTGATTTTGATGATTATCCTATGATGAGAGCTATTAGAGGAATATAATGGGTTGGCTTCGGATTATGAGAAATTGTTTTTAAAATATAAAAATGATGTTTCAAAATTGAAAAATGAAAATAAACTCATATCCAAAACCAACAACGATCTTGAAAGTAAAATCAAAGATTTGCAAATCAAACTCGAAGAGTTTGAAAAGAAAAATTTAGATTTGCAAAATTTACTTTCAAAGGTCAATGATGATCATCAAAAGAAAATTGATGATCTTAAAGGTTCTTTTGATAAAGTTGGAACAAAACGTTTTGAAAGTGGAGAAAATTCAAAATCCAACTTTGTTAGAAAATGTTTTAAAAACTACAATCATAGAAGTCCCCAAAGAACCTCTAATGGAAAAATCATTAGAAGTATATGGGTTCTTAAGGAGCTCATTACTACTAAAGATAAGGATATCCTACACAAATGGATACCTAAGAGGACTAGGATTTTGGAAACTAATGAATATGGACCCAAAAGAATTTGGATACCAAAAATCAAAAATTAATCTATGTTTGTAGGGAAAGGAGCATTGCTACAAGGCACGGGAAACAAATTCAAATTCATGGTACCTTGATAGTGGATGCTCAAGACACATGGCCGGAGACAAAAGCCGGTTGATTGAGCTTAACGCAAAAAATGGAGGAGAAGTGACTTTTGGAGACAATTCAAAAAGGTCACATTGAAGGTATTGTTACAATAGGTAATACCTCTTCCATACAAATTAAAAATGTTTTATATGTGAATGGATTAAAGCATAATCTATTGAGTATTAGTCAATTATGCGATAAAGGATTCAATGTCTTATTTGAAATTAATGGTTGTAAAGTCATTGACATTGCATCTAATCGGATTATGCTTGTTGGTCATAGAATAGGAAACATATAGATGGTGCATTTAGATTCTTTCGATATGACTAATTTATGCCTAGTTGCTAAGGATGAGCATGATAGTTGGTTATGGCATAGGAGACTAGGACATGCTAGTATGAGTGTTTTGCAACGGTTAATTCAAGGAGACTTAGTAAGAGGGTTGCCTAAGCTTAAATTTGATAATGATAAAATCTGTGATGCTTGTGCTAAAGGAAAACAAAAGCGAGTTTCTTTTAAATCCATTAATGATGTATCAACTAGTAGAGTTTTACAATTGATCCATTTAGATCTTTTTGGGCCAACTAGAACTACTAGCTTGGGTGGAAAACAATATGCATTTTTCTTGGTAGATGACTATTCTAGATATACTTGGGTTCTATTCTTAAGTACAAAATATGAAGCATTACATTTCATCACATTTTCAAAAATTATCCAAAATGAAAAATGTTACTCTATCACTAGTGTTAGAAGTGATCATGGAACTGAATTTGAAAATCTTGGATTTATTGAATTTTGTAATTCTAATGGTATTAGCCATAATGTTTCAGCACCTAGAACCCCTCAACAAAATGGAGTTGTTGAGAGGAAAAATCGAACTTTAGAAGAAATGGTTAGAACCATGCTTTGTGAAAATAATTTGCCAAAATATTTTTGGGCGGAAGCCACAAATACCGCTTGTTATGTTGTAAATCGAGTAATGATTAGACCAATTTTAAAGAAAACTCCATATAAAATTTTCAAAAATAAAAAGCCTAACATTAGTTATTTTCATCATTTTGGATGTAAATGTTTTGTTTTAAACAACGGTAAAGAGAACATTGGCAAATTTGATGCTAAAAGTGATGAAGGAATTTTTCTGGGTTATTCCTTAAATTCTAAAGCTTATCGTGTATTTAATAAAAGAACTTTAGTTGTAGAAGAGTCTATACATGTTGTTTTCGATGATAATCTCCTTCCGAGGAAGGATTCTTGTGTTAATGATGTAGGCATTGTAAATACAAATGACGTTAGACATGACGTTGGAGAATCATCATCAAAGGAAGAAACGAAAGATGAGGAAACTCATGATCCTCTCGAGAATCCAACCATTGAAGAAAGGGAAGTATCTTATCCAAGAGAGTACAACTATGTCAATGATGGTGAAATTATAGGTGATCCATCTAAAGGGGTAACTACTCGATCTTCTCTTAGAAATATTTGTAATTATGTTGCATTTATTTCATGCATAGAGCCTAAGAACATCAAAGAAGCATTAAAAGATGAACATTGGATTATGGCTATGCAAGAAGAATTAAATCAATTTGAGAGAAGTAAAGTATGAACATTAGTTGAAAGGCCTAGTAATAAAACTACTGTAGGTACTAGATGGGTATTTAGAAATAAGCTTGATGAAAGTGGTAATATAGTAAGGAACAAGGCTAGACTTGTTGCTCAAGGCAATACTCAAGAAGAATGCATAGACTATGATGAAACATACGCTCCCGTAGCTAGGATGGAAGCAATGAGAATGTTATTAGCATTTGCATGTTTCAATGAAATATCAAATGGATGTTAAAATTGCATTTTTAAATGGTTTTATAAAAGAAGAAGTGTATGTGGAACAACCTCCAGGTTTTGAAGTTTCAAATTTTCCGGATCATGTTTTAAAATTGACAAAAACTCTTTATGGTTTAAAGCAAGCTCCTAGAGCTTGGTATGAAAGATTGTCAAATTTTTTAATTGAAAAAGGTTTTTCAAAAGGAAAGGTTGACACTACATTGTTTTTGAAGCATAAAGGTAAAGATTTATTAGTAGTTCAAATTTATGTTGATGATATAATATTTGGTTATACTAATGATGTTCTTTGCCAAGAATTTTCTAAGCTAATGCAAAGTGAGTTTGAGATGAGCATGATGGGGGAGCTCTCATTTTTCTTGGGACTCCAAATCAAGCAAAGAAAAGATGGCATCTTCATCAATCAAGCTAAGTACGTCAAAGATATACTCAAGAAGTTTGGACTGGAAAATGGGAAACCTCATGACACTCCAATGAGCTCTTCAACAAAGCTTGACTTAGATGAAGAAGGTAAATGTGTAGATATTAAATTATATTGGTCAATGATTGGATCTCTACTTTATCTAACTGTAAGTAGACCAGACATTATGTTTAGTGTTTGCTTATGTGCTAGATTTCAATCATGCCCTAAGGAATCATATTTACTAGCTGTTAAGAGAATCTTTAGATACCTTAAGGACACTCCTAGTTTAGGACTTTGGTATCTTAGAGATTCTAGCTTTAGCTTGCATGCTTTTTCTGATGCGGATTATGGAGGATGCAAATTAGATAGGAAAAGCACCTCCGGTACTTGCGATTCCTTGGAAATATGCTAATTTCTTGGTTTTCAAAGAAACAAAATTGTGTCACATTATCTACCACTGAAGTCGAATACATTTCAGCTAGTAGTTGCTGTGCACAAGTTTTATGGATGAAACAACAACTTTTTGATTATGGAATTGAAGTAGGTATCATTCCTATCAAGTGTGACAATACTAGTGCTATTTATCTCACTAAAAATCTCATCCAACACTCTAGAACTAAGCACATTGAAATAAGACATCACTTCATTAGAGACCATGTCACTAAGGAAGATGTAGTTCTAGAATTTGTTGATACTTTGCACCAATTAGCGGATATCTTTACAAAACCTTTAGACAAGGAAAGATTTTGGACACTTAGGAGAGAAATAGGTTTGACCAACCTATCTTCACTTAGTGTTTAAAATAATTTTAGCACTTTTAAGAATATATGAAAAATGCTTATAATAGTAATTTTTTATTGCATTCATTGCTATTAGTTAGGGGGAGTTTATGATTCTTAATAAAAAATTAATTTTATGTCAAATATCGTTTAAAGATTAATTTAATTGTTTGAACATGATTAATTTTCAATATATGAGTTGCCAATACCACTAGAGGAAATTAATTTAGCATTTTGGGTGTTTAAAATCGGATTTTAGCATTTTGGTGCAGAGGGAATTGATCCCCCCATGAGGGAACCGATTTCCCCTTTGAAGGGGAACCGATTCCCCCCACGGGGAATCAATACCCCCTGGGGTTCTGGTTATACACGGGCAGAACCCTTACTTTTGTTCAAAACCCTTCTCTTCCTTGCCACTGTTTCCTCTAAACTCTCTCCCTATCTCCATTCTTACCTCAAATCAACGTTCTTAATCGGAATTCACTTCAAATATCATCTTCTAAACCTGTTAGAATCATCAAAAACGTGCAAACTTCATCTAATCTCACTCAAATCCGAAATCCTTCAAGGTATTTTTTCAAAACTTCTATTTCATCAATTTATGAACATAGAACTAGTTTTAATTAGTTCTAGGATGAACTTTAGATCGGGCATTGATTGTTTAGTGATTAGAAACTATATATCACAACTAATTTCATCAAAAACACAAGAATTTTTCCAAAATTTTTTAAATTTTCGAAATAAAAAAATGTTGATTTTCAAATTATTGTGTTATGTTGAAAACTATATTGTTTCTCAAAACCGTATTTTTCAAAAGTTTTCAAAAACTTTGCCCATTAGGATTGATTTAGATAACCTTGAAATATTGAGGACTCAATTGAGTTTTGGGATTGATTGAATTGCATACATGTGTTTTCTAAATTGCAGGTTATCTATTCTATTCCGATTTCCTAAACCATGTCTAATCCTAAATGTGCTAGGTCATCATCTAGTCGCTCACACCGTCAACTAAATCCACCTCCAAATCCTCAAAATCCAATTCCTAATCCTAATCCCATTGATCCTAATTTGACTATCCAAAATTCGTACTTCAATCATCCTAGTCCTAGAAATCGTCGTAGAAATCATCCTAGTCCGGGAAAAACGTATTCCTTCTCGTCAAGTTATGTTAGCTATTAATTTTAAATATCTTCCTCTTTTACAAGAGTGGAAATTTGATAAACTCTTTGATCTTGAACCCATCGTTTACCATCAACTTGTTCGTGTTTTCTATTCTAATGTCGTTTGTGTTAAAATCCAAACTGAAACCGAAACCATAGGAATTCGTTCCTACCTCCTAGGACAATTCTTATATATTGACTTGTCTTACATAGCCAATACATTCAGATTAGATAATGATGGTATTTCAAATGAAAAACAGGTTTTAGGATCTCGTTATAAAAGAAGAGATAGTGCAAGTGTCGTAGACCTTCATGAACGTTTTCTTCATCTAATGATTTCTTGATGGTTTCGACCATCCGGAGGTCGTTATTCTACTCTTAGAGCCTTAGATCTTTGGTGGTTACATTGTTTCGAAAACAATATTAAAATTAACCTACCTCGGATTAGTTTTGCTGAAATTGTTGAAACCGTAAATCTTGTTCCTAACAAGAAACTCTGTTCATCTCTAGTTTACGGTTGCATTTTGAGTAATCTGTTTTCCAAAGATGGGCTTAGAGTCGGTCTAGATGTCGTTTTCCCCCTTAAGAAACAAATTAATCTTCTTTCCTTAACGAGAGCGGGACGGATAAAGGATAAGGAAACCGGTGAATGGGTTCGATCTTCTGCAAATACTCCGGGAGCTAGTTCTTCACGAGCTCCACCAGAAGCTGATGAAGATCTCGAGCTTGAGCAATTAATGCGAGATATCGATGAAGTAGAAGATGAGCCTGAGCAGCCCGAGGAGCAAGCACAACAAACGCATCAAATGCCTCCATATTTTCAATCCTTTATGGAGACATTCGATTTCCGATATGCTACCATGGATTCGCGCTTTACTTATATAGAGTCTCATTTATCCACAATGGGAGCTCAACAATTAGAAATTCTTCGGGAGATGCGTGCAAAAAACGAAGCAACCAATGCACGTATTAATGAACTCACTCATGAAATGACCACTATAAGAGCTCGTTTTCCTCCTCTTAATCCGGATATGTGATTTTTTGCTTAGCTTTAAAACCTTGAACTAAACGATTATTGCTTCAACTTTTTGGATTGTTTGATTTTGTGACTTTGGATTTGTTTGGATGTTTGAATTTGTGGATTGATTGATTTTGAATTTGTTTGGATTTATGGATGATGTGAACTTATATATTTGGTGTGATTTATTCATTATTGCATCATTTACATAATTTTAGCAATTTGACCAATTTTGCCATGTCACATTAATTATGAATATTGATTATGAAACTAATGACTAACGTTTCTCTTGCTTGTGATCTTAGCAGCTTAAAATATAATCAATTGGCTAAATGATTTCAAAAACTTGTTTAGATTCTTTAAAATGTCTTTTTGATTTAACAAAAAGGGGGAGAAGTGTTAAATGTGTTTTAAATGATAAATGGGAGAAGTGTTAAAGTAAGGGGGAGCAATTTCAAAACTTGATTTCAAAATCTTAAAAATTACTAAAATGTTTTGTTATATCAAAAAGGGGGAGATTGTTGAAAACATTTTAATATTTCGATATAACAAATTAAGTTAAATGAATTTTAAGATTTTTCCAAATGATTTTCTATGTATATTCGATATAACTATTCGAATATCAAAACATTACTCCAAATCTTTCAAAAATCATTTTTAATCCTTACTCAAGTGTAAAATTAAGTTTTAATCTTAAAACAATTTCAAAATAATTTTACAAAGTATTTCGAACCATTTCAAAGCCAAAAATTCCAGATTGCTCAGAGGGAACTGATTCCCCCCCAAGGGGGTACCGATTCCCTCCTGAATGGTTTGGCTCCGAGAATTCCAGTATGCTCGGAGGGAACCGATTCCCCCCCAGGGGGTACTGATTCCCCCCTTGTATAACGGTATAAATATTTGAATTTTACACTTAGGGAACCGATTCCCCATAGGGGGTACCGATTCCCCCCATGCTCCAAGCTGTTTTATTAATTGTTTTCACACTAAAACGGCTATAATATCTTCTCTAATCATCCCCAACGTTCAGAAGTGATTCAAGATGTATTTAAGCAAGCTTAGAAGCCATTGATCAATAACAAGAAACATCAAGCAACCAGAATCAAGAGAGAATCAAAGAGAAAGCATCAAACCTCAAGTTTGAGCATTTCAAGCCTATTTTTCATTCAATATTCATTTTTCTTTCAAGAACACTTATTGTGCTCAATTGTATTTATTCTTGAGTGTTCTTTCTTTTTTCTAGAATTGTGCAAACATATTTGCCTTGTGAGGTTTTTCTTGTAAGTTTGCAAATTTGTATTTCTCTTTGAGAAAAGAGTGTTCTCAAGAATTGGGGTATATTCTTGAGGGAGTTGTAAGGTTATCTCTTTGGCCTCAAAAGAAAGAACAAATTAGTGAATTTGTTGGAAAATCCTTAGTGTGGATAGCTAAGGTAGTGGACGCAGACTTTGGTTGATAAAGTCAAACCACTCTAAATCGCTGTGCAATTTCTTTCAATTTTCTGCAAAAGCTTCCACCAAAATTTTTATTGCCAATTACCCCCTCTTGGCCGATTCCATCAATCGATTAACTCAACAGCGCGCCTTCCATTATTTTGTCAGAGAATATGTTATCATTACCCTATTATGTCACTTATGTCCCCCGAGAACTATTTATGTCAATACATATTATTCCTTAAGGGACCGTGAAGGCGCGTTCCCGGGGGCGCGCCTTTCATTATTTTGTCAGAGAATATGTTATCATTGCCCTATTATGTCATTTATGTCTCCCGGAAACTATTCATGTCAATACATATTATTCCTTAGGGGACTTTAAAGCGCGTTCTTGGGGAACTATAGATGGATGGTGAAATCAGGTAAATTATAACCAAAATTTAACTTCTTTTGGAAGTTCAACAAGTTAAGGATAAAATTATACATATAGATAAATTTAAGTTCATAACTTAAATTAAAACGTTATGTGAAGTTTGAATAAATTAGATAAAATGTTATGGATAAATTGAATAAATGTGAAGTGATAAGTTTATTGTGACATTGAAATTGTATGGAATTAACATCGACATGTTTTTACGAATAAATGTGAAGTGATAAGTTGATTTTAATGTATATGTTTTAATATATATGTTAATGATAACATCATATGTATGGATAAATTTAATTTCAATTTAAGTACTGTGAACTATAATTGGAATATAACTTTTAATTTCGAATATAATTAGAATATTAACTTGAATTTAATGTTAAATTTTGAATACTATAATTTATATTTTAAATTTAAATTTCAAATAATATTATTTTAATTTTAAATTTCGAATACTATAATTTGTATTTTAAAAACATTTATTAAACATTTAATGTTAAATTTGAATAAAAAATAACATTAAAAATATTGGCAGTAACAACCATGAAACATTTAAATAACACAACTAAATTACATAAATTTCTGAAATATAACTATTTAAATAACATTAAAATACAACTGGATCACCGATGTCGTCTTCTCGAATGAGTTCCACATGGCGGTGATTGTCTATTTCGCGGAGGATTTCTTCGTGGAACTTGTTCTTCAGTCTCCTCATCTTCACTATCATCATCATCGACATTTTCTTCATTTGGCGTAGATGACGTTGAAGGGGCTGAAGGGCCTGTATAAAATAACGACCCTAGAGGAGTGCTAGTAACCATCTCACCGTTCCCCGGGAACTGTGAAAACTGTGGAAACATTGGCATCGATATCTGTGGTCCAGATGGAGATTGAGGTGTCTGAGGAGAAGCACCACCAGCCAAATAAGATGCATATGAACCATATGTTGGATCATTAAACATAGTCGTATATGCACCTCCATATGGTATAAAACCCTGCGGGCTAGGCCTGTAACCTGACGGGCTAGGAATGTAACCTTGCGGAGATGACATATGAACTGGTGGGCTTGGCATATACCCTTGAGGAGATGGCATCTGAAGTGGAGGGCTGGGCATGTACCATTGTGGCATCGGTGGATAAGGATGTTGTGGTGGGACTGATGCAGAACCGGTAGCACCTTCTCTCCGTACATGCGTCGGGGGACGATGATATTGAGATGGTTGACGTCTTTCTCGGCACCTAGGAATGCTAACCCCTCGTGTTTCCACCGAAAGTAGAAATGACTTCCCATTTTCATTAAACCAGTCCATATAGTTATCCGTAACCATATGACCAGTTTCAGCGTAATATTGTCGAGGGGCCAACTGTGCATACCAGTTCTCCCAAAGCGCAATCCAATCTCTGTGTCTCACCACCCAGTTAACATCTTTATTTCCTCGTATATCTATGTTATGCACGTCGTCTAAATTCCTAGGTGCTCAAGGAATATATTGCGTACAACCATCCTGACGGAGCACGCGATCAACTAGATGCCACTCAATAATAGCATAACATATAAGAGGTATAACCGATATCCAAACCTCTAATGACCCACCAAGGTAGGGTGGGATGCAAGCCTTCACTTCATCGCTCGCATAAGGTATCCATTGAAACTGAAATATAAATATACAATTCAAATAAATAAAATATTCTAATTATATCTAGCATTTTAAATTAAAATATTAATATTTAAACAGGTGTAAAAACATACCTCAGACCCATCTTTTGCATCAATAATTAGACGAATTTCCTCTAACCCAGTAGGTATACTTATATGGTTCTTTCTTTTCATCGACCACCTATGAAATATAATATAAACTAAATATCACCCTATTTAATTAAAAATATTTAAATCAAAATTTAGTTCGATAATTACCTCAATAATAAGGGGAATACGTATGGTTCATTCACGATCGGGCATAAGAAAGGCATGCGGAACCACGCCCATGATTGCAGAAGCAGGAGACATCCACCGATAGCAGTTTTCTTATAATTCGTCGCCCGACACATTTCTCTAAAGAGAAATGCCAAAACTGCAGCGCCCCAACTATATCTTCCAGCTTCATCAAAATCGATCAGATGCCGCAACCACATACAATGCACCTGGTTGCGAGATTTGTCGGGCATCAATATTCCTCCAATTATTCGTAGAATATATGCCCGAGAACATGCCTTTTCTTGATCCTCTGAAGCATTTTCATTTAAAACCTCAAAATTAGCTTTCAACCAAGATAAAGTTATTCTACCTCCATTAAACTCTGGCGGAGCAGCTCCAAGATAATCAATGAACATTAACTGCCAATCACCATCTGTCATACCACACATCATATTTCCGTCGACGGGAAGCCCCAAATGCATAGAGACATCCTCTAATGTAATTGTAGCCTCTCCACATAGAAGGTGAAAAGTGTGTGTCTCGGGCCTCCACCTTTCAATCAATGCAGAAATTAGGACATGTTCGAGTTTGCAACCGCCAATAATTGTTGCAATATATCCGAACCTGGAAGAAGCAAAAAATGACAAAATACGTTCCGGTGTCGGTATACGTGGATTTTTAATAAATGTCTCTAAAATACGATCAGTATCATAAATAATATGCTTTAGAAAAAAATTAAAATTAATATAAATTCATAATAAATTTAAATTAAACATAACAATAAATATTAACATTAATTATAAAAAAATATTATCATATCGCTAAAATGTCTGGAGATATGATCAGCATCCAATCGCAGCAACATTTTTTTTTATTATAACTGTAGACAAAAAAATAATTAGCACAAAAAATAATTAATTAATAAATTTAAATAAATAATAATTATATAAATATTATTTTAATAAAAAAATATTTTTATAATTATATTAATATAAAATATAATAACTATTTTAAAAAATAATAACTGAAAAATAAATTTCTTACAACTAATAAGAAATTTAAAACTCAAAGATTTGGAGAATTTGAGTTATATAAGAAAGAAGAAGATGATTTTGGTGTGAAGAATGAGGGGGGTTGAGGGGGTTTATATAGGGGAGGAGGAGGGGTAGTTGAGAAAAAATCGGATGGGCATTTAAGACATTTAATGAAAGGCGCGTCCCCGGGGATGCGCCTTTCACACGTGGCAACTGAATCAGCAAAATAAAGGTAAAGCGCGTCCCAAGGGATGCGTCTTTCGCCACCTCAGCTAAAAGGGTGTCACTTCAGAAAATATAGAACAAACGGTACTAAAAAGGAAGATATTCGATTAAAAAGTGTCAGTTTGATCAAATCACCGGTTGACATGACACACAGCCGTTATTTGTAACGGCGTTCTAAAAAACATCAATGCTTGAAGTTCAATTATATGACAGGCCTTTGTGTTTTAGTTTTAAGAGTAATTTATTTTTTTTATAAAATTTTAGCGGCGGCATTTTTAAAAGTTATTATAAACATATTAATATTATCATTAATTTTTAGGGTAAAGTATAGTAATGTTCACTGAACATTTCTGAAACTTGCATTTAGGTCCCCCAACATTTAAAACTTGCAATACAGTCCCCCAACATTTATTCTGTTTGCAATATGGTCCCCCAACTTAAACCACAGTTAGAAAATTAGGATAAATTATATAAACGGTCATTGAACTTTTCAGTCACTTGAATTTCGGTCCCCCAACTTTTAAAACTTGCAAAACAGTCATCAATTTCATTCTAAACCCCAATTTCCAAAGTAATTCAATTTTATTCTAAACCCTAAATTCTAAAATACTTCAATTAAATTCTAAAATACTTCAATTTAAGGTAATATAGGCTTGAAGAAAGAGTTCAAGGCACAGACACAACGAATAAAAATATATTTATATAAATGTATATTTATATTTAGATGTATAAATAAAAAATATATTCATATATTAATGTATGAATCATTTATATTTTTTGAATATTTTATTTTTAATAAGAAATTAAAATTATTAATTATATTAGAAATACTCAACTTAAGATTATATATAATCATGAATTATAAATATGAAAAATATAATTATTAAATTTAGTTTAAAAATATATAATCTTAAATTTATTCTTTTAAAATATTGTATCAACTAATATTTAAAAAATATATTAAATCTATCAAACAATTTATCAAATATAATATTTTTTTATTGTAAAAAATATAATATTTCCCATCATTTATTGCTTTCAAATTTTTTGCCGAAGTTCAAATCTCATTATTTCCATTTTACATTATATTCTTTTTTTTCTGGCATTGGTCATACTATTAGTATATGTATTATTGTATATCTCTTAACACAAACGATGGTGTTAGCTTAGTGGCTCCACCCTATATCTTTCATTTGCGTGACTCAGGTTTGAGTTTGCCCAAGACCCAAATTTTACTTCTTTGTAACTTAATTTTCTTCTAATTAGGAGGTGACATGTGTCACCAATAACACATATCATGATCATGTGTTAACACATGTCAGATCATGATTAAATGATTAATTTATTAAATTTTATTTAATTTAGGACCAAATTGATAGCATATATAAATAATTAGGTGGTAACACGTGTCACCAATGACACGTGTCATGATCATGTGCTAACACATGTCAGATCCTAATTAAATGATTAATTTATTAAATTTATTTAATTTAGGACCAAATTGATTATATAAATAATAAAGACTGAATGTATAATAATGTCAATTCCTTTTAACTGCCACATCATCATTTTTATCAATTGGTAACGACTAGTGGCTTAGTTGAAACAGTTAAATAATTATGTGGTATGATTGATAAATTTAAAAGATCGATGACAAAAGTAAAAAGGGCTAGATAGTTAAGTTGTCAACCGAGTAGTTTACACTTTTATTTATACGTCAAAATAACATTTTATAAATTTAAAATTCGAATTATTTTCAACCTCTTTTATATCCTAACTACTTTTTTTAATTAAAAAATTTCTTCAACAGATAAGAATTATACTATTATATTTATATAAAAAATACGTATCACATGAAATAAGATGAAATTAAATAATAATAACTTTGACATAATTGAATTTAATTTAAGTATTTTGGAATTTAGGGTTTAGAATAAAATTGAATTACTTTGGAAATTGGGGTTTAAAATGAAATTTATGATTGTTTTGCAAGTTTTAAAAGTTGGGGGACCTAAATTCAAGTGACTGAAAAGTTCAATGACCATTTATATAATTTATCCTAATTTTCTAACTGTGGTTTAAGTTGGGGGACCATATTGCAAACAGAATAAATGTTGGGGGACTGTATTGCAAGTTTTAAATGTTGGGGGACCTAAATGCAAGCTTTTGAAATGTTCAGTGACCATTACTATACTTTACCCTAATTTTTATAATAACGAATGATTAAAATAAAACGAAAATATACTGTTAATTCTATTTTTTAATAAAATAATTAAATAATCAAAACATAACTAAATTTCAAAATACAAAACCTTTAGACTTTAGTCCGCGATCTAAAATTCAGAGATAAAAAGCCCAATTTCTCCACAACAGGCACATGTTGAATTTTTCTAGTCCATGTCATTTAAGAGCCCATAGTGATGTAATAATAATAATAATAATACTAGTAAAAGATTTTACTTTCTTTAAAAAAAATTGGTGACATTTTTTATATTAAAAAGACCATTTATCTTGTATTGTGTAAAAATGGAATTAATAGTACGAAAAGATTGAACTTATAATGATTATTATTTTATAAAATAAGTAAATGGATAAATGTTAAACTATTCTTAATAAAAATTTATATTTTGAGAAGTATTATTATTTTAAATATTCAAAATATACACAGAAAGACCTTTCAAAAAGATATATATATATATATATATATATATATATATATATATATATATATATATATATATATATATATATATATATATACAGAGAGAGACAGAGTAGAATTTTCAACCTTTTCCAAATGGCATATTAAAATGCATTAGGAAATCAATTTAAATTCAGTATATTTTTAGGATTCACAATTGACACAAAATATGGATATGTGAAGAGGTAAATCAGAACCTTTTTAGGGACTAAAATTAAATTATAAACTTTTGAAAAGTCAAAATTTAAAACTGTTATTAATTAATTTATGATTTTATAATTTTTAAAATGATTAAAATAAAGTTGTATGTATCATCTTTGGGGCCAAAGTGCAACTTCAGTATTGTATAAGCATAAAACTTGGAAATTATAAAGGGACTAAAATTAGAAATTTTCTATTTTAGGGGTCATTCCCTACTTATCCCTTTGGCTGTGTCCATATATATAACACAAAATCCGGCCCCCATTGTTAATAACATAATAAGCATTCTCATTTATTTAACACAAGATAACCATAATAGCAGTAGAAATAACCTTGCTACCCTCAAATCCCAAGGATTCCCCATGAAAGTAGAACAACAGCATCTCAAACATGGGGCTTCCTATGCCCTCATGGTTTCCACAGGATGGTGGTTTCTGCAATCATGGAAGTGACCACGTATGGATCCATGTTCGAAGCCGGCCTCCTGTCTTCGAAATATCCTTTCCCGTCTTTCTCGGTGTCTCGCCCGACACGAATTGATGCCCCACGGTTTGCAACACCCTATTTTAGAGTTGGGATGCAAGCAGATATATTAGAATGATGCAGACTGGATAATAATATGATGCCAAAGATGGTTTCGATTTTTCACCCATAAGAAAGTGTTGATGTCTGCGGTCTCGTGCCGGCCTGTTAGACGGCGCTCGTTGCCTTCTCCATAGGCAGCAATGTGTTCCTTGTGCCTTTGTCCAAGCTTTTCAATTGCTTTCTTGATAATCACGAAACCTCCATCACTTCTCATTGACTTTGTACTGAAACATCATATGAACTTCATAATTGGAAAAACAACAAGATAATACAAGTACTTCCCAAATTAGATTCAAATGGAACCTTTAATTTGTGTGAGCGCCGGCACCATTCCAGTCTCCCTGGATTGGCTTAGGATCAAAGGAGAGCACCACTCCAGCAATCTCAGTAATCCTCTGTAATTCATAAACGGAGATCAAAACAACAATACTCGTAGCCAACAATCACACCTGAATTGAGTAACAAACTCGACAGTCGAATCTGAACTGCAGCATGCTAGATTACCTCCAAAATGTAACGTGCAACCCACAATTCATCTCCGGCAGAGATGCCGACTGCCGGACCAACTTGAAATTCCCACTGAAAAAAAACAAAGATAGATTAAGCTTAAACACAGTAACCGAGAAACGTAAAAAGAGTATCATACCGTAGTTCTACCTGTCCCGGCATCACTTCTCCATTGACGCCACTGATATTGATTCCAGCATATAAACAAGCTTTATAGTGAGAGTCCACAATGTCACGGCCGTAGGCTTTGTCCACACCAACACCACAATAATAAGGACCCTGTCCCAAAAAGCAAATCATCACCACAATATTCGAAATTATTAATGTTATAAACCGGTAACTGAGAGCTTGATCTTCGGTCCAGATCGTTTGAAAGAAAGGAGTACTTGAGGTCCGGGATAGCCACCAAGAGGCCATCCAACCGGCCATTTAACATCTTTCTGCAACAAGGTATACTCTTGCTCAATTCCAAACCTGTTCGCTCCCACCACATCGGATTCAAAGAAAATCAACATTAAATCACAGTTTAAAAAAAAAGTTCAAAGATTGGACCCTGTAAACAGAAATAGGAAATACCAGGGCTCTTCAGAAGCAACATCGGGATGGCTAAATATCTTTGCAGCGTTGCATCTCTTGTTTGTGGGAATGGGGTCACCAGCTGGTGTGTAAGCATCGCACATCACCTAAAACTCAATTCACCATGCACAAATCAACACTCAAAACAATTTTCATTTTTTAGCCCGGAAATAGAAACAGAACTTACAAGGATATTGTTTCCCCTCCTGAATGGGTCTTTGAAGATAGCTTGAGGACTATTCCATTTCATTGAAGATATAAATCAAAATCTTAGCAGAAGAAAAAAAGAAAGAGAAAACCTATGAAACCCAAACAAAAAACATACTATAAGATCACTTCACTATCTTCTCCCGGCGCTTGACCAGTGCTGGACCCGTCATAGTTCCACTTGGGGAGCTTTGAAGGATCGGCAACAGGGCCAGAAAGGGTCTGCAACGTAGACACCATAGTATTAGAAAGTATTGAAAAGGACGAGACTTTCAGAAAGAGGCAAAACCAATTACCCTTGCTTTGCTTCTGAGGTCCATGCCGGATCCACCCACCCTATTCAACGAATATAGAACAAAAAAACAAAAGTTTCCATTACTAGTGAACAAAAGCAGGGGAAAAAGTTGAAACTATAAGAAAAGTGACCCTGGATATTATTTGATAAGCTATTCAACAACCAAAACAAGATGATAATCAAAAGCAAAACGCAACCCATCATCATTTAGATGATCAGCAGCAGATATTTTATAGGCAACACAGTAAAGAGTGAAACATTCTTGAAACAAGTTCATGAAGAAAAACAAACTAAAAACACTCGTTGGCGCTAACACTGCGTTCAGCATGTTTATGAGCTATATGAAATGAAAAGAAAAATGATTTTTGTTTTCATGAAAGGTGAAGAAGAGACCAACCATATGTATTCAGCAATGATTTTGTCAGTGCAGTCGGAGAGATTAAGGTTAACAAGATCTGTAGGCATCGACATAATGGTTCTTCTCCGAGCAAACAAAGAGATTACTTTTCTTTCGCAAATAGAGAAGAAAATACAAAGACCCGGTGGGAAGAAGGTTGCTTCCTGCATTGCCTTTTATAGTGAAGTTGGCAGCTGCGAACTGTTGAGTGCGGTTGCCTTACAATTTGTTTTTATTGCAAGTAATTAATTTTCTTATAATTTATTATATTTTTGCAAAAACGAAAATGAAAAATATATATTTTCTTTTTATAGTCATAAAAAGGTTGGGAGCAAATCGTGATTGTCGCTAGTGAAGGGAATCTCGTAATTAATCAGAAAATGTCAGCTGATTAGAGTCCTTTAATAAATTAATTAACTAAAATAATATTAAATTTTTCACTTTTCTTATTTAACTATTGATATCTAATTTATTAATCAATTAGTTTATATTAAATTTTACAAAAATATATTTCTCCTTTATCTCCTTTTACCTCTTTGGTTAGTCTTGTGTGTCTCAATGAACACAGAGTGAGGAGATATATAATAATAAAGTGATATCATTATTATAATTAATAAATATAATAATTGAATTATAATTTTTAAAACTCGATAAATAAATGTAAACTTATTCAAAATTCAGTGTTTAAATGATTATTTTAATAAACTGCTTTGCTAAATGATTGACCTAGAAATAGTGTTTGAGTGTAAGGTGTAGGTGGGGGACTTTTTTCTGTTTTGTTAGTATTGGTATAATTGTTTAAATGATGCCTAGGGCTTTAGGCACCTCTAATTTGACTACCCAACAAAACACCCTTAATTTACACTTTACTCTCACCTTTATCAAAACGTTTAGTAGTGGACCCACAGTATTACAAATATGATAATACGGTTGGCCAAATTGGAATCTTTTCACCTATAATTTAATGATTGTCACTTCATCTTTTCTAATTATATCTAATCCCATATAATATATAATGATAATCAGATAAAATGTATTACAAATTATTAAATTATGTCAAAATAAAATATTTAGTCATCAAACTTCTAAATATTATAAAATAATCATTAAATTTATTAAACTGTTACAAAATGATCCTTATAAAACTATAAGTAACAATAAGAGTTAATTGCATCATATATCCTCAAATTGTAATAATCATTTTAAATTAGTCCTTAAACTTTTGAATATTCTCATTTCACATCCAAACTATGACCCATTCTAAATTAGTCCTTATATTTTTTAACATTTTAATTTCATCCATAAACTATGACTCTCTTTCTAAAATGGTCCCCAAACTTTTGAATCTTCAAATTTATCCCCAAATCCATCTAAATATATAATCAATTTCGACAATAGTTTAACCTAAATTTTATTTTTTTTCAAACATATAACAATATAACTTGACCTAATGATTTTATTAACAAGGGATGTGGTTATTATATACATATAGTTTGGTATAAAATTGGAATGAGTTACTAAATAATTTACAAAATGTGTTAGACATGAATTGCAATTTGCAAATCTGACATTTCAAATATATATATATATATATATATATATATATATATATATATATATATATATATATAATATAGGATAAATATAAGGTAATATACATTCAAAGATAACTCTCAACTATTCGATTTTGAATGCTAATACTCCTGATATTCATGGTGGTCGAACCTGGAATCTCAACGAAGAACAATAATTTATTTATCACCGATGTCACTGCTTCGTGCTTAATTATATTTGTCAACTATATTTTTTTATATATATTATACGTTTAGCTTGACTTTGTCTAATATATATGTCACCGTAACTTGTAGAAAACTAAAAGTTTTTTTTTTCTTTCAATTAGTATGACGTTTTTCTAAAAATTTTAAAAATGAATATTATGACAGTTCTTTGGTAACAACGACCAAAATGTTACATTCGATCATGTGAAAGGGCAAGTCCCAAATTTATTTAAAAATACTAATGAAAGGTGTTTATGAGGGTTAAACATTTGAATTGAACATTCAAGAATCTTATAATTTTTATTTAGTTCTCGTGGTCCTGATTATGCATTGTCTAATCCTGGCATCACATATCACGCATCTACACTCCACTGATTATTTATTAATATTATTAATAAGTATTATACTTGCAAATTATTTAATAAAGAAAGAGAATACTGGACTTTTTAAGATTTTGTCATAGTTGAGTCAGATACGTAGTAAGATTTTATAACTCAAAAAAATAAATTTGTTTCTATTTATTAATTAACTTATTAAATTATTTTATTTATATAAAATTATGTAAATATAATAATATTAGTATACAAATATTTAATTATATACGGCAAAAATGCTAGTATTTTGATTATGTGAAAGGACAAGTCCCAATTGTTTTTTTAAATAATAATACTAATAATAATGAGATGAGTTAATGAGGCAAGAAGATGATTAAGCCTTTGAATTCTTTTTAATTTATTAAACATTTGAATTTGAATATTCAAGAATCTTAAAAATTTAATTTAATTGTGGTGATCCTGATTTTGCCTTGTCTAATCCTGGCATCACATACCATGCCTCTTCCCTTCAATTATTATTTATTAATATAGTTATTATACTTACAAATTGTTTTATACTAATAAAAGAGCATATTGATTTTTTTTCAAGATTTTTTTCATAATTGAGTGAGATCTCAGGTTAATTTAGTTTGTCTATAATTATTAATTTTTTAATAATAGATTTATTAATCAATTAATCTTGATCAGGTACTTAAAAACATTAATAAGTATTTATTTTATGACTAAGAGCAAGGGAAACAATGGTTCGGCTGAAGGTTTCGTAATTAACCTAAGGCACAACGTCAAATTTAGTGCACTTAATATTTATATCTTTGTCAAATTATTTTTTATTTACCTTGAGTTGATTTTTAATTTCATAAACGTTTTTAGTAAACTGTTGTTGACTTTATAGTGGAGTTAATTAAATATATTTTGATTTATCAACTATTCGTGAAATATGAATACAATGATTGGTTATATATAATTTAGAAAATGAGAAAAGAAGGTAAAGATAAGTGAAATAGAATGAATGGAGATGATGTTTGCTCGCTTGTCTATTATATAAAATCATAGAGCAATGTTGTTTTTGGCATATGGTCAAACTAGAGTGTCGCCTTCAACAAGACCTTGAGTCTCTCCTTGATCAATAGTAGCTTGTCTGGAAACAAAAGGTCAGGTCTGATTGGATTTCTTTTGGTGACCGCAACACCAAATTTTTTCATGCTTTGGCCATGGGAAATCGTCGTCGATCTTCTGTTATCATGCTTAAGGACGTCTCGGGTGAGTGATGCCAAGATGATGCCAAGTTACGTGATTGGGGTGTTGATTATTTCAAGCAACTTTTTGCTAGTAACGATACTGCTACACATCCTTTCCCTATTCGGGGTCAATTCCCTTCCATTCCGATCCAGGAGTTCAAGGCATTTAAGCTCTCTCGCAATGGTACGCCTCTCTCCTATATTTTTTTCACCGACGATTTAATTCTCCATGCCAAAGCGGATCTTGATCAAGCTGTCAACATTGATAAAATTTTAAAGACTTTTGGCAACCACTCCGGACGCGTTGACTGACATAATGTTGCAACAAGCAATAAGTAATCATCTGGGTTTCCAAGTTGTCACAGATCTTGGTAATTATCTGGGTACTCCAGTTCGTCACTCTGGTGCAACGGCCGATCGTTTCCATTATATCATTGATAAAATCAATAAAAGGCTCACTGGCTATGCTGCTCGGACTCTTTCTTTTACTGGCCGCTTAACCCTTGCGAAGTCGGTTTTACTCAGTATTCCAACTTGTACAATGCAGTCTTGTATGCTTCCCCTTTCAATTTGTGATGAGATTGAAAGAATTGTTCGACGTTTTATTTGGGGTGGGAGTAGCAGCTCGACGTCAATCTCTTTGGTTAATTGGAACACTGTCTGTCAACCCCGCATTTGTGGCGGTTTGGGAATAAGACATGCTAAAGATCAAAACGTTGCTTTCTTACGCAAAATCTACCATGCCTTGGTTCAATCCCGCTCTAATAGCTCTCCCTTCTGGAGGTCGCTGGCTTCGATTTGGCAAGTTTATCTTTCAAATGTTGCATGGCCCGTCGGCGATGACAAAACTATAAATTTTTGGGTTGACAACTGGATCTCCGAATTGGGTCCCCTTCAGCAATGGCCCTCCCCGCACATCCCCATTAACAATGGGGCCCTTTTTCATCATTTCGTTCATGAGAATGGTAGTTGGAATTGGCATATCCTTGGCAACCAACTTGATCATTCTGTTTTACCTTACATTCAAGCCATTTGTCCTCCACAAGCTTCTCTCGGACCTGACAGAGTTTTCTGGAATGGAAACAAGAAAAGAGAGTTCTCGGTTAAAGATGCTTATTCTCATCTGTCCATTGGCAGTCTGTTAATCAGTCCTGGAATCTGGTTTGGAAACATCCGATTCCAGAACGTATACGTGGTTTTCTCTGGTTGGCTCTTCAGGACAAACTTTTGACAAACCATAACTGCTTCAAAAGATCTCTTGCTGCTAGCTCTACGTGCCCTCTTTGTGGAGAACCGAACGAAACTCTCCATATTTTGAGGGATTTTCACGATGTGCACAGATTATGGAGCTCCTTACCAGGGAGTTTCATTCATGCCGACTTTTTCTCTTTTTCTTTGCAGGATTGGATCTTATATTGTGTCTCATGTACTCGTCTTTGCTGTTTGACTGATGGTCCCTGGCAGCAGCTTTTTCCAGCTCTCATTTGGCAAATGTGGAAGCGTCTAAACTCTTTCATATTCACTGGAAAAAGTTTAGACATGTCCACCCTCATTCACACCAGTTTGCAGTGGGCAAGACTCTACAAAATCGCGCCTACCCAACACTTTCTTCCATACTCGTCCATTGTTGAAAATGTCCAATGGTCTCCGTCCCCCGACGATTGGATTTGTCTTAACTCCGATGCTACCGTCTCCACGATCACTGGTGTCGGATCAATCGGTGGAGTGTTTCGCGATCATTCAGGTTCTCATATTCTTTCTTTTGCCAAAAATATTGGAATCACTACGGTCTTGCAGGCGGAACTATGGGGTATTTTGGAAGGATTAAAGATCGCAAAGCTTCGAAATTTCAGTCGCATCCTAGTTCAGTCTGATAATGTTGAAGCGATTAAGCTCCTGACTCCTCCGTCTATGCACAGCCCATTCCAGCTGGTGCGCTCCATAGCTATCCTTTGTGAAGATGACACAAGTATCCAATTCATGTATTCCCACGCGAGGTCGACATGGCTGCTGACTCCCTCTCGAAACTTGAGAGCTCCCCGATGATGGCAATCTATGAAGCTTCCTCCCCTCGTCTCGGCTTGCTTGATCTCCTGCACAGGGATTCTTTCGGACCTCCTTATGTTCGGTTATTAAACTTATAATGTATTGGCTTTAGCCTCCACTTTTACAAATAATTAAAATAAAAATAAAAAATAAATAACAAGCATTCTCACGCATGCATGCTTAATTGATAACGCGACACATTTTACATTCTCATTCCAAATAACATGACACATGTCATATCATCATTTTAAATGACATAATATGTATGACATCATTATTTTAATAATATGACATGTAAATATTAATAATTAAATATATAAAGTTTTTACATCAACAAAATTTGATGAGCGTTAATCAACTAATAATTTTCATTCAACATGAATTATTTTGACTAGAAAATAAAATATTTAAACTTTAAAACTTTTAAAAAATAATAATAAAAGTCAATGATAAAAATAAGAGTCAAAATGAACAACTAAACAAATGTTTGGGACTAATTTTATCATGATGTCAAATTGTATTATTTTATTAATCATATATTGTTATATTTAATATTACTATATATATAAAATTTATATATCAAGGGAGTAAATTATATCTACCCAACCCGAGTTGATGCCACTCCGACATCCGAACCCACTTCTAAGCTCTGACTAGGGACAAAGCTCCATTAAGGCCCAAAGGTCCGGTCTTTGTTAAATTATTTATATTTGATAGATTTTGATCTAATAATATTTTAGTTAATATAAAATTAAGTATTTAAATTAAAAAATATAAAAATTTATTAGATATTTGACGTATGAACTAAAAAATGATAATTCAATACCAACAATCGATTGGTTTAGCTGGATGAGACACTAAATCCTTTAAACAAGGTCATAGATTTGAATATTGGCCATTGCAAATAGAACAAACTGTTTTGGGACAGTCGCCCTCGCTTCTGCATTACTTGATCCGAATTAGTCAACCAATAGATTAGAAACCAGTACTTATAAAAAAAATGATAATTCAATACTTTCAATTTTTAGTCTAATAATAATTTATGTTATTATAAATTTAATTATTAGATAAATTAGACATAATTTTCTGAGTTATAAGTTTAAATATCTAATAAATTATTGTATTTTTTTTAAAAAAAATTAATATTTCAACCCTGTATATATCTAATCCATATACGCGGCTCTGACCATATCAAGTGTCCACCGAATCTATCTTACTTCATCGTCCATGACATAATCCTTTTTTTCCCCTTCTGGACAACATCACCAGGTTCGCAGGAGTAGGCTCATCGCTGCTGGATTTGGTTAATAAAAAAACCGTGTAAAAATAAGCCATTATTAGAACCTCTAACAAGCTACCGTCTTGCCATTTTTGCCGTTGGAATCTTGTTCCCCTATTGCTTTGTTTCTCTGTTGAAGCAAACCGACTCAATCTCTTGCTTCATTTCAAGAAACAACAACCCAGGAAGTAAAACAAAACAAAAACGAAATCAAACAGAATAATATTATTATGATTAATAAAAAAGATTGTTGCTTTCTTCTTTAATCGAAAACCCCATTCCTTCTCACCTGTAACTTGTAAGCATCTCCTCCTTTTTCCCTTTCGGATTGAATTAATAAAATCTATCCACGTTAGCCATGATGTTTTTGTTTCTATTTCAAATATCAAGTTGATACCTTTTTGGAACACGGGTCTCTTTCTCTCCCCTTTTTTAGTCAAATTCTTTGCCTTTTGGTTTCTGGGTTTTTTGTTCTTCTCCATTTTCTTCTCATTTCTTGTAGCTTTTCAGGCCCTGTTTTTGTTTTCTATCTTCTATAGAATGTTGCATTTTATTGTAATATATCTGGTGAAATGATTTAAAATGGAAGCGTTTTAAGCCTTCAAATTTTGTTTTTATATGTTTTTTTTAATTGTATAGGATCTTCATTTTTCATAATTCTTTTGTTCATGAAATGTAAAGGGGTTTGGGTTCCATTGCAGATATCTTCAGTTATTAATTTTAAGCTTGTGGACCATCTGCTAACTTAATCCGACCTTGAAGCTTCCAAAGCTGATATTTGAACATTCAGCTCATAGGATGGAAGGGAATGTCGGATCGCCTCCGAGTAAATTGGTCGAGTGTCGGATTTGCCACGACGAGGACGAATATTTGAACATGGAGACACCGTGTTCTTGTTGCGGCAGCTTGAAGGTCAGTTGTACATCAACTGGTTCTTTTTAGTTGGAACCTTAATGTCATTACTCTTAAACCATAGGAGCAATGTCTGATCACTTATTTCTAATTCAATTGAATAAGTTGGCATTGCATTCTTCATGTTACCTTGAATGTAAGCTAGAATTTAGCCTTCTCCTAGAGAAGAGAACCAAATGCCTCGATCGAAAGCCATCAGACATGCATATCAAGAAAACTAGGACACATTTAACCAGCAATTTACATGATTACTGTGTCTTTATTGTTGCAGTATGCTCACCGGAAATGTGTCCAGAGGTGGTGCAATGTAAAGGGTGACATCAACTGTGAGATTTGCCAACAGGTCCGACCATTGTTTAATTGTCGGTTTATCATCTGCACCCTTATCTTTCCATGAATTTGAATGAAACCAATTGATTCTCTTTTGTTGGAATATTTACACAAATGCAGCAATATAGGCCTGGTTATATGGCACCGCCTCCTTTATATCATTATGGAGGTGATCCTTTGAACTTCGGGTATATCTCGAGCTCTCTAGCTATATTCTATCCTTTTTCTTGTATAATGAAGTTGTTTCCTTCACTCATCTACAAAGAATTTTGATATCATCTCAGAGGGAATTGGGAGATTTCCAGGAGAGACTTGCGAGGTCCGCATTTTATAGTCACAACCGATCATGATTTTCTGGAGTCAGATTTTGATATTTACTTGGCCCCCAGTTCTCAAAGCGTGATATGCTGTCGTGTCGTTGCTATAATTGTACGTCTCTCTTCCTCTACATATAGTTCTAATTGAAGATTCGTATCTCTCGTACATGTTTGGTTTATTCGATGAAATTGATTAAAAATATAAAACTTACTGAAAATTTCTCTAAAGATGGTTGAATGCCAGTTGATCTGGACAATGTTTGATTTTGTGTTGTGCCCTGTCCTTTCATTTCCTTGTTGCCTTGCTTTTCTAGCTAGTGAAAATGTTTCACCATTTCAACAACCATTATATTCATTCACAATCTTATTTGCAGTTTATGGTTCTTCTAGTTCTGCGGCACACTCTTCCGATCATGACCAGTGGAACCGGAGACTATTCGTTGACATCGATCACTGTAAGAACACATTAAACTAGAACGTCTATTTGTAGAATGAGCAGAATGGTGCCAATGAGTGCAACTTGTTTTTGGCTTTATATTGCAGTTACTATTGTTAAAAACCATTGCGATTCTATTGCCTATATGTATCATGGTTAAGGCATTCACAGCCGCTATCCGACGACGTCGTCAACAGCACCAGGTTCGAATACATTCACTTTCATCGAACTTAATAACTGTACTCAATCGCCTAACTTAATTGCTAGATAGGTGCATTTTCATCAGCTTCTGCTTGCTTTTCTACCTGCAAAATGGGCAACTGATCGCCGGCATACTTTCACTATTTTATAGGATCCTCGGTTTTCCCTGGCTGCATCAGATGAAGAAAATGATTTGCCGCAACCGCAGCTGCAGGCACTGCCACGAATTATTAGTGTACATTGATCTAGTTGATTCTGCGTCACATGGAAGGAAGAAGAGAATATTCAGTACTCGATTTATCTTTGCGGCACGAGAAAACTAGCAGGATACCTATCCGATGATGGTTGTTCGACATCAAAATCTTAATCGGATGAAGAAAGGGAAGTTCATTGTTTATCAGAATGAAATTTTACTGCTATAATGTGTACAGTTATGAAAATAGCAGTAAATATAAATATGGCACCGTAGGATAGATTACTACTGGGGATGGAGAAAATGACCAGTTCCTATGGAAAACACATATTTGTAAATGTAAATCACATTTATTATCTACGAGAAAAGATAATTACATTATATCACATTGGATATTTTTGAAAGTACAAAAATTATAATTAACATTTTTGTCGAAATATAAGTATCACAATAAATTTATTTATTTTGAATTATTTAGAGTGATTACAAGATAATACTTATTCACAATCTTTATTTAAGATTAACAACGTGCACACACCCTGCAGATGCAGCTGCTAGGAGTGTTTATTTTTCGAAATTAACCGACTTAACCGACCTCCATAATTAATTCGGTCAAAACGGTCGGCCACCGATTAGTTCGATCGGGGAACAACTAACTTTTTTTAACATTATGTATACGGTTAATTCGGTTTGAAATCGGTTAATTAACCAAATTAATTGAATAAACTAAAAATATTAAATATATTTAATACATATTTTAAGCTCAAACCCATTAAGAATTAAGATCCGACTATTTGTTAATCACACTAGACCCATTAAATTGTTAAGACCTAATTAAATTTTAACTAAAATAAAAAAATATCTCTATTAAACTCAAATTAATCTAACTAAACAAAAAATTATAAAAAAAATTAGTTAATGATTAAGGGAAAAATTGGCTAATTCAATTAATGGGTATTTGGTTGGTTCGATGTTCGAACTGACTATTTAAACATCCCTATCAAATATTCGAACTCAAAACCTCTAAGAAAATAACATTCTTTAATCAAGGTCATTTGATGGGTTCAATAAACATTTAAAACTACAAGTATCACTTTATATATTTTAGAGTAAACTACACATTTAATATATAAACTATCAGTTTTGTTTCGTTTTAATACCTAAATTTTCATTTGTTTTAAAATCATACCTAATGTTTACTTTTGATACCTCACCGTTAAAAACTTAGTAGAACTATTACAACATGACACTTTTTTATGGATAAATTACATCATTTATTACTCAACTATCTTCTCACTCCTATTTTAATAATTGAAGTTTAATTTTTTAAATTTAATTACTTAAATTTCAAATTACTCCTAATTTAATTACTCTAACTTTCAAATTTATTTTTTTATTTTAATTATATATTAAAAAATAATAAAAATTCATGTCACAAAAATTATTAATAAAATAATTTATAGTGATTAAAATATGAGCAATTTGAAAGTTGAGTAGTTAAATAGGAAATTTTTAAACTTTAGTGACCAAAATAGGAGTAAGAAGATAGTTAAGTGACGAATGATATAATTTATTCATAAAAAGTACCACGTGCCGTAGTCCCGTTAATCTAACGATGGAGGTATTAAAATGAAAAAAACAATAAACATTAGATATGATTTTGAAATAATTGAAAGTTTAGGTACTACAATGAAATAAAATTAATAGTTTAGGTACTAAAGTGTAGTTTACCCTATATTTTATTAAGGTACACATACCGAATATAGTATTTTCTCCTTAAAATTGCGACTTAAAGAAAACTATTCAAAGTTTTGACATTATAATGATTATCACTGGATGGCTTCGTTACCAGCTAATTCCATATTAAAACTTATCCTTGAAATAGATTTACGATGGTCGGGCTCGTTAGTCGAAGAAGGTGTCAAAGACAACATAGAAGGACGACTTGAAGGTGGTGGCTGCAACAAGATTAGAGTTTTAGTTAAGTAAAGATTAAATTGATAAATTTTTTTAAATATAAAAGTTAAATTTATTAAATTATTTTGAATTATAAACAAACTTATTGAACTTATAAATTTTAAGGGCTAAAATTATTATTATACCAAGTCATGTCATTATTTATGTTAAAACTTAATGATTAATGACTAAAATAGAATGAAAATATAACATTAGTGATCAAAATGCAAAAACTAATTGGATGACTAAATTGGGAATTCACCCATGTTATTAGATAAATTCAAAATCTATTTATGATAAATACACTTTCAAAACTTATTGTAGCACCTTCAGATTTTGACCAACAAAATTATTTTTTAAAAAAAATAATCCATCAAATATTTAAAGCGCAGATCCCCGCGGTGATTATCAACATCAATAGAATAGATTGAGCCAACTTCGTTCAAAGCTCAATAAATGGAGCTTAGATGGGATCCTAGAGAGTATTGTTGAGAGGAGAGGGGAATAAAATGGAAGAGCCATTGCTATGTAGAATAAATTTAGAGGAAGAAAAAAGGAAGATAACATGGAGCGGATTCACAGAGGAGTTAAAAGCGGTGAGCTACATGGCGGTGCCGATGGTGGCGGTATCGGTGTCGCAGTACCTTTTGCAGGTCATATCAGTGATAATGGTCGGCCACCTCTGGGAGCTACCTCTTTCTGGTTGTGCCTTGGGTGTCTCCTTCGCCAACGTCACCGGCTTCAGCTTTATTGTACGTCTTCTCTCCCTCTCGAATCCTTTAATTTCCATAGTTTCTTGTGTTTTAACCTGCAAATTCACTCTGAATAATTAATTCATCGAAACAAATCTCTGATTAATCGCAATAAAATTTAAATCCGAAACTTCAAAATCCCTAAATCCTCTAGCTTAATTAAAGATACCTTTAAAAGCAGCATAATCAACCGTATTATTACTTTGGATATTCACAGCTTAATTGAAGATGTCTTAAAAAGTTATGATAACCAAACTTAGAATAATTGTTGAATCCAATGTAAATTTCTTTATATTATATTCAAAATATTAAGAAAGAGTATCTCACATGATTTTTATATGTGAATAAAATGAATCTTTATATGTGGATTTTTTAGATTTTTTTATAGTATGGTATTGAAACTTTATTTTTAATAAAACAAATTTTGATTATTGAAACTTTGTTTTTGATAGACGATTTCAAATTATTAAAATTAAGTTGTACAAAGGTGAATCTGAGATTATTTATTAATTTATTTATTGACAAATTTCAATAAAATATTTGTTTTATTTATTTATATATTTTATTTACGGCATATAGGAAGGAGACGAGCTGATTTTCTTCCTCGTTAAATTTTAGAGAAAATAACTTGAGTGGCCGAAAATGCCTTATAATATATGATTTTAATAAAAAAAAATTGGGGTTGCAAAAATAACCAACGAATTCGCAACTCAATTTCGAATACGCAACATGAAAGCCAAATTCGCAACATAGTTTTCGAATTCGCAACAAGAATTTACGTTTCGCAACACGAATTTGTCAAATTCGCAATTCAGTTTTCAAATTCGCAACTCGAATTCGCCAATTTCGCAACTCAATTTTGACCCAGAGATCACTCCAGGCAAGACCTGTTTTCCAGGTCCGTGCTTCGGACGCCGACGACGAATGAGGCCCAGACAAGGAGGAGCCGGTTGTGATAGAAAGTCCTGGAGTGGTCGTGGCAGAAGAAGCCTGACCCAGAGGTGGAAATCCAGAGCTTGAAGAAAGCTTTGGGGGATTCGTTTTATGGGACTGATCGTGGATTGAAAGCTAGTAGTGAGACCAGGGCTGAGATTGTTGAGCTTATAACTCAGCTCGAGGCGAAGAACCCTACTCCAGCACCCACCGAGGCGTTGCCTCTACTCAACGGCAAATGGATTCTCGCGTAAGTTCGTTGCCTCTGCCCATCGATCTAAACAAGAATTTACATTTCGCAACTCGAATTCGCTAATTTCGCAACTCAATTTTGACCCAGAGATCACTCCAGGAAAGACATGTTTTCCAGGTCTGTGCTTCGGACGCCGACGATGAATGGGGCCCAGACAAGGAGGAGCCGGTTGTGATAGAGAGTCCTGGAGTGGCTATGGCAGAAGAAGAGAAGAAGCCTGACCAAGTGGTGGAAATCCAGAGCTTGAAGAAAGCTTTGGTGGATTCGTTTTATGGGACTGATCGTGGATTGAAAGCTAGTAGTGAGACCAGGGTTGAGATTGTTGAGCTTATAACTCAGCTCGAGGCGAAGAACCCCACTTCAGCACCCACCGAGGCGTTGCCTCTGCTCAACGACAAATGGATTCTCGCGTAAGTTCGTTACCTCTGCCTACCGGTCTAAACAAGAATTTACATTTCGCAACTCGAATTCGAAAATTGAGTTGCGAAATTGGCGAATTCGAGTTGTGAAATCCGAATTTGAGTTACGAATTTGGCAAATTCATGTTGCGAAATGTAAGTTCTTGTTGCTAATACGAAAACTGTGTTGCGAATTTGGTTTTTGTGTTACGAATTCGAAATTGAGTTGCAAATTCGTTGGTTATTTTTGCAAACTCAAAAAAAGTTGGTTAAAATAATATATTATAAGGCATTTTCGGTCACTCAAGTTATTTTCTCTAAATTTTAAACGGAAAAACGTGCGGAAGACGTATCGTCTAACTATGGAAACCATTTTTGACAAAATTAAAGTTTAAATTCTAATAACATTATAACATAAAACAAAAACATTACTAAATATATTTGGTCGATTGGTAAATTTATTTAATTTAATTTTTTATATTTTTTAAGTTATAAATTTTAAATTTATTAGGAGCACACATTTCTTCTCTTAAGAGTCTTCTTTTTACTCTTCTCTAGGTATTAGAATTTATCCAAAAAGAAAAGAAAAAGAAAAGAAAAACACACATCAATTTGTTATTGAACTTTATCGCATTCAAATTGAATTTATTATTTTAATGTAAATATTTATTTATACAAATTTTTTTTAAAATTATAAATATAAAAATAAAAAGTTTGGATGTGTCTATCAATTTGATAATCTTGTTTAATCTTTTAAGATAAAGATTTGTAATTAGTTTATGAAAATAAAAAATTTAAGTAATTAATATAGAACATAATTAATACTTTGGTAATAATTAATATAATATGATTATTTTATATTTTTATAAGTTAAAATAATATTTTTTTATTTAACTATTTGTATATGACTATTTGTCTATTATATGAGATGGAGTTTTATAGTGGTCAATTATGATAGTTACTCTGTTTACTTTATTCGCAAACGTAAGAATTTGAAATCTAATTTTATTTAAGATATTTAATATCTCATCCCACTAAATGAACTGATTGTTAATAATTATCATAAAGATTTTTATTTAAAAATCATTTTAAAACGTTATAAATAATAAATTTTAGAAATATTGCAAACGAGAAAAAAGAATTAAAAAATACAATTGTTGGATAATTAATTTGAGATCTAGACGGTTTATTACAATACACATGGAATCCTTTATCTTCACACGAAGAGTTTCACAAAATATATTAAAATTTAGAACTAATTGGGTGGGTGGACGAAATTATATAGAACTCATAGTGTCTACATGATAAATTTTAATTATTTATTATATTTTATAAAATTTATTATATATACCCAATAAATTCTAAGTACACTCTAACAAATAATCTAGATACTAAAATAATTTTCAACACGTATATTTTCTAAAATCTTTTTTTTTTCTGAGAAAGTGAGACTTGTTAAAGATACAAATTTTAAAACGAATTTACATTATTTTCATTCAATTTTTTATACATATCCTTTTCACCACTATTGGTGGGCCTTTACATTATATTATTAATTCGGTCAGGGTTGTGTAGACCCACAAACTTTAACACGTGTAATAAAAGTATATTTAAGGTTACGATTGATGGGAAGAGAAAAATAAAATAAAATAAATAGTATATGAAGAGTCAAATATCACATATTTAATCAAGATAATTGAATTGATAGAAACTTTATATAGTGTAATAAGATATATGAATATAAGTTTAAATATTCTGAGTCTAATTTTTGAAACTTAAAATTTATTTTTTATATTTTATTTTACGACGTGTTTATATTACTTTTTGTTCTTTTAATTTTTGTTCAATTTTACGGTTGATTTGATAATTATAAAAATAAATAATTTTAAATTTGTAAAATATTCGTTTTAATCAATTTACCCTTTATCTTCAAAATAAATTAAAAATTATCATTAATTGATATTACAATTTCATTCATTTACGATTGAAGTTTTTAAGGGTCCAATTAATAAAAGATTTAAAATTTAGGGATGCAAAAAGTTATTTTTATATTTTCTATATTCTAGGTCAACAAAACAGTAAAATTGAACATAATTTAGTAAATAGTCTAATCATTTTTGAATAAAAAAATAGTATATTATAAAATTATGAGAATTAAAATTAAAATTTTAAAATAATATAGGGACGCTGACATATTTCAACCATATATATACACAAATATTTTTTTAATAGGATGATGTGATTATAAGGTAGTATAGTTCATAATATTTTTTTTTCCATTGACAACACATATGTTATGCAAAAGAAGCTACTCAAACTCGGTATTTTTCGGGAGAATAATATTTCATTTTATCACTGAGATCACTTTTGATGAGTTCTATGTACACACACTTCTATGTTATAATTTTTTTAAACAAAACAATACTAATCATTGCATCTAGAACCGGAAAGGTGATAAGTGAATTGTGGTAAATATATATCAATTTTGTAGATTTTTACATTGGAAAAGAAATTAAAATTCTATATTTGAACTTTCTTCCATTGAGGTTAAATATGCCCAATCTATGTTAAATCAATTACTATGATACTTCATTATTGTGCAACAATGGTCTTGGTTCTCCTTATATAAAAATTAAGGGAAATTTACTATGACCATTGATCTATTTATTTGTCCAATAAGGTCATTTAATTGTTTAAATAGTTTCAATTAAGCAATTACCGTTAAAAGTGGTCAAACTATAACGGAAACGAGATGTGGTAGTTAAGCAAATTTGTATTATTACACATGTAGTCCTTATTATTTACATTGTCGATCAATTAAGTCTTAATTAAATAAATCAATAAATTTAGTCCTTAATTATTTCTAATTAAAATTAAGATTAAATTGCAACGTTTTGTAAATAATGACGGCTACATTTGTTGATCTTTTAAAATTAGGACTAAATTAATTAAATGTATAAATATAATGGACTAAATATATAATTATGCAAATTGATTTAATTGTCATGTAAGTATTCCCGTTAACTTAAAAGTTAACGGCCAGTGACTTAATTTATACCGTTAAAATAATTAAGTGATTTGATTGGTAAAATTAATATAACAGTGGTCAAAATATAATTTACTCTATAGTTTAGTGACTATATATGTAGTTTATCCAAAAATTAATTACATTATCCATTTGTTCTTATGTTACATTCAATAGTTCGGAATCTCCGGAGCACTGGAGACTATGTGGGCAAGCTTATGGAGCTCAACAATATCAAAAGCTCGGATCTTACACCTACTGTTCGATACTTTCCCTCCCAATTTGTATTCCGATATGCTTTTTTTTGGATATTCTTGGACAATCTGTTAGTATCACTGGGTCAAAACCCTGAAATCGCAGTGGAAGCTGGCAGATATGCAATCTGGCTCATTCCTGCATTGCTTGCACACCCGATTCTCCAGTCATTGATTCGATATCTTCAGTGCCAAAGCTTGGTTCTTCCCATGTTCTTGAGCTCTTCTACAGCTGTACTTCTCCATATATCTCTTTGTTGGATTCTAACGCACAAAACAAGCATGGGAATGACTGGAGCGGCTTTATCAACCGGTTTAGCTCTCTGGTTTAATGTAATATTGCTTGTTATTTACATGAGGTACTCTTCAGCATGTGAGAAGTCTCGTGCTTTTATCTTCAAGGACGTTCTCTCATGCGTCAAAGAGATCTTTAGCTATGGGGTCCCTTCTGCTGCAATGATTTTGTAATGTAATAACCTTCTTGGTTTATATGATTTGTAGGGGTGTTGATAATTAGGTTCTAACTGAATAACTGAATTGATTTTCTTTGGTTCGGTTATCGGTTAATTTTGTAGTCTTGAATGGTGGTCATTCGAGCTGCTTATAATGCTATCAGGACTTTTACCGGATTCAATGCTCGAAACTACAGTTCTTTCTATATGGTACGCATCTAAACCTGTAATAATTTAGTGTTTCAGAACTTGAGTTCAGTTTTTACTCTATAGGGTTTTGTTTTTCTTCTTATATACTGATCATCTCTTGACTTGTGCAACGTTAAAGCATGACAATCACCGCTTTACATTTCTTTGTACCGTAAGGGAACAGCGCTGCTGCAAGGTAAAATCCATAATCTTTCATTCTATGAAACCATGTCTATTATAGTAATTAGCTACAAATATTTATGATCTAAAATGCATGGAATCTATGATGAGTAAACTTGGCAGCAAAAGGGTTTCGATGAATTAGGAGCCGGAAATCCAGAAGCAGCTCAACTGTCTGTAATTGTTGCAACAGTAATCGGATTAATCGAGCCAATCATGGTGGTCATCGTCTTACTTGCTTGGCGCCACGTCTTTTAGCAATGAAGTGGAAGTCGTCAATTATATTGCACAAATTATTCCCCTGCTTCGACAGAAAGACCAAGCGTCTGCATTGAAATTAACACTTGTAACACAAAACGCTGCAATTTACAATGATCTAGACTTATGGTTTGTTTATGAGAGTTTTGTGTTGATGATTAGGCGTGGCAAGAGGAACTGGGTGGCAGCATATTGGTGCCTACGTAAATCTGGGGGCATATTACCTAGTGGGAATTCCAGTAGCAGCTTTGTTGTGTTTTGTTGCAAAGTGGAGAGGGAAGGGGCTTTGGACCGGGATCTTGTCCGGTACTACTGTTTAGGCATTGGTGCTTGCTCTCGTCACTGCCTCTACGAATTGGCAGAAACTGGTAAATTTTCATCTGTTATTACAATTTAAATCCTAAACAATAGATGATCGACAAAGTTTATGGAAAAATGGCAGGCAAGCAATGTGAGGGAAAGAATGCCCGAGAAGCCGATCGCAGCAAATAATGGCGCAGCTTGAAGGAGCTTATGATAAATAATATTAGTAACAACTATTTGTTCGCAAATGTCATGAAAAGGCTCAAATGGGCAAACATCTGATATAAGCAGGAACTAGAATGAGCCATGCCAAGTTGAAAACTCACCCACAATTGCATTTCTTATTACGCTTTACACACTCGTATCATATTCAAGTTTTAGTTAAAAAGAAGCAAGTAATTTTTGGGAAAACATCACTCCAACTGTGTTGCAGTCAAATGCTTGTAAAAGAAAACAAAAAACATTCACCAGCAGCTTACTCATCTTTGTCAACTTTCTTGCCATCAAAGAAATTGGTTAAATTTGGCATCAGACTTTCTTTTCTTCTTAACGATGAATGAATTTGATTAACTCTCCGGTATTGCAGGCGACGCGGATTTACGGAGCTTTGCTCTTCGTGATGGGGTTGAATTGCCATTGCTTTTAGCGGATCTAACTCTAACCAAAGGTAATTGCACGTTTGGTGAATCCAAATTTTTCTTTTCTGAAAGTGATACATCATTCTCCTCCTCTACTCTCAATTCTCTAAGCTCCCTATGAGCCATTTCAGTTTTCATCAATATCTCCCTCTCACTGGCCTTGAAAGCTTCGATCCATGCCTGAGCTGTGGCAACCTTTTTATCTGCGATCTCTTCAGCTCCAACTGCATGTCCAGTTAAATACTCATACTCAAACCTTGAGACAGTGATTGAGGAACTATGGTTAGATGCTGAAGCTCTAGATTGCATTGTAGTCTCTATGAGAGATCTTAACTTTTCTAGAGCTAAAGCTTCTGATGCCTTAACCACCTCAAGTTCTTGCATAGCTGCCTGCAATCTTTCCTCGGTTACATCTATTTCGAACTCAGTTTTCTGGATTTCTGCCTTGATAGTTGCAATGTCTTCAGTGATAAGCATCTTCTCTTTCTTTGATGCCTCCACTTCTGCCCTTGACTGTTCAAGGTTGAGGAAAAAGTTCATCTCTATCGATTTAGCCTTTTCTTCGGCTGCGGTCACTGCTTCCAACTTGGATTTGGCTCTCACCAGCTTCGAATTGAGGCTTTTAACTTTCGTATCCGCCTTTTCTTCTGTTTTCTTCAACTTTGCTGTTTCTTCTGTAACATGTTTCAGCTCATTTCTTATGATATCCATGGAGGACATATACTGAAAACCTTCATCTTTGATGGAATCCAATTCTTTCTTAGCTGCCTCCAGTTCTTTCATGATCGACTCCAAGGAAACTGAAGGTTCCACTTTTTCAACACTATGAAAACTATCATCTTTTTGCTTCAAGTCCTCATCATCACCTTTCGGAACCACACCGTCTAGTCCCTTAACTTGCATCAGCACATCTTGTAAGAGACTAATATCAGACAAAGTGGCACCAAATTTTGTTTCCAACTCTTTGGACTGATCAATCTCTTCAGTTATGTCCTTAACTTTCTTCTTTGTTTCCCTGTTCCAAAACGAGAAGTCAACGGCTTCTTTCGCTCTTTGAGCTTCGATTTCTCCAACTTCTTTCTGAGCCTCAATCTGAGCCAATTCAACTAGCACATGTTCCTTTTTGGCTGCCTCAATTTGCTCCTTAAGCGCTTCAACAGAGGCACCGTTAGACTTCATTCTAAAGCCAGAGTCTTCAAATTCCTTTTCTGCTCTTGCCTTCTCCTCCATAACAGATGCCATATGAAGCTTTAGTTGACTCAGTTCTTGTTTCACCAATTCCAATTCTCTCATCACTTCTTCATACTGATAACTTTCGATACTCTTCTTGGCAACCGATGCATTTTTCTTAGCCTTAAAATTTGATTCCTCGACCACCAAAGCCGGATCGTTAACCGTTTCCCTTGAACCGAAGAGCTCGGATTCTGCCATAGCCTTAGCTGATTCTGCAGTTCTTCTACTCTCTCTGTATATATTCATGCCCCTTCTTGCCCTGTGAAGCTCTTTTACCCTTGAACAAGGCTTCTAAAACAAGAGTTACCCCACAGATTGCAACTTTGTCAATCGATTTGAAAACTAAAAAAGTTCCAACAATTGCATATAAACAAAAAGGGTTTTCACTTTTCACAGCGGTGGTAAAAATTATACCTCTGGAAAATCCACCGGGGGTTTCTTCAATGAAGAATTTCCATCCAAAATCATATCTCCATACATATTAACAGCAGCTTTAATTGACCCAATTCTTCTTTTGTCTTCATACTTTTCCCTGTCCATTTTAAACTGTTTCAATGGCAAACAAATCAGAAAGTTCAAATATATTGATAGAAAAACAGGTTTAAAAGAAAAGGGAAATTGAAAGTGGAAATTGTAGAGTGAGAACATACCAGGAAACTGTAGAGGTGCGTGGAAATTAAGAGTAAAAATGGGAGAGGGAAGAGTTTATAAATACAAAGGTCGTTAAGTACTAAAAATTGTACTCAAATACCAAGGAGATAGGATAAAAGATAAAACAAAAATAAAAATAAAATAGTGAATCTTTAATGATCGGCTAATAATTATCTTATTATTGCATTTTGGACCGTCATTTTTGTTAGTGATGGAATTAAGCATGTTTAATCTTCCAATTTTAATTTTATTCTTAAATTTAAATTTGGAATTGTTTTTTGGGTTTGGTTTGTGGTGAAGGGTCCGAACGGAAAAGCCTCACCAGATTTAATTTTGGATGAATTATATTTATATATGGACTCGAATTTAAAATTAATTTAATTTAAGATAAAATATTATTTTTTAAGTTATTTTTTTTTTTTGCACGGGTGATATTTTTTAACAAATATTGTTGTTGTTGTACATAAGGTAAAAGCCAAAAGGGCCATGATATAAGGGATTGAAAAGGTCTTGAGAAGTTCGTCAAAGGAGTGGAAAGAGTAAAAGGCAATGCTTTTGTTTTTAGCGGAACGACTAAGCTGAAACAGCGAGTCACAACTATGGTTTTCAGAATCGGACTGGCGAATCGGTTATGCTATCGGTTCACTAATTCAACCGGTCAAATTAATCTAACCGTTCGAAAGAACCGAACGACGTCATAATTATTTAAAAAATTAAATAAAAATACTAAAAATATTTAATAAAAAATAATTTTTTATATCATAAGTCACATTCAAAGCAAGTCATAACATATATAAATTAAAAACCATAAAATCAAGTGAAACAAAATGATTCAAATTAACTACAACATAATATTTAAGTTAAAACATATTAAATAATAAATATAATTATATAACTATAATTAAAAAATAAATTTGAGGATAAAAAAAGCATAACAAAATGATATTTTTTGGTTTAATTTTTTTTTAAAAATAATCTCACATGGCTAAAAAACATAGAAGAGCATCCCAAAAGTCTAAAGAGTAAAAATATGAGAGCAAAACAATCCTATATTGCTAAGAAACATAGAAGTGCATCACAACAAACTTCTATAAATAATAGAGGTAATTTGACATTCAAAATCATGGAGTCTTTTGGTGAGCATTGAGTGAACTATTCTTTCACTTCAATCAAACTTGAATTTTAGGCTTCAATTGAGCTTCTAATTTTTTTTAGTTTAAGCCTTTTTGAGTTCAAGTTTCAATATTATATTTCGAGTTCGAGTTGAACTTGATAATTTTTAACTTGTGAGTTTGAGTGGAGTTGAGCTTACTTTTAAAGTTTTCAAGTTCGAGTTGAGCTAAGCAATACTCGAGTTCAACTTGGCTCGTTTAACAAACGACGTTTGGTTTAATTTTGTGTTTTTTCCGATTTTCAACCGGTCCGGTTCGAACGGTTCAGCTGTTCTGGCCGGTTCACTAGTAGCGGTTCAACCGGTTTAGATTGAACCGGACTAGGTAATGGTTCCCGGTTGAACCGACCGGTCCGGTCCGATTTTCAAAAAAATGGTCACAACTCGAAGGAGAAGTCACGTTTTTTGAATTGCGTAAATTATAGAAATTATCACTTAACTTTCTTATCACACTTGTTCTGACCATTAAAATTTATTTTTTCCATTTTTATCCTTTAAATTTAAATATTATTATTTTTCTCTATCTATAATATTATTTTAGAGATTGTCAAGATGCCATACGAGTGGAGAGAATCTACGGTGATATTAATCTATAAGAATAAAGGAGTTCTCCAACGTTGTGGTAACTACAAAGATATTAAACTACTCAGTCATACCATGAAGCTATGGGAAAGGGTGATAGAGGCTATGTTGAGACAGGTTACTAGGGTTTCGGAAAACCAATTTGGCTTTATGCCAGACAGGTCTACTACGGAGGTGATTCATCTTCTTCGACGGCTTATGGAGAAATATAGGGAAAAATAGAGATCTTCACATGACGTTCATTGACCTTGAGAAGGCGTATGATAGCGTTCCCCGCGATACAATTTGGAAGACATTGAAAATGAGACAGATCCTAACTGCTTATATCCGGGTGATTCGTGATATGTACTGTAGATCTACTACATACATCAGGACTATAGTTAGCGACACCGAGGCTTTCCCGGTGAAAATCGGACTCCACCAGGGGTCATCTATTGTGTGACACCAGACGGTGTTCCATGGTGTATGCTTTTCGCTAACGACATTGTCCTAGTTGCTGAAACAAAAATTGTGCTAAATAGTAGACTGACTACCTGGAAGACTGCTTTAGAAGAAAAAGGTCTAAGGATCAATATTGAAAAGCAGAGTATTTATGTTCAAACTTCAGTGGGAACCAAAACGATGGAGATGTAGAAGTATGCATAGAAGGACATGATTTCCCCTCAAAGGACTGTTTCAAGTACCTAGGGTCTATGATACATAAATATGGGGGTGTAGATGATGATGTTACACACCGTATAAAGGCGGGTGGATAAAGTGGAGGGCTGCTACTGGAGTTTTGTGTGACAAGAAGGTGCCTATAAAACTTAAGGGAAAATTTTATAGAATGGCAATAAGACCAGCACTTCTGTATGGATCAGAATGTTGGGCAATCAAGAATGATCACGTAAGGAGGATAGAGGCCGCAGAAATGAGAATGCTTCGATGGTCATGTGGTAGGATTTTGTGGGACATGACACCAAACTCTGCAATTAGGATGTCCTTGGGGGTGGTGCCTGTATTCGAAAAATTGAGGGAGGGAAGACTACGGTAGTTTGGGCCTGTCCTTAGGCGACAACCGTCGGATGCAGTCATGAGGGTACAGTCGATTAGAGTCGACGGTGCCAAAAGGAGAGGACAACCAAGGAATATGTGGGTGCTTGAGATCTGATTTGAAGGATTTATCCCTTACCGAGGACATGACCTCTAATAGGAAAGTATGGAGACTTAAGACCAGGGTAGGTGAATAGTGTGGGTCACAGCCATAGGGTGTAGCATCTCTGTCTTCTTTTTTATGCATTTGTAGTAATTTCCATGACTCATATTTTTTTTACGTTTCTGTCATTGGAATTTATGAAGGCTTAGAACTAGGGTAGCGGAGTAGTGTTGCCTTAGTTTAGGTTTTAACCCATTTGAATTTATTCCTTCTCGTAGCTTGCTATCGCTGACTTCTGTGTATCATTCTCTTCATGTTTCCTCTTTTTAAATTTATTCAGGTCTTACGTTTCTGTCTATATGCAGAGATTTATTTGCAGGGTTTAATTCACATTACAGACGCGCATATGAAGACTGCATAAGAAGACTGTTCAACTATGTATTTATTTATTTATTTATACATGCATTGTATTTTATATTTATTTTTATTTTTCTGACTGCCGGAGGTCTTCCACGGAAGCTGCTCTCAACCTGACGTTGGGGGAAGCCTACTATCCTACCTCCCCCTTACCCCATTATATATTGGAATAGGGTTTTGTTGTTATTGTTATTTCTCCATCTATACGAATTTGCCTTAAAATTCAAATTTTAATCATCGCTCGTCGTAATATATCATCATAGTAACTATTATCGTTGGTAATCATTTAAATTTAAAAATACTAAAACAATTCTTTAAATCTAAATCTAACCTTTATTTCATCTAAATCCTAAGATCACCGCCACATGAAGTCCACTTAGTATGAAAGACTTACAACTATAATAAGATATGGAGTAGGAGATCACCTCCTTAACCAAATGAATGTTAACCAGGTGTTGAATTCCTCACTACGTTGGACTTATGTTTCCCTTCCTTATTAATTTCTTTTATTTTTTTATTAAGGGAAAAACACTCTTAACAACAGCTTTTCTACAATAATATAAGAGAAAATAACACCAGTGACCGAAAATGCCTTATAATATACGATTTTAACCAACTTTTTTTGGATTTGCGAAAATGACCAACAAATTCGTAACGCGAACTCCGATTTCGCAACTCAATTTCCAAATTCGCAACGCGAATTTGTAAATTGCAACACAAAAGTCAAATTCGCAACACATAAGTTAAATTCGCAAAGCGCGTTTATTTTTGCAACGCGGATTTTATTTTCGAATTCGAAACACAATATTAATTTCGCAACACAAATGTAAACAATATTATCACAAATCATAACCTAAAACCCTAAATCACAACTCAGACTCATCTCTATCTCTCACTCTCTACGACGACATCAGTTCCCATCTCCGACGAAATCCGTCCCCATCTCCGACAAAATCCGTCTATCTCCATCTCTCAGAGCAACCCTCACAACCATTCACAGTCAGAAATGGAAAATCAACCACCGAGGGTTAGTTTTTTAATCTTTTATTTTTATTTTGAATTTTTTGTATTATTATTAGATTTTTCTTATATTGATGATAAATTTACTGGTAATTTCAATATATATAGATTAACCATTTCACTGAGATTGCTTAATAAATTTATTCGGTTGCTGTCAATACTGCTAAACTGTTTAGTCTTTAACACTGTGAAGTTAGTATCTGTCTTTGTTTTGTCTTTTTGTTGAAGAAATGCAATTCATTCAAGTTTCAATTTGCAGAAGAATAGTTTTTTAAACTTAAATTCACAACACAAAAATGAAAACCGCAACGCGATTTTAGTTTCGCGTTGCGAATTTAATTTTCAGAAACTAATCTTATTCTACAAATTGAAACTTGAATGAATTGCATTACTTCAACCAAAAAACAAAGACAAATACTAACTTCACAGTGTTGCGAATTTAAGTTTCAAGAATAAACTACTACTCTTAATGTTGTCCTTGAACCTGCACTAAGCCTATATGTTGTCCTTTTAAATGTTATCTGATGTATTTTGTGAACTATGATGGAATAATGACTTGGGTGAATATCGTGCTAGTTTGAAACATATTTGGCTTTGTTTTCACTGTTTAATATCTTGTATGTTTATAGTGTATAATTTGTAGTTTTTGGTATATCTAACTTGGTATGTTTATTGTTTTTGTAGAAATTTTTTTCGGCTCAATTGACCTTAAGGAATAAATTAAGCCTAGCCACTAAAATTGCGTCGACGCTTACACCTCTACAAAGAAAATTGTTTGAGGATACTTGCTTCGGGCCATGGCTGAAAGTACAACATCCGGGTAGATATGCTATGTTGACACATTTGTTTCTTCAGACCATGACTAACAATCTACCCGAGAGGATACAATGTGGTGATGAAGAGATATGGTTTTATTTTCCTCCAGCGTATACTTGATTTGGGCGGGAGGAGTTTTGCTTAATCACTGGTCTACGCTTCGGACACGATGAAGTAACCCAGTACACTAGTCACATCTCCCGCCATCATGGTTATCTCGGGTTTTTCCTGAGCTGGCAAAGTCGAAGCCGAGTTTACATGTCGACGACTTGAAGAGATTATTTGTTAAAGATGGTTTTACTCGGATGAATGACATTGATATTGTCCGAGTATGCCATTTATTACTTTTGCATGTCGGCTTTTTAGGCAAAGAGTGCAGACAACCTATTTCTGAAGACCTAATATTATTGGTAGAGGACCTAAATGCATGGAACATGTTTCCGTGGGGTTCATATCTATGGAAAACTACATGGAAGAAGTTGTCGTTTGCCATTGAGAACCCAAAAAGTTTGCGGGGCGATGGTTCTAAATACACTTTGGCAGGCTTTATTTGGGCCTTTAAGGTAAGAATTTCTATATAATGTTTCCAAATTTATAATTAATTATTTAATAATTACTGATGTTTGTATATTATATTGTTTGTAGATTTGGATATTTGAGGTTTTTCCCAGCATGTGGACATATGCGATAAAAAATTCAAATGATATTTCTAGGGCTATTACCTGGAGGAGGATCCGCCTGTTGGATTGGGAAGAGTTATTACCATATATGACGATGAATGATGTAAGTTAACACACAAATACTACCATATATAAACAAGTTATTACTAGTACACGTTTAACTTTGTTTGAACTTTTATATTGTTAGGAGGCCAACTATCCATTACAGAGGCTGAGCTTGCCACTGATTGGTGGCAAGCTAGTAAGCGATATTTTGATGCGACGGATGATGAGCACCCCCCACTTCGAGGGCCATCACCTGATCGGGTCGATTCTACAGCTCGACACCCGGAGCCATCACCTGATCGAGCCTCTTCTCCACCTCCACCTCCACCATCACCTATTACATGACATCATCGAGCCTCTTCTCCACTATCACCTCACGGTATGCGACCGGCAAAGAGGCCACGACATTTATCTCCTTGTTCTCCACCTCCACGGGATGAGTTAGGGGAGTTACGTGATGAGGTCGGTGCTTTGCGTCATGAGGTCGGTACTTTACGTGAAGACAATGGTGCATGGCGTGATGAGGTACGGTCTTTACGTGGTGAGGTGGATGTTTTACGCGATGACAATGGTGCGCTACGTGGTGAGGTATCTACTTTAAGTGATGAGGTAGCCGCTCTACGTGAGATTGTTTCATCGTTGCAGAATGAGGTTCATACTCTACGCAATGAGGGAAATTTGTTTAATATTATACTAAAAATGCAAATAACCTTTTTTCGACATTATTTATTTATTTATTTACTGATTTATGTATTAATTTATTTTTAGCGGCCCGATAAGGTAGATGTTTTACGTCGGATTTTTCTTGCACGACGGGGTTCACGCATCAGACGTCGTGCACGTGCCATTACGTCTCCTTTCACCCCACTAGTGCCAAGACTCCGTAAGAAGAAGCCCAATTCACATGTCATCGTTCAAGAGGCATCTCCTATCGTTCAAGAGGCCATTCTCATCGTTCAAGAGGCCCCTCCCACCATTCAAGAGGCCCCTGTCATCGTTCAAGAGGTCCATCCCACCGTTCAAGAGCCCGATTCACATGGTGTCATATGTCGACATATTGATAAACCCCCTCCCATGCCCGATATGATGGATACGAGTTGGCTTTCGTATGAGTTACCGGCCAGTACCATTCCTCAGCAGGAGAGGGAAACACTACCGGACACAATTACGGATAACACCCTTTGGGCTAAGACCGCAGTTGATTTTTATCTACATGAGTGGAGCCAGGGGTGTTATTCTGATATATGCAAACTCGACGATGTTATGCATTTGTTTCTTGATCGGTCTTGGTGGGGTATTTTATTAGGGGTTGAAGATAATGACTATTTCGAAGGGGGGTAAGTCTTATATTCTTCTTATATTGCATTTTAATTTTTTTTAAAATTTATTAATAAACTCACTAATATATGTATTTATAAAACATCATATTGATGCATGTGTGTCACGTCTTCTAATAATAAGAAAATTGAAGAAAATAAAAAGTATCAGATTGACTATTATGCCGACGTCTTTTCACGTAGCTCACTTGAAGGATCCGAGAGATTCTTCATATCTTTTGGGTAATGGAAAAGCTAAACTTTATCTTGCGTAGTGGGAGATCGATAAGGTTAGTATTTATTTTTTGAATATTTTAAAGGTGTTCATAAATTTTATTTGATGTGCGTAATTATTTATGATTGCAGGTGTTTATCCCTGTTTTGGAACGTCATCATTGGCTTCTTATCGAGATTCAGCTCCCATCCCTAAAGACAATAGTATATGACAACATGTTGAATTACATACCATTGTCTGATTTGAGAGATATTATTTGTAAGGGATGGAGTGGTCATTTGCCGAAATACTTGGACGCGATTGATTATTGGACTAATTCTGGAAACAAGAAGCCAAAAAAGTTCAAAGTTACAATGATCATAGACGATACCGCACCACAACAAACGGAGGGAGCCAGAGGGGATTGTGGTCCTCTTGTATGCATGTGCTTGGAACGTTTGACGACAGGAAGTAAACAGATTCTACCTCCCACAGATAGAGATAGAGGTGCAGTAGGGTTGTGGTTTCGACATTTTATGGATCGAGTGATATATGCGAGACGTTACCTACCTGCATCCACGTACTGAAAGTGTGCATAAACAATTAGTAAGTTTGAGCAAGTGTTGTTAACATATATACTCTTTGTTGGTTTGAAAATGTTTGATTAAGTACTTAGAATTCAATAATTTGTTGTCTGTTGGTTTTAGATGTGTAGAAAGTGTTGTTTGAGCAAATATTTGGTTTATGCAGGTTAATCTTGAAGTGAGCTGCGTGAAATTGATGTATTTGTGCATAAACAACTGTCTGGGGTACACTTTTTTTGTTTGTTTAATTGAATTTTACATTGATTTGTAAAAGTTGATTTGTTTAATTGATTAGGAAATAATAATTATTTTTTTCTTGTTTAATTGATTTGTAAAAGTTGATTTGTTTAATTGATGTGTAAATAAGAATTATTTTTTGCTTGTTTAATTGATTTGTAAAAGTTGATTTGTTGTTTTAAATTTAATCTGCATTATGTTGAAGGCAAAAAAGACCTGTTGAAGGTACAAATTCGCAACGCGATAGTCAAATTCGCATTGCGATTTTCGCGATGCAATAGTCAAATTCACAACAAAAAATCGCAACGTGAATTTGACTTTCGCATTGCGAATTCAAGGAAAACACCTTCAGAAAGATAACAGACAACAATCTGATAAGTGATAACAACTGAACAGATCATAGCAATGTTCAAACTCAAGTTACTAATGAATGTCTAACTGAAAATGTATGTATTCACACATAAAATACACATAATACAATGTTTGCATTTAAAAATCACCTAAGTTAATAAGTCCCAAAAGGTGAAGCCGGTTGTGTTTGGGATTTTGATTTTGATTTTGATTTCCTTTTTCTTGGCACCATATGAGCTTTGGATTTTGATGATGATCCATATTTTGGTAGAGGAAAAGATGATTGTGATGGCACTGGTGATCCACAGGTCAACCTTGTATGACCAATTTCCTTGCACCGACTACATGTTGATATCCTCTTCTCTTTACCCTTAGACGGTATACGATCATGATTTTTTGGTCGGCCAGGTAGCCTGCTGTCCATGACTGGTGGCAAAACTGTTTGTAAGTCATCTGGTATGTCTCACTCAGAAGGATGTGGAATAGGGTAGACAATCTCGACATAAGTCTATCGATATACTTCTGTAGTGTAGCAATCCATAGCGTATGCGCTTGAATCATCTTGGTTTAGATGAAGAGCAACTTTTATAACATGGTCACACGGATAACCAGATGTTTGCCATTTCATACAACTACATGTCTTTGCATTTAGATCGACAAGCCCATTTAAGTTATTATCCAATACTTCAAACAAAGTGTTTGAACATGGTTCAACTCTCCATGACGTTGACTTCACAACACGTTTCGTTATCTTTTTTTCAATCCATGGTGTAACACGACGTTCCAATGTTCCTGTAAATTTAAATAAATAATACTTAGTAAAATATATATTAAATATGATAAGTTACGAATTTAAAGAAATAATGTCTACATGGTTTATTTTCTTGTAGTACCACTGTTGAATAGAGGCTCGAAAAAACTCCATTAACATAGTAATGGGTAATTTTCGGGAATGACGACTTAAAGCGTTGATTGATTCTGCACTATTAGACGTCATGAAACCATATCTTGCTCCAAGTTGATGTACTCTTGACCATCTTTCAAACCCGACATCTTCTAGTGTTTGAGCACATTGAGGCAAAACAAGTCTTAAACAATTTATATGCTTATTAAAATCCACTTCTCGATAAGCTTTTACAGCCTTCCAGTATGTCAATTTGTGATTTTTTATACCAGCAGACCTTGATTTTAGATTTTTGTACAAATGAACACCATAAAGTCCATGAAAAGCATATGGGAAACACCTTCTAACAGCGTTGTCAATTGAGTTTGCCCTATCGGATATGATTTTCAGATTGCTAATAGGACCTATCCCTAAGATGCCCCATAAACCATGTCCATGAATCAGAGGTTTCAAATTTGCCAACCCCGTAAGCTATTGACAGTATCCCATTGTTAGCATCCATGTCTACTGCTAATAAGTTTACTCCAAGGTATCGACCTTTCAAATGTGCTCCGTCAACTATAATAACTGGGCGTACGCAAGTAATAAACGAACGAATCTACAAAATAATATACACAAGAAATATAATCATTTAAATGTGAAATGCATGTAACTAACAAAAATGAGTCAACAAAATTATATTGATTTACTAACCGCAACACCAATGGCAATAAACAACAACTCAAAGCGTCCATCTCTATCTGTTTTGATATGAGTTACCGACCCAAGATTTTTTAGCTTTAAATTGTGACAATAAGCCGGCAGTTAGGCAAACGATGCTTCTGGCGACCCCATCAACAATTCCAAGGCATAACATTTGGCTCTTCAAGCTTGAGAATATGAGATACTAAACTTGAACCGAACATTCATGTCAGTCATAATTTCATGTCCCCGATATACCCTGTCATTCAAAAACATTAACTCAGCCATAAAACCACCCAACACCTTTTTGTTTGCCTGTCTATGGTGAGGAAAAACTTGGGTTCTTGAACATGTATGTTTATCAATAAAAGTCCTAACTTGAAACATTTCGCAATCTTTTATCCTCTTTGCAATCATACGCCACATACAGTTTTTATCAATCATACACCTTGTTTCGAAACGATCTTTGCTTGATTTGTTAACTTTTAGTTGATATCCATCTTTCACAAATTTCGTATACAAAGTTATCTTCAAGTCTTCCTTTGTATCAAAACAATCATCTTTCTTGATATGAATAACTTTTTTGTAACAATCAACTGTTATCTTTACCAACTCTTCTTCTGGTATCTGAAGTAATTCTGGCATATTTCATTTATACTCCCGCGGCATTTTCTTCTTTTTCTTCTTTAGGGTTATATGAATTACATAATGGATGTTCAACATGTTCATTCACAGTCGTAACTTCCTCCTCATTATCATCAACAACATCTTTCTCGGCAGTGGCTGTTTCATCATCAAAATTCGGGTATTAACCAATATCAAAATCATTACACGCAGAGTCTGTTCATTCTTCTGAAACATCATCAAAATCCGAGTATTGACCAAGATCAAAGTCCAGGTACTGACCAAGATCAAATTTCGAATATTGACTAGTACTCACAATTTTTTTTGTTGGCTCATCATCGTCTAACTGGTCAATACGAAAACCAAAATTTGGTGTTGAAAGTTGATTGGGATTTGGATTAGGAAAAGGTTGTGGGTTTTGATATTGTGTTTGGTATTGGAAATGTGGCGAAATAAAATTTTCTTGGTGATGAAATTGTGGTGAAACCATTAAATTTTGAGGTTGATAATAACGTTGTACATTGTGAGCACCATAAACTGGGGTTGAAGAACTTAATTGATTACTACCCGCTACTGACCCAACTTCACTACTTCTAGGTTCAACAACATACAATGTAACATCATCTTCTTGCGAAACACTAATGTAAGAAATGAATCGTTCAACATCTTCATTGTCGGTTAAAAAATAAACTTTACTTTTTCTCTGATAAGATAGCCTAAATCCACTTAGAGGCTCTAAATTCAATTTCTTTGCAACACATAACATTAAAGTTTCATAAGTTAACTTTTTTAATGACAGTTTTAGTTGAAGATTCATGGGTAAAGACGTATATCGTAAAACACCATGAACATTCTCACATGACCCTCCAAAACACAAATATATCCAAACATGATCAACATTAGATGATTTCATTCTACAAATTGTAAATTAATTTACTAAACAAACGAGCTATAAACTACATATCATCATTAACTTAGAGAAGAACATACATTTATTAAGTTGATAGTTGATAATTTAGGAGAGAAATCATTGAAAATTTATATAGAAATAAAATTATGTAAAAAAAATAGAGATGGAGAATGATGTCGTTGGATATAGGAACGAATGTCGCCGGAGAGAGTGATAGATGGAGATGGAATGAGTTGCGATTTAGGTTATGAGTCGCTGCTGCTGCGTAGTTATATACCCAAAACATTTATGTTGCGAAAATAAAACCTGTTGCAAAATTAAAATTCGTGTTGTGAATTCAAAAATCGAGTTGCGAAGTCGAAAATCGAGTTACGAATTCAGAAATCGAGTTGCGAATTTGAAATTCAGTGCGATTTACAGATTCGCATTGCGATTTACAAATTCGCGTTGCGAATTTGGAAACTGAGTTGCGAAATTGGAGTTCGCGTTGCGAATTTGTTGGTCATTTTCGCAAATCCAAAAAAAGTTGGTTAAAATCATATATTATAAGGCATTTTCGGTCACTGAGGTTATTTTCTCATAATATAAAGTGTAAAGTATATAAATGGTCTTCTTACTATAAAATATTATTTTGTTAAATCTTTTAATTATTAAAATTTACAAAATAGTCTTTCGATTATAAGGAGTACTTTATTGAGTCATTCAACTATTAAAAGTTACAAAATGATTACTTAATTATTTATTAGGCTCTAAATCCATTAAAAAATTAACAATTGTATGAGTTGGATATTAACATACTGATTGAGATTATAAGAACATATTTTATCATATCTCAATCAACATGTTAATGTTCAGCTTAAACTGTCGTCAATTTTTTAAAAAAAAATGAATTTGAAATATAATAAATAGTCAAATAACTATTTTGTAATTTCTAATAGTCAAATTACTCAACAAATCAACTCCATATAATCAAAAGATCATTTTATAATTTTTAATAATTAAAAAATTCAATAAAATAATATCTAATAGTCTGAATAATATTTGTGTAATTTACCCTACTACCGGATCTTCTAAATTTCGAATCATAATTTTCCACGCACTTTTCTCGAACAAAATATTTTCAAAAGGCAAGCTTTACACTGTTCAACAACGTTAAAGCAGCAGTTAAGCGAAGCGGTATATTGACTTCGGCTGATGCTACTCCAAACTCTCAAGCGCCGATGCACGTTATCACAATAACACGGATCCAACGGCCCGCCTCACTCCTCGCCCAGATCTAAATCCAAAAGCCTCTTCAGATCCACAAAATCTTATTACTTCGCCTTCACACCAAATTTAAATTCTCTTTCCTTTGCTGTTCTGCTCAAAAAACTTTTCAAAACAACGAGCTCCGCAGTCATTTAGTGAGCTCTAAATAGTAATGTAGATTTTGTTTCAAGATGGTTGATCAGATCGTGGTATTGTTCAGGCCGTGGTTAGATTGTTGAAGACTTTACGTAAATTCTTGTAAATGAGCCTTTAAATTTCGAAGTTATTTTTCAGAAATAATGAATGACTAATTTCATTAACTAGCAGATCTACTTGTATTATTTTTCTTAAAAATAATTTTACTTATTAACCAGATTTGAATTTATGATCAATAAAATCATGGATCCAAAGATTTAACCACTGAACCTAATGATTTAACCACTATTCTATAATTATTTTTCTTCTGACAACAACATATAGTTTTTGAGGTCTTGCATCGTCGCGCACTTTGATCTCCCTCAGCCATGCCCCTGGTGTTGTTAAGACGGAGATTGATTGAATGATGGATGTAGAAAGATCGTCGTTGTCTAATTGCGTGGTGAATTTTCTACTGGAAGAAAATTACTTGTTAATGACATTTGAATTACTCCACGAACTTCTCGACGATGGCCGTGATTCTCAAGCTATTCGTCTCAAGGAGTTCTTCTCTGATTCCTCTCATTTTCATCCTGATCAGATCTCTTGTTACAACTCTCTTCGAGGTACATTTTTTTTGTTTAGTTATATAAATTTGCTGTATATCAACTTTAGGAATTTAAAGTTAGTAATAGTAGTAATTATTAGTAATACTAGTAATTACTAAGTGGAAAATGAATTGGTTAGAAACAAGGAAATGTGTTGTCTTCTCAGTTGGTAGGGGGTAAATAATCACGGATGTTTATAGTGTTGAATTGTTTTTTTCTTCTAAATTTTAAAATATTTCCTCTCACAGCTTAAATCAACCGTTTTGCGCGATGAAGGCATTTTTTACGATCTTGCTAGAGAATATATATCTCTATCATATATGTGAAAGATAGAATAGAAGGGTTATGCTGAAGTTTAGCTAGTTAAAATGTTTGATAGCTAGTTAGCAGTTTCATTTTGGATTAGTATCGAATATGTGAACCTTATTGATGGTTTCAGCTAACCTTTAATTCTTGAAATGCAGTTTTAGACCCTCAGAGTTTGCTAGAAGAGAAAGAAGCAATTGAAGAAAAACTAGCGCTTAGTGACTATGAACTACGTTTAGCTCAAGAAGACATTGAGAAACTGAAGACTGAGTTACAAAGAAGAGAGGATCTCACTCGGGATAAATTGAGTGGTAACATTTCATATTTGTCCAATATTCGGATTCATGATCTCCATTTGGTTTATGCTTTTGTTATTTTTCCTTTTGATTTCTTATTTATATTTTTCTGAAAATGAGAAAAAGAAAATAGCAAAAAACATCAATCCAATGGTCCTATTTTGTTATAGAGAATTTGTTTGTCACTTTGAATATTACATTTTTAGTATGCTTTTTATTTATGACTGTAAGAATCATTAGAGTAAACAAAATGCTCAAGAGTGGCTACCTAAATCAAATATAGGCTCACTATTGGTGAGTTACATGCATTAAGGGTAAACAGTGAAGGAAATTATTCTTTTGGCTCCTCTTGCATTCCGTGAGGTTGGCCATCTGCATGACCATGTCCATGCACAGAATGAAATGTAGTTTTGTCCTAACTATCCTAGATATTCATACCATTGTTTGGGAATGACACCCCAATTTGTGCATCAATTGCTTTTAATTGGCAACTGTTTTGCAATATCTGGTGGGTTGGTAAATTGAGCATTGTAGGATTGTTGTATTTGTGCATTCTTTTATCATTAGTTAGCCACCATACTTCTGGCACGCGTAATTTCCTTTTATGTTCTATGAATATGTAGAATCAAGCGTAAGCAGTACTGTAAATCATGCACCGGAAATACATCGGCAAAAGCGAGGTGTTCCCTTTTCTGATTTAGGCCCATTGAAAGCAAATTAGCGTAAAGATCTAAATTGTGCAATAAAGGAATATTTGCTGACAGCTGGATATCGACTAACTGCAATGACATTTTATGAAGAGGTATGTGGAACCATTGGTAGCATTTTCTCATTGTTACTCTTTGTTAATTCTGTAAATATGCACCAATGGAGAGTGAAAGGTCTAAACATTTTTTGTGATTGGTTTGGCTGCAAGGCTGGTTCCCCTGCAAATCTAATAATATGAAAATCATCGAATTTTTTAATTATCATTTGGAAACTGCAAAGAAGTAAAAAAATACTTGCCCCTTAACTTCTTTACTCTAGATTTTTTGAACATGAAGATAGTTTAAAAAACAGAAAACACAGACTATAGTTGAGCTGGCTTTTAATTTTTGATTTAGAGGCTAAGTAATATTTTTTTAGTGATGTTCTGATTCTGACATCCTTTCCAATGATAAAATCAGCATAAAGAGAGAGATAAGCTATAATGTTTTGAAAAGTTCACGGAACTGAACTTTCATCTTTTATTTGGGCTACATCTTTTTTTTTCTCTTATACAATTAGATTTGAGGTTCTGAAGGATATGAAGAAAGAGTCTTAATCTGGTGAACGTGCATATTTTACTATTAGTTCTTAAAACTTGTAACAGTTGATATATCTTTTAACTTCAGGTTACAGATCAGAACCTGGATGTTTGGGAAAACTCACCAGCATCTGTACCTGATGCCTTACGCCATTGCTATTACCAGTACATGTCTTCAACTTCAGAAGCTGCTGAGGTAATCAAGATGTGTTTTACGGTTCATATCGAATAATATTGAGTGTTTTTCATATTTGTACTTTTGTATCTATTGTTCTTTATTTTTGTTGACTTTGCTTTGTTAATATCTTTCAAATCCCCGTCTGAGTGCAATAAAAAAACACTTGAAATGTCTGTTGTAATTTCATTAAAGTACTTTAAACTTATCGTACATTGTTATTATTTGGGATTGTTTCGCTGAGGAAATATCTATGCTTGTAGATATCAATTAGAGATAAGAACAGATCCTTGGCCCAATATCTTTCCGCACACTCACTTTTTTTAGTTACATTTGAATGTGTTTGACATTGCTTGTCATTGATTTTTCTTCTCGATGTTGTAGATATATGTTGCTTAAGTATCCCTGACATCTAAAATGTTCAGTTATGATTATGATCATTTTTTCAACAATATCTGTTGTTATACTTCATATTGATATTCCTACTTGCAGTGAATTTCTTCTCATTCAAGACAGTAATGCTCTTCTGTTGCAGGAGAAAATATCTATGATTCGAGAAATTGACTCGTTAAAAAAGGTAAATGAGAGCTTAAACCATGAGAAAGAGCGCTTGATGAAAAACAAAGAAGTGGCTGAAGGTCAAATAAATGCACTAACAAAATCCTTGGAAGCCACTCAGAAGGATCTAAAGGACAACAAAAATCTGGTATAACTGACATAACTGCTTTTAAGCAGGTCCTGATAATGCTAAAATGGTAATTACAACATTGAATTCATAATTTTTCAGACACAAGATCTAAAGCATGCATTGGAACTCCAAAGGAAGGAACTAAATGATTGTAGAGCTGAAAGCACATCTCTGAAAATGCAAATTGAAGGATCTAGTTTTTTACAAAATCAGGTGGCTGCTAATTTTGACTCTACCCAGTCCCAATCCTTGGAAAGTTACAAGGAAGAAATAAAATCTTTGCAGATGGAAGTTGAAAGATTGAAGGCAGAAAAAACCAATATTTCGGATTTAGTCGATTCCTGCTCTGGTGAGAAAGAGTCGATACAGACTGAAGAGAAAGTCGTTGAGATGGATGAAAATAGAACTCTAATCTCTGATCATACTGAACCAACAGAAGTTGTAGACAGCAATGCGCTGTTAATGCCGATTCAAACATTTGACAGCAGTGTTCACAAGTCCGAAGAAAATTTGCCAGAACCACTTATGAATCCTTTTAACAGTACTGATGGTTTCCCAGATGGTAGAATCACATCTCAACAAGATGAGAAACCACCATCAGAAGATGGTGCGTTGCATTTAAATTCCGAAAACCTTGGCGGTGGATCTGTTTGTAACACCCTCAACCCGTATCCGACCCGGATACAAGTATGAGGTGTCACATTGACTTTTCAAACTTTTAACTTTTAACGGAAACCAATGAAATTTAAAACTTTTATTAAAATAACATTGTCATTGTACACGAGTTAACCAAAACAAGACAAAACTAATCAGAGCATTTGTAACTAACACTTTTCTTACATGCCAACACACTACATACAACAAAATACCTACTATGACTTTCCTTCTGATCTGATCGCTGAGTGGAGATATGTTGATCTGCAAATTCCTATTCTTGATTCTCCTGCTCTTCGAAACCTACGTGTAAAAATACTTACACGCTAAGTCATAGACTTAGTGAGGCATAATTACATAATAAAGAATTACTAAAAATATAAACATGTCGTCTACTATCCAAACGCAATTATACTATCATACCATCATTTATTATACCACATATGAGACAATCTAAATCATAATAATACCATATTAAGATACAATTATATACATCCTCGTTATGTCCTATTTAAGCTCACATACACTATTGAGAACCTAAGGTATACGAGTATTATGAGGTTGTGCACACGTATGCTGTCACCACATCTCAATGAATGTTCCGAAGAACCTATCCAGAGGTCATAAAGATCCTCGGTAACTATCCAGAGGTCATAAAGATCCTCGGTAACTGTCCATAGGTCCCGAAGAACCTAGGTAAACTATTCATATGTTCCTTAGAACATAGGTATACTGTCCATATGTCTCGAAAGACATAGGTAGTTCTTTGACTCTTGGCATGCCAACTATACCTACAGTTCTCATAACTCATATTGTAACATCCGCAATACCGGGTTAGTGACCAAATTGTAAAGTTTCAGAATTTGGTGACTAAAGTATAAGAATGAAATAGTTCAATGATTATTGGATATATATGATGAAGGTTATTTAGTAATTATTAAAGGAAATAAAGGGCAAAAGAGTCAATTGACCAAGAAATGAATTAAAAATGGGATTGGTAAGGATAAAAGCACGTGGAAAGGGAGAGAATTCTCCAGAGTTCTCTTCTCCTTTCTTCTTCTTCTTCACGTGGAAGCTAAGAGCCAAAGGTAAGTTTCTTTGTTTATAATTGAATTGTTGATTTTAAGGTTGGGTTTTGATTATTAGATGATAAATAAGCTTAAGGAAAGCTTATATGGGATTTAAACAATAAGATAAAGGAATTAAGAAGGAATTTGTAATATGAGTTTTAAGATGAAATTTTGATATGGTATGGTTGTTGAAGTTTTATGGATGAATTTGACTTGTCATCAATCTAATTAAGAAGTATGAAGTGTTAGAATTAGAATTATAACACATTGAAAATTTAGTGTGATTCTTGAATGCCATGTAAATGATGGAATTTTGGGTTTAAAGAAGTGATTATGGAATAGAAATGAGTTTAAATATGTGTATGGAAGTTAGAAATATTAAAGGAAGTAAAATATGAAGGTTTAAGCTGAAATGAAGTGATTTTCGAGCTAAAAATATGATTTCTGGGCAAGGGGAATCGGTACCCATTCAAGGGGAACCGATACCCCTTCAAACGAACAAAAATTTCCAGAATGTCATGAGGGAATCGATACCCCCATAGTAGGGAACCGATTCCCCCTAAAGGAAAATGTGAATATTGGTTTAATAAGTTCGTTTAAGTTGCTAGTATCCAATTACAAGGTGTAGGTATCTAATGATTGCCTCAAAATGTACATTTATGTAGATTCTGCGCGTAAAGCAATTCCGGAACATTTGGCAAGTAAGATCGATCAAGGGAAAGATAAGAGATTGGAATTGACTAGTGAGGCCAAGGTGAGTGCATACTAGTGATATGTAGTGTTTAATGGAAATAAGACTTGCGATGAGTCTATTTCGTAGAGTAATATGCATGAAGTCATGGACATGATTATATGTTGTTATAACTATATGTGATTATATGTATTACATTGATTGTATGTATGCATGACTAAAGATAATGATATGCTTTGTATATGCTATATGATTTATGTAAGACTTTATTATGTAATAATGGAAGAACATGGAATAAGTTATATGATAGAGTCATAAGAAATGAAATGAACATGAGAGAATAAGATAATAAGTATAAGTCATATGGTATGGTATAAGTGATGATACGAGAAATGTTAGGAGACTCTAAGAGAATAGTATGAATTCGAGGGCATAAATAAGGATACATAAGTTATATAGAGAAGATTGATAAATTAAATGAAACTATGGTTTATGTATTAAAGTAAAGAGCTACACAGTTTTATTAAAGAGTATTATGGAAGTCATGAGAAAGTGAACTAAATAAATAGGTGGTTTATGTGAGTGAAAAGGGAAAATGATATAAAATAAGTTATGAAATTATAGGAATATAGAAGATAAGTCGAGAGATGTAGGGAAATAGAAATAGATGTTTATTAAGAGTCATAAGGAGAACAAATATATGTAATATGATAATGAAATATAAGACTATGTGGATACATGGTTATGAGATAAAATATGTAATAATAAGAAAATATGATGAAAGTGAGTTTATAAGAAGTGATATGAACTAGGTAAACATGGGTAACAGTATATGCATAATGGAAACATGAGTTGGACAAGTACATAGTGGTATGATTTATTATGATAATTAGTATAATGGAGCTATATGAAAAGATTATAATGAATATATGAAATTGAATTAAGTAAAGAGATTAAATTAGTACCTAAATAAAAATACTATTAAATGATATATGTTTAGAAATATGACATAATTTATAATCTAAGGGAATACAAAGAAATGGAGCATAAGGTAGATAATATGATATCTGTTATTATATATCTATATGATATATGTCATCAGGTAATATGAAAGGACTCTGAAAATTGATATAAGCTATGAGAAAGTGTTCTAGGTGTTTCTATGTGTTATATGAAGCATATATGATCATATGTGAACAAGATATGATATGTATGTTTATATGAATATCTGAGAAATGATCTAAGCTATATGATATGATATATGTGATTATGTGCACTTTGGGATATATATTATATGATATGGATCTATGTAACTACGTGAGAAAGTATATAAGTTATGTGACATGTAAATGTGACTCATATGAAAATGTTCTATGAGTAATGGAACTATGTGTTATCTGAAATGATAAGTATAAAAGAAAATGCCCATGTTATGTGTCTTGAGAGCTAGGGGTATAGTTGGCATGCCAAGAGTCAAGGGTCTATGTGGTCCTTCAGGACATATATGTATTCTTTGGAACATGTGTGAAGTCTGGTGAGACACATACTTGATCCTTGGCATATGTATATGATTCTTAAGGAATGATATGTGGTCCTTCGGGATATATATGTATTCTTTGGAACATGTGTGAAGTCTGGTGAGACACATACTTGATCCCTAGTATATGTATATGATTCTTAAGGAATGATATGTGGTCCTTATGGACATTATTATATGGCACTACGGTGCAATTCTACGCGGCACTACGGTGCAATTCTATGTGGCACTTCGGTGTATTTACATGAGCTGTGGTGACAGCATTAGTGCACAACCTCCATAAACTCACATATCTATAGTTCTCACATATGTACATGGGCTAATCAAGAGATATAAACAAATATATGTTAGTGATATGATAAATGTTATAGAAATGATATGATGTTGTGTATGTATAGTGTTTGATTGAAAAGGTTAAGCATAAAAGTATGTGATTACATGATAAACTGTTAATGATGAGTTATGTGTATGTATGTATTTACTGTAATTAATCTGATATGATTTTATATGATACGAGGAAATCAAGTAATTTGGTATAACATGATAGAACAGAACATGCATGTATTGATATATGTTATAAAGTGCATTATAAGTTTTTATGCCTCACTAAGTCTTCGACTTAGCGTGTGATTGTTTCACACGTAGGGTACAGAAGCCAGAAGAGAAGAGAAGAAGAGTAAGACAGGTCAGCACCTCCCTTACAAAATTTCAGATCAGAAAATAGAGGATTTAAATGTTTTTGGTTATTTGAGTATAGTTGGCATGTACTAATTGGTTGAATTAAATATGCTCTGATTGATTTTGGTTATTGTGGTCAGTTTATGTAACTAAACCTCTTTTATTTTAATGAAATGTTTTAAAAATTCTTTGAATTTTATCAAGAGTCAAAGTTTGAAAAGTCAATGTGACACCTCAGACTCGTATCCGGGTCGGGTACGGGTTGGGGTGTTACACATATCATGGGCATTGTCTTTTACCTTATTATATATTCACACATCATATCACATTTTTCTTTTCCTATAGCTCTTTATAACATGTTCATATGATCATCTTATCACATATACCTTTTCATATAACCATTACATACATACATACATACATGTCATCATTTATGTTTTTATCATACTCCTATAGTATTATCCTTCATCTCTTTTATCTCTTGTTCATTTTTAATCCAATAACTTATATAAATGTATATATATTACGTATACTAGTTCCTAGGTCCCATCACACTAGCATATTTTCATATATTTGTAATCACGTAGTTTATTTTTCATATAATTCATGTCACCCCTCATATGATTTCATATTCATATGCTATATATTTCATATTCTTTCTTATGTCCTTTCTATACTTCTTATTTCATATTCTTATGAAATCATATTGATCAGTTTAACTATTTCACATATTTAACACATTTATCTACCTATTTACACAACTCATATAATATATATATATATATATTGTAACATGTCAATACATATGCTCATTCATACATATAAACCATAAAAAAACACATCACACACACTTCATATATCTAATATAGATATCTCGTGACTCATTCAATCCCATATGACACATACATTCATATATAAGCTCTAATCTGGAAAATAGACTTACCACAATCTGCATAGTATATCCCATAATGCATATGGTATGAATTCATATCATCTTTAATAATATTGAATGAATCATGTATCAAGATATTAAATCTAGACTTATCGCAAGTCTAGAACTGAATATATTAACATAATCATGTTATGCATATGCACTCACCTTAGCCTTGTTTGAATTGAATCAATTCTAACCATTCGATGTTTTCATTTTAAGGGGATGCATCGATGCACTCCTTATGCATCGATGCACCAATTGCATTCGATGTTTCCATTTTAATAGGTGCATCGATGCACTTCCTGTGCATCGATACACACTGAACAATTTCTAGAGATTTACCCTTGATGCATCGGTGCACCTTGAATGTGCATCGATGCACATAGCTCAGAATTCATTTTAAATCCCGAAAATCTACTCAAAACAACTCAAATGCTTCATATTTCATCCCCTTTCATGTTCTTAACTCTCATACACTTATTTAAACTAATTAATACCCATTTAATATCTCTTACACTTCAAAATCCATTCCTCCACATAGAATTTAAGAATTTCACTCAAATTCCCATATGATATAAACTTTATTTCGATATTTCATTCAAAACTCCAAATCTTTAAATCCTCATAAACTCTTCATCTTGTTGTTTTAAAGCAAATTAATCTTTCCTTAATCTTACTTAGCATCTAATAATCAAAACTAAACTTAAATTTCAACACATAATCAGCTCAAGAGAAAACTCACCTTTGCTTGGCTTCACACGTGAAGAAGAAGAAAAAAAAAAGAGAACTCTGGAAACCTCTAAACTTTGTTTCTTCTTTCCTCCACGTGTATCTATATATACCATATATTATTATTATATTTTTCTTTTCTTTGCAAATGACCATACTATCCTTTCATTCCTCATTCTTTTCAATTTGATCTTACACCTCATTTCTCATATAAGTCTTTAAATCACTCAATTATTCTAATTTAAATCACCAAATTTTAAAACTTTATAATTTAGTCACTAATCCGGTATCAAGGATGTTACATTGCTCCTGAAAATATGGCAAGTTTTTGAGATATTATATCCTTATCCTCAAGGGTGGTAGCAGGGGTTTTTCTGTCTCTGGATTTGATGGCTTAATTGAGGCTCTAATTCCGTATATGAGATTCTTCATGTCTGTTTAAAATTTGAGTGGTTTTCCATTTGAATATCATAGTTTATCTTAAAACTTTACTTCCTCCCACTCCTCTTCCACCACCCTTGTGATTGTTCTCTATGTCTGCTCTATTCTTGTGTTTCCTGTTGAAGAAATTCAAGTAAACCTATCATGTCTGATGCCAAGTTTTTTATATATAATTTAACAGGGTTTCGGGACGATTCAAATCTTTGCAGATTCCTTACCTAAGATTGTACCATATGTTTTGATCAATCATCGGGAGGTCAGTTTCTGACTATGTTAGGTTTCAGATGCCTATCTTATTTATTTCGATCCCATATTTATTTTACTTATATTCAGGGGCTTCTTCCGCTGATAATGTGTGCTATTGAGAGACATCCAGATAGCAGCACTCGAGATTCATTGACACACACTCTTCAATTTGATTAAACGTCCATATAAACAGCAGAGGCGAATTATAATGGATGTATGTTACTATTCAAAGAATCACATTTTAGTATCCAATAGCTAAGTTTTGTTATGGTACTAAATTCTTTCAGCTCTTTTCAGGCATGTGTTAGCCTCGCTAAAAATGTTGGGGAGATGAGAACAGAAACAGAATTACTCCCCCAGTGCTGGGAACAAGTGAGTTTCCGTACTGATTTTTTATTGTCTTTTCTCAATTATATCTGCCATAGCCTGATATCGGTCTTTTCTTTTTTGGTTTTCTAAATTCAGATAAACCACATGTATGAGGAGCGTAGATTGTTGGTTGCTCAATCATGTGGAGAGCTTGCTGAATTCTTCGGACCTGGGATTCGCGACTATCTTATTTTATCTATTGTGTAACAACTAGTAGAAGATCTTGCAACAGTTGTTCGAGAAGCTGCTGCACACAATCTGGCCTTGCTGCTTCCACTCTTTCATCATATGGATAAATATTTCAAGGTCAGCTTCATTAAATATGCTTCGAGGCAATCATGGAGAAGAAATTCTGACTTGAGAGAATTGGCTGCAGTATAAACTCTAGAGCAGGTTGATGACCCATGGTCTAGGGAATGGAGCCTTTTGAGTTTTGCCCTTAGCATAATGTCATATCATGACTTGAAAGACAGTATAATATATATAGAAAGGTTCTTCAGTGCCTTATTTGTTTATTGATAGGTTGAAGAGTTGATGTTCCAATTGGCCTGTGATCCATCTGGAGTGGTGGTTGAAACAACACTAAAAGAACTACTTCCTGCAATAATAAATTGGGGAAACAAGTTAGACCATATTTTGAGAGTTCTACTCTCCCATATCTTAGGCTCTGCTCAGGTAACATTTTGCCTTTTCAATTCTCATTTATGATTTACCAGCCGATACTACCACATTTCCAGTTTGGAATGCTTACGTTTCAACATCATTCCCCCTATATTTTCAGCGTTGCCCACCTCTTTCTGGAGTTGAAGGGTCTGTGGAGTCTCACCTTCTAGTTTTAGGTGAACAAGAGCGCTGGAATCTTGATGTTTTGTTAAGAATGCTAGCTGAATTGCTTCCTTTTGTTAATCAGAAAGCAATTGAGACTTGCCCATTTTCCTCTGTTTCGGAATCTAATGGGACAATATTTTCCAGGTCTGTACTTGAACTATATGCGGGGTAAAACACTTGCTCTCTCTTTGTTATTTTTCAGAGGCTTGCATTTCCTTTTATATCTGACTTTTGGATGAGTATATGGATAATATTTGATGGCTTAGTTATGAGCAGATTTGATGTTCATAGATTTTAATATTCTACTAGGGGACATGTTGAATGGTCTGCATTTGAATGGGTGCATGTCGATTGCTTTTCTTGTTTGCTACAGCTGGCTTGCTCCTTACCACAGAAAGAAGATAAATTAAGAAACCGGATTACAAAGGTTTTTTGTCGGTAGTGCATTTTTAATGGGACCTTCTGCTTCCATTGCTTGTTTATTGAAAATAATGTTTTTGTTTTTGTTTCCAATCTATATCACTAATGCAGTTTTTGTTGGCCGTTTCTGAATGTTTCGGAGATTCTTATTTGACCCACATAATGCTACCTGTATTCCTGGTAGCAATTGGGGATGAAGCTGATTTGACGTTCTTCCCTCCCAATGTTCATTCAAGAATCAAAGGTATTAGATCCATTGAATCTTGTTGACCTTAATCATTGCATATTCTTTAACTGTTTCTTGGTTGCAGGTTTGAGACCAAGAACAGCTGTGGCTGAGAGACTTACTATTCTAGGCATCCTGCTGCTTCTGTTGGCGGGTGTTCTAGGATCTCCTGGTAAGCATCAACAATTAGCCGACTACTTGAGAAAGCTGCTAGGGAAGGTGCCACCAAAGAGAGCCGTTCTGCAACACAGAACTTGAATATTATTAATGCTGCCCGCTTCCTTTGGTTTGTAATTGCAACAACGTTTTTCCTAATTATTTGGTATTTATTGTTAAGCATTTAACAAAGAATATTCTTCAATAATGCAACACTTTTGAAGAACATCATGGCATGATATTTAATATCTTGTGGGAAATGGTTGTAAGCTCTAATATAGAAATGAAGATCAGTGCTGCCAATATACTCAAAGTCATTGTAAGTTTTTCTTTCCTTTGAAATAAACATTTCCTGCTATATCTGATAATAAGATATTGACTTTGTACATTTGACAGGTTCCATATATTGATGCAAAAGTTGCATCGACGCATGTTCTCCCTTCCTTGATCATCCTTGGCTCTGACCAAAACCTGAATGTGAAGTACGCAAGCATAGATGCATTCGGAGCTGTGGCGCAGCATTTTAAAAATGATATGGTACAATTTTTTCCTGATTCATGCTGGTACCGTTCCCTTGTATTGTTCTTTCTAACTCATTATGTTGCAGATTGTTGATAAAATACGTGTTCAAATGGATGCTTTTCTCGAAGATGGATCCCTCGAAGCAACTATTGCTGTTGTCCGTTCATTAGTGGTAGCTGTTCCACATACAACGGAGAGACTTAGGGATTATATCCTTTGACTTTCATGTCGGAACCAATTTTAGAAATTTGTTCTTTGAACTATGCATTTTGATTTAGCCACTCGTGGTTGCCACTGTTCATTTATTGTGAGAACTGTGAACCCATTGTCTCCTTAACATGATTTACATCTTTTATCCAAGATTTTCCAACTGACAAGCACACCTGTTTCTTCAACGGATGTGATGCGTCGTCGGCAGAGAGCTAATGCATTTTGTGAAGCTATTCGTGCTCTGGATGCTACAGATTTGCTTCTCTTAGTTATTGGATGCACCTTTTCTTCCCAAATTGTTCTCTGTTATTTCCTTGTTGTCGTCGAAAAAAGAAAGGTGAGTGGAAATTCACTTGATAGTGATTCACTTCCTTATTTTTCTTGTTTTCTCCGTTATTTTCTTCTAGTTCTTCGTGATTCATTTCCACACTGGACAAACATCAAAGCCTTCGTACAGTTATGTTTTTTGGACGCATAAACTCTTGTGTGCCTATGAACTTTCCCCAGTTCTCTAAAATATTGCTGCTTTTAATTTGTAATAGTTTATTTACCATTTCCTCCGGAACGGTTCATCTTTGTACCTTGATATTTGCATCTAAATAAGGTCCAACGTAATTTTGGTGCTTACCATTTCCAACGCAATTTCCTCCTCCCTACCCTACAAAAAGATCCTGATGCACAAGATCCAGCACACAAAGCAGCCCTTGAAATAATATTGAAAGAAAGGTCAGGTGGGACTTTTGAGGCTGATAATTATTTTTCATTATAATCATCTCTAAACTGATGTATTCTTTGGATGGTTGGTTTGGTTTGCATCACAGTTGCGAACTACATTCATTAGGGACTGAAACGAAACTTTCCTTGCAATTAGAGGACTCGTTATGTAAAGTTTTTTGGACTCGGTTATTCTCAAGAGGCAAACTATCTCATCCGCTTTTTGTGGACTAGAATGTTGTGATGATCAGTGAATTCGATGTTCTATCTCAACTTTAGAAGTTTATGCTCGTGGAAAACATAAATCTTTGTGTTGAATGCTAAGAAAACTCTTTGACAAGTGAGCTAAACTTAGATTTTAATTAGTATGCTGTTCATGTTAAATTTTGAAGATGACTTTGTTAGAAAAAAAATAGTTATGAACGAGAAACCGACCTCGATGATAACACAATAAAATATCATCATACATTTGTTTGTTAATTATGTGTGGTTCTGAATTTAAAATTAATTATTATTTTATTTTATATTTTAAAATTTCGTGTCTATTTTCATTTATAATTTATGATATTTAAAAAAATAAAGATTATAAAATGACATTAACTATTTATATACTTTAAAGTGTGCTTGGGAATTCAAATTAAAAGGAATCAAAGTGCTTTTTTGGTGCATTACAATTACTGATGTTAGTGGCGGCTTTTTTTTACCCATATATATTATTGTTAACGATTAAATATTAAAATAATATTTATTCTTATTGTTTATCAAAAATATATTTTTCTAAAGTACGTATGTCTTTAATCTAGGAGAAAAGAAAAATTATGAGAAAAGCTAAATAATATTTGTCAAAAAAAATCATCATAGTATATAACAAAGACTTGTTAACACAAATTTAAACAAGATAAATCAATTGTACATATAAATGATTTTATTTTCGACTATTCAATGAATATATATTAAGATGACATATTTACACTTTGCTATTAATGTTTTTTTTAGGTAAGAAAAGTGCTATCCCTGTCATCCTCCTCTTAGCTAATGGAAATGCCACAGGGCTTCACTTAAAGAATTTTCAAATCCCAATGGTACTAATGTGGACATTTTGTTCTAGAAAGTAAGTTACTCTTTGTTCACTATCTATGTTCAAACATATTTAAATATTTTAGGGCGTTATTGGAACAACTTTTAGACTCTCCACTGCTAATGGATGGATGTTGATTGTCATCGTAGATAGGCACCACCAAATTCCAACAATGAGTAATGATAAATATGGATGGGGAAAAGAAATACCGAGGACGGTCCTATTTTCTAAAAGTTTTAATTTTTTTTATAGTATAGATAATTTCGATAGTCTATTAATGATTTAGCTTCCTATCTTTTAAATGATGACATCTAAGAATCAAACATATTTTCAACCTTAAACCTCCCTAACACTTGACTTATGATAGTCTAACACCCGTAAGTCCGTGTAAAATGAAAATTTTGAATAATTAAGAATATAATGTTGATGTTGATGATGATGATGATTATTATTAGTGTATGTTATTTAAATTCTTGATTTTTTAAAAGTTTCAACAGTTGCCTTCCAACTCCTATAAATTGGGCCAAAGCTAATCCCCAAATTGCATCAACACCATTTTAACTTCACTGTTTTCGTCGCAAGTAATAAAATAAAAAACATGCACAAGTTTTCCTTTGTTTCCTATTGTGTGGTGACACTGGTGGCCGTGGTGCTGTTTTCGGGAGAAACTCGAACGGCGGAGGCAGTGACATGTGATGTCTCGGAGCTCAGCCCATGCATGGCGGCAATCACGTCGCCGAAGCCTCCAACGACGACTTGTTGCAGCAAGCTGAAGGAGCAGAGGCCATGCTTTTGCCAGTACCTTAAGAACCCAACCATTAAACAGCTTGTTGACTCTCCTAAAGCTAAAAGGATTGCTAGCACCTGTGGTGTTGAATATCCTCAGTGTTAAAAAATTAGTTTTGCATTAAGCAGAATTAGTGTGTTATTACTGTGGGTTTAAGCTGGATTAAACTCATAATGGATTAGTGTTTACATGTGCTCTGATGAACTATGATTCATCCATATATTTGAAGTTGGTGCTTGTAACGTATTATTACATGCAAATAAATAAGTAGTGAATTAAAATAATTATCATATTATATTGATAGATATATTTTTTTGTATTTATTCTCTATATTTTGTATTAATTTTCTATATCTTTTTTATTTTCGAATTAATATTTATATATTTTTATCCAAATTATACATTAACTTAACTTCTTATATACATTTTGATAGCTAAATTTAGTTTTATCGTCATTTTTTTTAATGTTATATGTGAAAAAAAAGTAAGTTTGGATACCAAAATATATGATAGAAGTCAAATTTTTATCAAAATAAATACAAGTACTGATTTAAATGTTTTGAAAATTTTAAATACTAAATTGAAGAAAAAAAATCTTAATATCAAATAAAATATTAAACTAAGTTTAGATTAAAAAAAGTATATTTACCCTTTTAAATAAAATAAAATGGGCAACTAATAATATGAAAAGGGGCAACGACAATAGAAAAAGAAGGGGGCGTTGATAGGTAGGATTAGGGGTTTGACCGAAAGAAAAAGGAGACGATAAGATGTTTTTCTTTATTACATCTAAAATGCATTATTGTTTTTTTTTTTGATATGCATTATTGTTTTTCTAAAATCATTATTGTTCTTTTTTTTACTAAAAGTAGAGAAGAAAAAGAGAGATAGTAAATAAAGAAAAAAGACATAATATTCAAAAAGCAAAAACTTTTATCGATATAAAGAAAAGGGTTAAATGATGAATAAGTTGATTCAAAACTAAGAAAAAAAATATGCGAAAAGGAAAGGAAATATTCAAGGGTCTACTTTGGTGTTTTCACTAAAGAAATACTTTTATTTGAATTTTATCAAATTAATAAGTTTAATATGTTTAGATGATTATAAGTATAACAATATATTTTGCAGACACAACCACTTGAATAAAAATAATCTAAAAAGAACAACATTCTCTTTTACGATTCTATCACTAAAACTACTCAATAAATACTTTTAATTAATATATTAAAAATAATATTTTTATTAATAAAATGTATCATATAATTGAAAGACGTACTAATAAAAATATCTTTTGCGAACCAACAATCAGTTGGTCTAGTGGGATGAATAACTAAATTCCTTAAGCAAAGGTCAAAGATTTGAACTCTGACGTTTGCGAATGGAGCAAACTGGATTGGAATGATCGTCCTTGCCTCTGCAATACCTGATCTGAATTAATCGGTCAATAGATCAAATATCAATAATTAATTCAAAAATATCTTTCGAGAGTTAAAATAAAATAAAATGTGTTTTATTGATTATGTCTCTGATGAATTCTTCTTTAATTAGATTTTTTGTAATATTAAATTTAAATTTTTTGTGTGTAAACATTGACAATTATCTAACCTGATTCTTTTTCATATCAAATAAAAGTTCTAAAAACAATTAAATTTAAAATATCACTTATATTGTTACTGTTTAATTTATAATAATATTTAAAAAGTATAAAATTAGTGTAATAATAATAATATTAAAAATCTATAGTAAATATGGAAAATATATATTTTAATTGATTATATTTAATCCTTACAGAATAAAATAATTTTCTAGAAAACAAATTTATCATAAATCCAAACAAAACACAGATAGGCAAAGCTGTAACATAGAAAGCAAAAGACACATACATTACATGTCATGTGTCGAAGTCGCCGTCAGGCGACCCTTCCTATACCACGCGCTCACGCGGCCCTTTTCCTTTTCTCTTACTACACAAATGAGATGAGTCCCACACGGCTCGAAACATCAGAAAACCATAGGATGAGATTCCTCTAGCAGTTTCGTTTTGTTACCACGGTTCACGGCTGTTCACATTCCACGCGCCTCCCCTTCAATCCACGCGCCACCTCTCTCCATTTCAATTCCTATCTTCTTCTTTTTCCCTGTGAAAGAAAGATCTGAATAAAGGAGATTCGATGGTAGAGACTAGTTGAGGTTTGGAGGTGGCGAGTACATTTGTTTTTTGTAATTTAATGAAAGAGGGACATCTACTGATGCTGAGAAGAAGATGGGAGGAGTCACGTCGTCAATCGCCTCGAAATTCGCTTTCTTCCCGCCAAATCCCCCGTCGTACACAGTCGTAGAGGACGGGTCATGCGTTGGTCGCCTGTATATACCGGAGGTACAGAGGAGGGATGATGTCGACGTCTTGAATCTACGCACCCGCCGAGGAAACGACATCGTAGCTGTCCATATAAGGCATCCCAAAGCTACCGCTACTCTCTTGTATTCTCATGGAAATGCCGCTGATTTGGGACAAATGTTTGAGCTTTACGCCGAGTTGTGTAATCGCCTTCGAGTTAATCTTATGGGGTACTTTTTTTTCTTTTATAGAAATTCTGGTTACATAATAGGTAGTACTTTTTGTTTCCTTTTAAAACATGATCTTCTTTCTTGGTTAGTCTTAGGTTTTAACTATTTTGCTTAAATTAAAGTTGTTTTAGCTTAGTGGAAGTGATTACTCGTGGCTTTGGATTTGCTTAATTTGGTATGTCTTCTTGGGATTTTCAGGTTTTATGAGTGTTCAGTGATTTTTTTTCTTCTATTTATTATATTTTTAAACAAAGTTTTAATTGTTTTATTTACTGTACTAGTTGTAAGACTGAACTTTCTTGATTCGGCTGTCTGATTGAGATGATAGTTTCACGGTGAATGTTAGGAGAAGAGAGATTTTAGGCTGGCAGTCAGTAAAAGTTGGGGTTGGCTCTTGTTAACCATATCATATATTGCCTTTAATATTACTAAATGGATCATATACATGTGAATAATAACGATGAGTGTATTGAGAGTAATGGACTCGATCCTAACCTGTGAAAATTATGCTGATTCTGATACATGCTATATTGTGAGATTAGTGGTGGTGGTTTTGCTTTAACTGGCTTCATTTCCACTGTACTAAAGAGAGAAGGAAGGAGAAAGAATAGACTTGGACGTTGTTGTTAAGTTAGGCGTTCGGAGGTTTGTTGTTGTTGTTGTTATTCTTGCTTTACTGTAGCTTCTGCATTGTTAAAATCTTAAGCCATTTATTTATTTATTTTAACTGGTTCTGCATTGTTGTTAACTTCATTCTCCTGTTCTTAAGGCATTTATTTATTTATTGTTAAAGGCTTATCCAAAAATAATAAGTAATACTTCAATCAAGTTTTTCTTATATTTATTTATTTTACTAAACTGTTCCTGATATAACTCATTTTCCCCCCTAGGTATGATTACTCTGGCTACGGACAGTCGACTGGAAAGGTTGGTCACCTGGTTTTTCCCTTTTCTCAGTTGCTAATATAGGGAGCAAACTCTTACACATATTTACTATAGCAATTTAACTATCAATGTGGGCACTTTAAACGGTTAAATATTTTACTAAGCCGCTGGTGTGATGGTGAAGGGCTTGTATTGATATTTTCTATGTTCAGTGTGATTCAGAATCTATAAATTTTCTTTGCAGCCATGTTATTTCTGATTTCTTGTCTGTAAATTATTATGATATTAGTACTGCTTGATAGGAACATGTTATTCTAATTGTCACTTACTTTTATTTGAAACAGCCAACCGAGTGTAATACATATGCAGACATAGATGCAGCATATATGTGCCTTAAGGAACGGTATGGAGTTAAAGATGAAGATTTAATATTATATGGACAGTCAGTTGGTAGTGGACCTACTGTCGATCTTGCTTCTCGTTTGCCAAACTTGAGAGGAGTTGTTCTACATAGCCCGATTTTGTCTGGCATGAGAGTATTGTACCCAGTCAAAAGGACCTACTGGTTTGACATTTATAAGGTAAGTCTCTCTTCTTTACCCTATTTCTGTTTTTCTTGTTTTTTATCTTGTATGTTGGGTTTTTACCATTCTAATTTTCAGAATATTGACAAAATTGGAGCAGTGAACTGTCAAGTCTTGGTAATTCATGTAAGTATTGTTCTTATTGTTATTACTTTGATGGGATACAGCAACTTTTAGTCTAACTTGACAATTTTTTTCCCAACTTAATCCTTGGACTTTGTTTTGGTCCATATTAATCCATGAACTTGACAACTTTTCCCATTTTAGCTCTTTCGATGATGTGGCACTCTGAGGTTGTAATGCGTGGCGAACACCCAGTGTGCCATATCATTAGGAGGACTAGGAATGGGTCAAAAATCCAAGTTCAATGACCAATGCGGACCCAAAAAAGTTAAGGGACCAAATTGGGTAAAGTAGTCAAGTTCAGGGATCAAAAAAGTAGTGACGAAGCTCGTCTTTTTTCTGTCGGCAGGGGACAGCAGACGACGTTGTTCATTATTCCCATGGAAAACAGCTTTGGGAGCTTTGCAAGAATAAGTACGAGCCTCTGTGGGTAAATGGAGGAGGACATTGCAATCTGGAGATCTACCCAGAATTCATTAGACATCTGAAGAAATTTGTACTATCTTTGAACAAATCAAAAGCAGCTGCAAATGGCTCTGAAAAAATAGTGGTGAGCCCTGAGAATCAGAGCAACAAACCATCCAAGGGTGGAACTTCCGATACTTTCGAATTGAGCGCCGACCTTCCGGAAGTTTCGAGAAACAGTTTGGATAGCCGTCTTGAGAAGTCGAAGAAGTCAAGTAAGCCCGAGAAGTCTCGGATGAGCACAGATCGCGTGGACAGATTTAGGAGAAAAAAGGGCTTGGTTTGGTGATGTGTTTACAACTCGAATAAATACGATGTATGTATCCCATGTATTCCCAGTCCAGTTGGGGAGGTAATTGTACTTGTGTATTTGTAATGTTACATTGGGGTCCGGCATAAGTCATCAGATTTTTGTCATAAATGTTATGATTTTTCAGCCTGTATTTTAAGAAAACAAGTTCGATTAAGTTTTGAAATGTAAGATTATGAATTCTTGTGTAAGAACAGCCTCTGCCTCGATGCTAAATGAAAAGTATTCTGGTGGTTTCTGCCATTGATGTTGAAATCTTTAATTTTTCATCCATATTTCTTAGCAGCCTTTAATTTAGCACTTCTCGTAAACATGATATCATTTGATGCCAAGTTGAAATGAAACCAAGGATAATGTTAAATTCAAAATGACCAGATATTTTTATTTTAAAATTTATGAAATGGTTCTAAAACTTTGATTTTTCGATGATGAATCAAAGTTTTACCCAATATAAATAAACGAGTTGCATTGAAAAATAAAACGAGGGTTAAGCCCAGCTCCGTTTAGAAGCCCAGCAATCGGTGCTTAATTACGGGAAAATCATCCAAACACGTGAAATATCCAAAACCACCAATTCTAACACAGAGCCTCACCTTCGCTCTTCCTTCCATCCTTCTCTGTACCCTTATTATTATTAATTATCTTTTTATTGGATTGAAGCGTCCAAAGTGAAACAGGTGAATTCCTTAATTCTATTATTCACTTCTAGTTTTTATGTATCGGTTTTCATTTTTTTTAGTGTTTCTGCACTTGTGTCTATGTTTTAGATATTTTTTGAGGAATTTAAGTCGCAACAAAAGGCAGTAAGTCTATCTTAGTTACTCTAAAGCTTACTCCTTTTTTCTGGGTACCTCCTGTCTACTTTACTTACTTATCGCTGTTTTTTTCTATTCTGTAGTAATAACTGCTCAATATGAATTCTGGGTTCTAGCTTAAGTTGATTATGGGTAGGAAACTATGTAGAAATCTCAATGAAATGTGTCAAAAAACTGAATTTTGTAAGTCCCTCATTCTTAAATAATGCCCAACGATTTAATCTTTTAGATAAAGGAAGTACAGGTGACAGTTTGCCCCAATACTCTTCTTTATTTTATGATGAATAAATATATTCTGCTACGTTTGTTTTAGGTCAATGTTGCATGCAATCTCTGTTCCGAACACTTGCTTTTGGTATCCAAGAAGCCGATGTTTTGGTCAAAGGAATCGAGGATCAAGAAGACTTTGTTTGCGAGCTTCTTTGGCAGATAATAATGGTGGATTTAAAGTGGAGTATACACCCTGGTTGATTGTTGGATTGGGTAACCCTGGAATTAAGTATCATGGAACTCGGCACAATGTAACGAATTACAAATTATGATGCTGACAGCTTGTTTTTCTTTTCGTTTATATGGTATTTACATTGTTCTATATATCAGGTTGGTTTTGAAATGATTGATCAAATTTCTCGATCGGAGGGGATTGTTTTGAATACTATACAGTCAAAAGCTCTAATTGGAATAGGTATATATTTTGTATTTGCGTTGCTTAGGGTTTTTATTTGTTTATTTAACTTTTGTCTGGGATTCAGTGTCCTTTGGTCTTTTGTGATTCTCGGTTATGTTTGATGGTTTACGTAGATTTCTTTCGTGATCAGTACAGGTGCCATTGGAGAAGTCCCAATTTTGTTGGCAAAACCTCAGGCATACATGAATTTCAGTGGGGAATCAGTTAGTCGCACATTTTGTTTTTCCCTTTTCCCATATCAATTCTACATAGCAGGCTCTCAGTTATTCATTCACATGTCCCTTCTCACTTGTGGATCCATTTGCAGCTAACATGTAACTGGACACGTACTGCATAGAGTGTTTAATGTTTATGTAGTTCATTGGAGATACTTAGGAAATTCAGTCTAAAACTTATTCAGGACTCGGGACAGTTATTAAAAACTTATCGCTGTACTTTGATGCTCTTTGGTTTGACCTTTTCAGCTAAACATATGGGTTAAATTTCATGCATGTTTGAATTAAAAATGGACATTGATAGATTGTAGTGGTTTATAGGCAGCTAAATAAGCACATGCAATATCACAATGCTAATTCAAGATGCTTATATAAGAATATGTGCCCCTTCATCTTGTAAGCATCTCTTGTCCAGGATCCTTTTTCATTATTTTTTAAATATCATTTTGGTGAATCATTTACACCACTTTATAATCGTTTTTATCTCTAACGATTCCAAACATTTTATTTTTGTTAAGGTTGGGCCTCTTGCTGCCTATTATCAAGTTCCCTTGCGGCACATTTTGTTGGTATGCATTCTTATAACTGAAACTCTTTGTTATTTTTGTTCTGTTTAGGGCACTTTGACTTTGAGCTTTCCAATGTAGGTATATGATGAGATGAGCTTGCCGAATGGTGTTTTGAGGCTTCAGCCGAAAGGAGGACATGGCCATCATAACGGGTATGTTCCATCAGTACTACTAATAGCAAAATCTCTGAGTCTCTGACTCTCTGTTTGCATCAAGATGGATTACTTAAGAAGCCTCTGTTTATATTAGCATAAGAACTTTATGGGGCAATAATAAACTTGTCTAATTCATGAATCTTTACCTTCCTGAGGCAATTTGCTGCTGAAGTTGTTATTCTTTTGCCTCGTTTCTTTCCCTGTGATGAGGAGTTCTGAGTCTGGTTTGTGTAGATATCTTTTTATTTAATCTGCTTGAAATCATTCTGCATATTCATTGGGCTATTTTCATCTTCCATATTTATGTTCTCATGATATGGAATAATAAATATATGTTAAAGTGCAATCTTCCCCTTTCTCCCCACTCAACAAATGGTGATTCAAAAACATTGACTTATGCTTTCTTGTTGCAGAGTGAAGAGTGTGATGGGCCATTTGGATGGCAGTCGTGAGTTTCCTCGGTTATGCATAGGTTGGCTCCTCAAATCACGAATTTTGCTTAACAGTTAAAACATTTGCAAGCACGCATTCTTATGATATGGTGATTCTAAAAGAGCTATTTATGGTCCAGGCATTGGAAATCCACCTGGTGCTATGGACATGAAAGCTTATCTTCTACAGAAGTTCAGTCCTGTGGAGCGAAATCAGGTAAGATTTGCATCGGACATGGATACTTTAGACTAAATGAAGAGTCCTAGTAACATAGGGTAGTTTGAGAGATGAAAATGAAGTTTGTTAATGGGGTATTTCGACAGATCGATGAGGCGCTGGATCAAGGAGTTGAGGCATTGAGGACACTGGTGCTGGGTGGGTTCAGCCAAAAGATCACAAGATTCAATTTAGGGCAGAAGTACAAGCATCACAAAGTTTGACAATATCCATATCAACCATTTCATCATACTACATTACATGTATGTTACCAAGCCACGGGTGACATGGTTAGTATGTATAAACATTTTTAAGCATCTGTTCATTTTCTTCTCCAGGCAACTCTTCTGAATCTGTGTAATGGAAATAGATAATATATATTCACGCGTTGAAAATATACGGTGTTACAGAAGGGTTTGTCGGAAAAGTGTTAAAGCCATTTAGTAGGAGCCAGCTGATTGACAGACAGCAGACAAAACATTAGCCTTTTTTTACCTAAAACGAGTGGAAAGAATTAGAAAGAGCCTATCCCATAGCTTCTTATCTTCCCCGCCATGTAAGTTCAAATGTGAAGGAAGTAAAACTTTCATGGTAAATAGCAAATATCCATCCATATATCACAGAATTTGATCATTTGTTCTTGGTTAAAATCACATCAAAGTGGTGGTCTAATCTCATAAATGGGAAGATAGAATTTGTTTCGCTTTTTTGCCTCTTTTAGTTAAATCTGATTAATCTAAAAACTGAAAATTTAATTGAATGAGAATTCATTGGAATGATACAAATATTTAAATTTGATAGAAAGAGCTTGATTTTATTTTTTGTTTAATTAATAAATTGGCTCTTAAATAATATTTTATTCACATTTAGGTGCTTAAAAATTTGTTTATAAAAAATTGATTATTAATCTCAATCAATATAAATAAGACATGTGATAGATAACACCATCTCTGACATGACAAGTGTTGTATTGTTTTTATTATTATTATTGGTATTTTGTTTATTAGTCGACTGATTTAAATTAACTTTTATAAAGTATCATTTCAATTTAATACATTATTAACTTATTTTAATATTAAGATTATTTTGATCAAAATAATTAGCATATCTAATCGATTGAATTAGAGGAATAAATTCTTTAAAGCGAAGTGACTCCCCAAGCATTATGAAAAAATTAGGGTCCACTTCCAAATAAGAACGTTGGAAACATGTATAAACCGATATCAATTGAATAATAGTTGAAGCAAAAGACTTGATCCTTCAATTAGACCGTTGCAACTTTTAATGTCAAATCTAAAACAAACAACAGAGATATACATCCCATTAATCTTACTCTTTTCTTCAATCAATTCCCCTTCTCTGCTCATCAGAACAGAGCAGAAAACAAAAGGTGAACCTCAAGTTTCATTAAAAATGGCAGAGACAAGTGAATCTCAGCCAAACCCTGATCTTTTCCCATTCCTTGACCCCATTTCTCTTGTTCTTTCTCAGAATTCAAGCCCCACCAGCCCATTTCCTTTAAGGCTAACAACAGAGAGTTCCGTAATGGAAAGAGGCCCCAGATACAGAGCATACGCAGAGTTGAGAGAAACAAATCTGAGGATGAAGAATGGGGTGATGCAACGAGAAAAGGAAGAAATCGAATTCAAACAAACACCAACGAAGAAGCAAGTGAAGTTCAGTTCGAGTGTGGGGATTTCCAGGAAAGGGTCTGCTTTGGTGGCTCAATCGGTACCCGATTTTTCAGCAACTTTAAGGAAAGAAAATCGAAGACCCCCAGGGATTGAATTGACGCCACCGCCGACGGGCAAGAATTGGTCGAAGGGGAATGAGGCTTGGTCGTCGAATTCGAGGGGGAGTAAATCTGCAAATGCGGGGGAGAAAAAGGGGAGGATGATGATGCTGAAAAAGAGTTGTGCATCTGTTGAGGATTTGAAAGCGATATCATTGGCAGCATCCAATGCTATTAACGGTGAAAACAGGGGAGGGAAGACTAATGGCCGAGGTGTTGCTGGTGCTAGTAATACTATTTTGAGGTATCGACAGTTTTAGATTATTTGGGTAATAAAAAGGGGTTTGAATCTCAGTTTGGTTTCTTGATTGGGTTTTGTTTGTTTTATTTTTTTACAAGGATTTGACTACTTGCTACCACATGGTAGATAGATTTGGAGTTGTATTGTATGTAACGAGAGATTGTTGATCATCCTCTGAATTACTGAGTTGAATTGTTCAATAAACTCAAGATGGAAAATACAGAGACCAAAAGATTGAGTGTGATTCCAAAACAACTATTTGGAAAACAATTTTTCACGATACTAACGATGTTTCATTAATAAAAATAATGGAAGGAATCATAATCATAAAAAAAAAAAATATATGGGATAATAGTCACAGACAAACTCATATACAAATAAAAATTTTAAACTCAAAGATATAAAAAAAAACGAAACATTTCATTGATAATGACATCTAATATAAGAAAAAACTTAGTATCTTTTATAAAAATTTCTTATCTCTATCGAATAAGACGCTTTACGAAATGATAAAGGAGTGGTGGACGAACCAAATTATCTAGCAGGCTGTTTGATTATATCGACAAACAAACTCTTACCAAAGAGGTAATATGACAATAAGTGATCACCAACAAACCAATCAAAAAACAAATATTATGAGGGTCTTTGTGTGAGCACCAAACGATCGTAAAAATATGCAAAAAACATATCAAAAACCATAAGGAACATTCCACAATAGTAGAGAAAAATTGTGTCACAAGAACCAAAAAAAAAAGTATTACAATGACTAGATTCTTATTTAAAATTGAAAAAAAAATGAAAACAAATAAATTAAATAAAAATCAAAAGAAAAAAAAAGCACAACCCAAAAATATTAAAAGTAAATAATTTGAAAAACAAACTTAAAATTATGGTATATTATTTTACTTTACGTGACACAAAATCATGTCAGTCTCACAGTACATGGTAAAACAATCATATCTATATGATTGTATTTGTAACATAATCGTGACATCATAAATTATAACATATAAAATAAAAGATTAAATTATAGTTTTAATCCTTTAAATATGATTTAATCTATAATTAATTATCCCGGTTAAAATTTGGATACTATATTTAAAGAAAACCTTCCAACTCAAAGTTTATGGTAATTGTTTGAATTAAATAATAACATCGTACGAATACTATATTTATTCAACAGTTTATATTAACAAGGATCATTAAGCTTTTCTGTTAAATTTTCCCAAGCAAACTAATCCTTTACAAATCATGTTTTTCATAATTAATTATTTATATTTCGATTCATAATTCTTTTTGAATTGTTTGAGGTAATTACAAAGTAATATTTGTTTAGAAATTTTCTGAACTTTTGAAATTCACACATCTTGCAGATACAACTGTTCGAATCTAAAATTTCTAAAGGGAACAACACTCTTTTTAACCACTAAAACTACTTATGAATTCATTCTACTCGTAATTTTAAATAATCAAAACTTTTATCCATAGAATATCTTAGATTTTTATCTTAATAAATTCAAATAATATACCCTACGCAGTAACATTACAGATTATTAGTGCATAGAACTATAGTCTTTTTTGTTTTTGGTATACGTTGGCATAACCAGACAGCGAGACTCCAACGGCATTGCTTGTCCACAAAATATTTATCATCCTACTTGAAACCAACATCACCCAGACCCAATTTATTTTTATTATGAATTTCAAAGTATCTGAAATGGAAAAAGAAATAGATTTCATGAAATTAGGCAAGAATCTACATTTCATCCATATCTGTTCTCATGCCATTCCATTGGATATGCAAGAACAAATCAAAGAACCCATAAATGCCTCAAAGAAAATGACCAACAGGAAATGAAATAAGTACAACTTTAAAAACAAATGGAATTCCCTACGAGTGAAGGAACTCAAACGTGAACAGCTTAGTGGGAATAAAAGATCACTCTTTTTTTTCTTTAACCGTTAACCGAACCGAACTTTTTTCGAAAATATTAACTGAACCGAATAAATTTCGGTTAATTCGGTTAATTTTCGAATTAACCGAATTTTTTTAAATTTTCTAATTTATATAAAAATTAAATGTTTTTTAATTCAAAAAAAGTTTATAATTAATTTAAATAATATATAATTATAAAATAAAAATTTAAGATAATTTTTTTAATTAATTAATATTGATTTAGGTTTAAAATTTATTTGATGTTAAATTATTAATTGGGTTTTAAATGGTGTGGGCTGAGCCCATATGTTATATATAATATTTTTAATATTTTTAATTAAAAAATGGTTTACAATTAATTTAAATAATATATAATTATAAAATAAAAATTTTATATACATTTTTTAATTAATTAATATTGATTTAGGTTTAAAAGTTATTGGATCTTAAATTATTAATTAGGTTTTAAATGGTTTGGGTTGAACTCATATGTTATATATAATATATTTAATGTTTAAAATTTAATTTCGGTTAATTCGGTTAATTAATTGATTTCGAACCAACTTAACCGTTAACCGAATTCTAAAAATTTTCTTAACCGTTAACCGATCGAATTAACCGAACTAATTTAGTTCGGTCGGTTAACCGAATTAGTTCGATTATTTGAACACCCCTAAATACAATAGTGGATGCCATTTGAGAATGGTAATCGAGTAAGATATATGGCAATCAATCGGTATGTTGGGACATTAAATATTAAGTTGCAACATATTTTGACCCAGCAAAGGTCAGGGCCCTGTATTAAATTATAGTGGAAGCGTGAGCAATGGCAGGTTGTTTCTTTGAGCTCCAAGACAATATGACCAGTAGTAGACGAGTCATCATTGCCGATTCTGCCCCATTTTAACAAATTGGATAAGACCCTTATATCTTTGAGTTACCCTGATTATAGTTTGGTTAATGGGAATAAAAGATCACTCTTTTAGTGGGGATGAAGAGTTGCAATTGGTGAAAGATAGAGGATGATTGTAGAAGGTGTCAGTCCCTTCTCTAGTTTTGATTGAGAGTATTTACAGCAGGCTTTAATGCACATGTTAATAGTAGAATCATCATAGCTATTAATAAGTTATCGAGATAGATTTAATAGTCACACTCTGAATTTCGTTTTGATGTATCCGTCAGAGATATTTTTAAGTCTTGTTTATATATCAGAGTTGATTAATGAAATGATATGGAGAAACTTTTATAGGTTTATCTCCGGAGACATAACAAGTTTATAATTAGTATTTAACTTTTAAGCACCTTGTACATTACCGAATGTTAAAAGATTTGGTGCCTTTCATTCAGTTCTGTTTATGCTTAGCTTTGTTGCATATGGTCTACAAGTGATCCTTGTACATTCTGCATTTCTCACAGAACTTGATGGTTATATGAACCTCTCTTCGTAACTTAATTAGAGGGTCTCATTAAGCTGTCTCCCTCGTGATTTACGTGCCGGGGATTCATTGAAATATGATGAAGTCTCGATTATATTAATTATGCATATTCTGAAATTTAAATGTGGGTGGAGTTGATAAACGGTGCCGCTTAGAAGATTTTGTGTTACTACTGATTTCAGCGATTTACATGGTAGATGATTTGATTAAATTGGCTGATGAGGAAGCTACAATTTCAATTCATTTGACAACTCTGCTTACGATTTCTCTATCTTGATGGCAGCTTCAATATTTATTTTAGATTAACGTGTGTATATTATATTACAATTCCAGAGTAAGAGTCTGTTTATAGATATAAATGAACAAAGAATTTAGTAAAATATTCATATAACGTTTATTTGTTAAGCTAATCAAATAAGTGTGAATAAATTTTTATGTTTATTTAATAAACGAATATAAACAGAAGTGTGTTGAGTTCATTTATGTTCACGAACAAACTCGTTTATAAGCTCATTTGTTGACTCGTTCGTTTATGGTCATGAACAAATTCGTTTAGAAGCTCATTTACTTTTTATTTTTTTTTACATTTTAAATATGAGTGAATGTAGGGATTAAATTATACACGATGAGATTTAAAGTTTAAATTCTAAAGCTTAAGAAGTTTAAGCATTAGTGTCATAATGTTATCACTTTTTAGCTTACAAGTGAACATGTTCAAGAACGCTAAATGAGCATGTTCTCGAACACTAAACGAACGTTAAATACACATGTTCGAGAACATTTAACAAACATAAAAATAATATTTAAAATTTAAACAAACATGAATCATTCATAAACATGTTTAAAAATAAACAAACAAACATTAATATAATCTTATTCGTCAAACTTGATTCATTTATATCCCAAGTCTGTTGCAAAATATTAAAATAACCTAGAAATTTAGCAATGTGACAGTAAACTATCAATATTATACATAAAGGTTCCTACCTATACACCATTATTTAATTACACCTCCCAATTAATTACGTACCATTTTATTTCAGTTTTACAGTCTTTTTAACATCATTAAGCTTTAAAATTTTGAAATCGTCTCCCTACATATCAGATATATATGTAACCATTCTAGGCTACCTTCAACAAAAATGGGATGGTAACTTATTTAAGTAATTGAGGAAATGAAGATTTATGTTAGATCAAAACAAATATATAATTTTATGTTATGATGGATTTATACAATTTTAAAAGTCAATAGAATATATATATATATAATAATTTTAAATTTTAAAAAAAACGATTATTCTACTTATTTTGGGTCTATTTCTGTCTGACGTGGCATCGTCAATTAACTCCTTTATTCAGATCGGATCCAGCTATCATTATGGGAAGAGTTAGCATTTGGGAAGCACGCAAAAAGTTAAAACATTTTAAGAGCTATTGAGTTAATTAATGTTATAATGATAAAAATAGTATCTAACGTTTGACTATATACTCATTTTACTCTCAATTTTTTTAAAGAGTATTTTGACATCTAATGTTTTATTTTGAGACAAAAAACTCATATATAGATGAAAATCGTTAGTCGACGAACAGTTAATACATGAAGCTGACTCAACTTGTACACGTAAACAAAATGCTGATGTGGCATATCAACATAATCATACAATGTCATCAAAAATGCCATTTCAGCAAACATTTATACACACGATGACACATCATTTTGCTATGTCAGCAACATGCCACATTATCACGCCACATAAGCATTTTTAAATGGACAAAAAACTCTCTTTATAGATGAAAATTATTAGTTAACACACGATTAATGCTTCAAAATAGGAATTTTTTTAACCTAAAATGAAATGTTGAGAGTTAAAATGCCCCAGAAAAAAAATAAGAGACAAAATTCAAATTTTAGGGACCTTTCTACCCTAAAATAGAGGATAAAATGACCATTTTAATAAATGTCTGTATTAATTTTAGCATTATACCTATATAAAATTTATAATAAAAATATTTTAGGTATCAACTAATAATATCTAATCATCAATATGACTCCACCCACGAGTCTATTAATATTATTTCGAAAAATTGATCTTAAATTTGATAAATTCACCCCATAAATAAAATAAACTAAATATAATCCATAAACCTATAAATTAAATAATGTTGCTTATGTATACTAAATCCACGAGCACGACCTCTAATATATTATAAACAAAGATATCAATAGGATTAAAATTAGCTCACTTCTTACAAACTAATTTAATATAAGATAAATTACATCAAATACTAATGAACTTTATGTAGTTTATTGTTCATATTATTGAACTTTCAATTGTTTAGTTATGTCATTGAACTTTAAGTTTGAATTAGTTTATAGTATAAATCGTTAAAATCAAAACAACGTGATGACATGCACAAAACAACATTATTTTTATACGACTAATGATGCCTAAAATGACATCTTTTAGGCATTGAATTTTAAATTTTATCGATTTTGTCACTAAACTTTTAAGCAAATCACTTTTAAGCACTAAAACTTTTTGTTCACCATTTGTAGCGAATCGTTGCCCCACATCGGTAATCATTTGTGACAATATCAATATCAAATCGTTCATATTTCACCCCTTTTCTTCTCTTATAATTGTTTTTTCATGAAACTAATTCAAAATTGACGAAATTAAACAAAAAATCAATTGTTTTTTAGGTTTAGGGGCTTTCTCATATTTGACGAGTGTTTGTTTCAAAATTCGAACAATAAGAAACATTAGTTTTTGAAAATGAACAACATGCCTCAAAACTAGCTTTATCATATGATCATCGAAGGAGATTAAAGTATAAACGTGTTGATTTTAAGTAATTTCATGAAAAAAGTAATTCAACGAGAAGAAAACGAAAATGTGAACATTTTAATATTAATATTGTCATGAATGGCAATAGATGACATACGACAATTGACTGGCAATGGTTGGGAAAAGTCAATTTCTAAAATTTAACATTTTAAAAGTTTAGTGGCAAAATTGATAGACTCCTAAAGTCTAGAGTTGGACATCAATAAACATATTAAAATAATATTATTTTGTTTACATCACCACAATGACAGAAAAAATTATTCACATCATCACATCGTTAAACTTTAAAGGTTAAGTGCAATAATGAATCCAAAATTAAAGTTTAATAGTATAATTGAAGAAATAAAAGTTTATTATTATAAATGATATATCCTAAAATTTAATGATATTTTGTGTAATTTACTCATTAATTTATAATTTTTTGCTAATCACTGGTAAAAGAAAACAGGTTTCACTCTCTAAAACTAATAATAATTTAAATTTCATAGATTAACACAAACTAATATGATAAGATAGAGTTTAAACCAAAATATATTATTAATTAATTGTATTAGAAGATAAGCACGAGCTTAGTTATTTTCCCATTTCAAAACCGTCGGTTGAGGGTCTTGTAGTGCGCCCACGGTCCCTTCTTTTCAAATCCGGAAACCAGTCACCGGTTTTCGCTCACCCTTTTGAAAAGCGGTTTTTGAACTCACACCAACTTCCCGAAAACTAGGAGCTTTTTAAAAAAATTAATTTAATTTAAAAAATCACCCAAGAGGTTCCCGTAGTCCATCATATCTCTCCTCCGACAGATTATATGTAGCGACTCGACAGCACCGTGACACTGTACGTGTCTTCCACGCGCTGTTCTCTTCCTATTTCAACATTTGGACCCATTTGCATGGCATCTCTTAACAACTTCAACCACCTGTCATTTTTTTCTTTGTGAAATCTCCATTTTGCTCTCATAAGTAAATTAGAGAAATAATTAGTGGTACTTTACTAAAATAATGTTGATCATGGATCTCCCCGAAGTTGTCGTACCCAGGAGGGGACATGTACAAACTTTAAGTGTACGTCTCCAAGTGGATCCCAAAACTTGATGAGTTATATGAGAGTGACTTGCACGCGTGTTAACTGAAAGTGGTGAAAAATCAAAGTATCTAGCGTGGCTCCTTGCATGTTGAAACCATGTTTTTGGAAATAAAAACAGCTGCTGCATACCCTGAACTCTGAAAACCAAGCGGCCGCCGCCTACTTTTTTATTTATGAATTTTTCATTTTTTTTCTTCCCTTAAATACTCTCTCACTTCTCTCTTACGTTCAATCTCCCAAATATCCTTCTCTCTTATCCAATTATCTTTCTTTCAATCTGTTTTCTCGTAAATATATTCAGACTTTACTCTGATTTGATATTTGTTTCAAATCTTTTCTACTGCATTCTGTGTTTTCTTAAACCATTTCCAAAATGAGATTGAGTTGCAATGGATGCCGGGTCCTACGCAAAGGTTGCAGCGATAATTGTAGAATTAGGCCTTGTTTGCAATGGATCAAAAGCCCTGAATCCCAAGCAAACGCCACTTTTTTTCTCGCCAAATTCTACGGCCGTGCTGGCCTCTTGAACCTCATCAACGCCGGCCCCGAACACCTCCGTCCTGGTCAGTGCTCTTATATATTTCCTATTTTTTTTTTTAGATTATGGAGTTTTTATGATTTGTGGACTTACGGGTTTTTTTTTTTAATTTTCAGGGATTTTTAGGTCGTTATTATACGAGGCTTGTGGTCGGATTGTGAACCCCATCTATGGTTCAGTGGGGTTATTATGGTCCGGGAGTTGGCAGCTTTGTGAAGACGCCGTGGAAGCCGTGCTAAAAGGTGCTCCGATCACGCCTATCGCCACGGAAGATGCGGCGGATGGTCGAGGGCCTCCTCTACAAGCATTCGACATTCGTCACGTTTCCAAAGAAGAGAACTCCGACGATGTTGATCGAGTAAAGAATCGGTGCCGAGTCAAGAGAACTGTGAAGCGGAAGGGGAATAAGAAGGTGGTAGAGGAAGAGATCCGAAACGCGGAAGCCAAAACCGAGCCGCGTTATTGTAGTGACGAGGGGAACAGATCGACGAGTCACGAGTCTTCGCTAAGCCACCTGTCCGAGTTGGCAGTTATGGATGGGGAAAGTAAAGAAACCGAGAGCATGATCTCGGAGGAAACGACGCCGGCGTCGCGGCTGTTTCCGGAGGAACCGGAGTTCGGAGGAAAGGCTTCCGAGGGGGAAAGCGGTGAGGTCGGGTTGGAGTTGACGTTGGGGTTCGATCGGCGATTTCACGTGCATGCCACGTAGTGGTGCCGGTGAAGAAAAGGAAATTGGAGGCATACGACACGAGTGAGAATAATGACACGTGTATAGTAGAGCTGGGGCTTGCTTATCCGGCTTAAATGACATCCTCCTTTTATGTAGAGTTTGGTCCAGTTTTGGCGGCTCGGTTTCGGTTTTTTTTTTAATGTTATACATAGAAGAGTTGTTTTTTGCCCTTTTATTAGTGAAAAATGTGAGATGTACAAATGTGGGCTACATGAATAGAAATTGTACATTTATCTATGGATTAATTAGAGGCTTAATTAAGAATAAGATATGTTTGATATCGTTTAACAAAGTTTGAGTTTTTGTGTACATAGAAAATTTTTGTTAAGAGATTCAACCACTAAAACCAGGTGTACAATACAGATCGATCTAAATTAATCAAAACAAAGTCTTAAAATAGAAGAACAAAAAAATATAATTACTTAAATTATACGAATTAAATTATTTCAGTAATTAAGGTAATAAAGATTATTTTTAAAGTTCTCATATTCCATCATCATAAATTATAAAAAGATGATTAAACTTTTATTTTCAAATAATTGAAATTTTTAAAAAACATATATTATATTTATTTTAAATTTATTGAAAAATAGGAGTTTAAACTATATTTTCCCTCATCTTTGGTGATTTTATTTTTGTTGAACATAAATATCTAATATTATTTTGATGTAATTTGTGTTTAATGTTATTATTTTGATATTATTTGTCACGGTTGTTAATAAAATCATTAGTCATTAAAAATATGTGATATATGTCACGTCTATTAATTCTTTTTAAATAAATATAATTTTAAATTTTAAAGATGTTTGAAAAAAATTCTCAAAACCTTACAAATCTTTAAATTCTTAATTTCAGTCATTCTTAATTTCAATCCGGTTAGATTCTTAGTTTCAATAATTCTTAGTTTTAATCTGGGAGTATTGGGGTTCAACCGGTCTTATAATATTGAGATTTTGATTTGAGATTTCAATTTAGCAAAGAATATTGAAATTAGGGATTTTGAAGAATTTAAAAATACTTTTTACAGTTTTAGAGAAATTTCAAACTTTTTAAAAATATAATAATTTAAATAATTACAATATAATATTTATTTAAAATATTTCTTAATCATTGTCAATGTTCATACATAAATGTAACTAACCCAATAGACTGCTTGATTTTTAAAAATAAATTTTTTAAAAATTATAAATGTTGTTGCATTTCATTTTTGAATGATTGACATTTTCTTTAAACAATATGACAGATAAAACAATTAAAATAATAATATAAAAATATTAAATATATACAAAAAAATATTTTATAATCTAAACAAACAAAAAGTACAATTTATGTACTTTTTCCATGAAACCTTAGTTCCAAATACTTACAATAATTTTTAAAAAAAATAGATGTGATGGAAGTTTTTGGAACCCTTGCTAGTTGCTAGACGTATCTGTGGTCAAAGCTGTGATTGTGAAAGCACCCTCTAATAGAGGTTGTTGTAACGTAGAATTATGGTGAAGGAATCTCATACCTAAAATTATCCCAAATCTTCCCCCACAACCTCGTACTTCCTTGAAGCCAATCTTAAGCTTGTCCGATTACATGATGATTCCAAACCAACGAAACAACCCAATTACAGTGGACTGTGTTCTGAACTTCAAACTTAATGCTTAGTTGACTGCTATACCAAATAGCCAGGCAAGAAAGCATCCATGTTTCGAATATCGACACCGGAATATGTTCGACATAATTATGCTCACATTCTTCGTGCGGTTGAAGCATCATATTTCGTTCTCATGTCCAAATATATGCCGGAAAAATAAAGATTTCAGATATCATCAGTAAGCAGGCATTACATTAACGATGAAGCAAACTCACAGCAAAGTCAAACGAGCTCGATATTCCTCGAATACAACAAAGAGAACAACAGAGATCATCATTAGCATTAATCATCCTCTACAACAACTTCAAATTCAAAAGAAAATATTCAAAGCCTCTCAAGTACAACTACATTAGAGTTTTCTACAAGAACACTTCAAGCATACACACAATTCTCACACTAACAGACACCCTGCAAATTCTACAACAAACAAACTGGAGACATGAAGTAAAATAGTAACCACAAGTTAAAACTACACTCAATGTCCAATCACTTCAGTCAATGCCGAAGCCTTGACCTTAGGGGGACGTCCCCTCGGCCTTACGGCCGAGGTCAACATCATAGTTGTAGAGCTCCCACCTATTCCCCCCTCGGGTCGAGCCATCTTCCTTGGCCTTCCACGTGGTTTTCCACTCCCAGAAGGCAGCTTATGCTTGGGGGACCTAGGGGGAGCATTGGGGTCCTTAGGAGGGCGGCCCCGAGGCCTTCCAGAGCTTAAAACCATACCAGGTCGCAATGGAACCTTGGGTTTTGGTGGCCTACCACGGCCACGCCTTGGAGGGGCATTGGGATCGACTTTCATGTAATTGTTTTTCCAAAACACAAGCTCTCCTGTTTCTTTCAATATGTTAAGGTGGTGAGAAAGGAGAGTGGAATGGCCAGTAGGCAAATCTCCGTACTTGGACTCTATGTATTTGGATATTGAAGTCTTGTTTGAACCATTCTTGTCGTTCAATGCTTCAATGGCGTTAATAATTAGCTGCATGATAAAATCTTAGATGAATTATCAAGCGATTTTAAGCTACGAAGCTTGAAATTCATGCTTAAAAGTGGATAAAATAAGAGTCGTGTAACTATTATGTAAATTACAAAATAAAATCCTCGGGTGATTGACAGAAACTTCTCCGATGAACATCAAAAACTGCACCCAGGAACAAAGAAAAGATGAATACGGAAAACATACAGGAAATACAAGTTTTCTAACAATTCTGAAAGCTACCTGTCCTTTCTATCATATACAAAAAACACTAGAAGAAATCAGGAAAAAAATCAGTGAAATGAAGAAAACTTATGCAAATAAACTGAATTGAAGATGAGAAAAAAAGAGAGAATGATTTTTTTAGAAAGTTATTGCAAAAAAAAAATGAAATTGCATCAAAATTCATGAAATTTGAGGTTGAATGAAAATGGGTTTCCTTTATATTCCATCAAAAATCAACTGCAAACTATAAAAAAAAAAGTGAAATATCAAATTTTGATCATCAGTAAAAAAATAAAGAGATCAATTTTGAGGAGAGAGTGGAGAGTAGATGTACCTGTGGGTAAGAAGGGAGTGGGGGAGGCTTATTGACTTCTTCAGTAGCCATTAAATTTTGCACACCCAACAATAAAATCAGCGAAAAGGAAAGATTCAATTCCTTCAACGAAGCTTTGAACTTCAATGTTTTCTCTTTGATTTTCAAAATTTTCCTCACAAACCAAGTCCCAAAGCCAAAACAGCTTTAGATACTGTTTGATGATCAGTTGCAAAAAAGGATAAAAATGAACGGGTAAGATTCTATAGATGGATATGATCGGACGCTTACAAAAGGGGTTCACCGGGATCGATGACATGACGGTATGAGGCTTTAGGTTCTATTTTTTATTCTTTTATAGGGTCACTACACTATCCCTTCATTCCATTGTCTCTGCTATCTAGACTTGTCCCATTTTGCAACTTGTATGATACTATTTTATTTTATTTTTAAAGACAAATTCTACAGCGTGAATGAATGCTGTTAATGACGAAAATTATTAAATTAATTTATAAAACATTAAATTATAGAATATTAAATGTATAATTATGAATTAATTAAAAATTTAAATATAATTTAATTAAAATGTATAATTACCTAACTATTTACCTCTTTTATTTTACCTATTGATTTTTTAATTTTATCAATTAGGTCACCTAACTATTTAAATCTTGTCAAGCAAGTCTTATGCTGTTAAATATTAACGGAGGAGATAACGTGACAGTTAATAAAATTTGTATAATTACACATTTAATTCTCATTACTTACACATTCTATTAATTTTGTTCTATCTTTTAATTAATTCAATAAATTTAATCTTCAATCAGATTATGAAATGTGTCACTATGTTGATTGGATGTTTTTCTTCATATTTTTATTTAGTTTAATAAATTTACATCCCATCAAATGGTGGCACCAATTGAATGAATAGAAGATAAATGAAATTAATAACTGCCGCTAGTGGGATTTGAACTCAAAACATGATGAGAGGAAGCAAATGCTCCAACCACTGGGTTGCACCATTCAAATGATAGATATATCACGATATAATATATATAGTTAATGGTAATAAAAAAGGGGAAAATGACGTAATAATAACTTCAACATAAAAAAATTAGATGGCTCTATTCCCATATGTAATTAGGTAAGGAGAGGTAGGGTAGTAGGCTGCCCCCAACGCTAGGTTGAGAGCAACTTCCGTGGAATACCTCCGACAATTATGAAATACCCACCATGGGACTCGATCCCACGACCATAAGTTTAAGAGCTTTGCGCTCTACCAACTGAGCTGGACTGACAATTCAATAATAACTCCAACATAGAATAATTGAATAATATGATATATATACACAAATATTATAATTGATTAATATGTGAATTTATTTTATTTATATTTTAAATCATTTTAATGAAAAAATAAAAATAAAAATAATTTTAATATATTATAATTGAAATATAAAGAAGAGTTTTGTTGACTTAAATTTTTTTTTGATAGTTGAGGGTTTATCGTAGTAAGCATTTTAATCTATGCATTGACCTGTTTATATCCTGGTTAGAGTATGAATTTTATATTTTATTATTTATTCATTATATATTTGAATAAAATTTTAGGGACAATTTGATTTTATTAAATTAGTCTAATTTAATATAGAGTTGTTAAATAAGATTAGAATATTTAAAATATAAATAAAACATATTCATTTATTAATCAATATTTATATTATTATTAAGCTAAGATGCTAACAAAGTAATATTTGTTCTAAATACTCTCAATCATTTGACAGTGAACGTTCAATCACCCTTGTAGTCGCTGATGCTCAAACTCATGACCTATTAGTACAATAACGATTCCTTTAACCGCTGAGTTAAGTTGGTTCGTGATTGTTTATATATATTTTTATACTATTTAATTATTTCACGTTTGAGTCCTTATAAGGTCATTCATTACCATTAACTATATATAAATTATGTAGTATATGTTATGTATATTAAACAAGTTTAGTGGTCTAGCTTTATGGTTAGCGCGCTCAATTTTTTGGCTTGTGTCACTGGTTTAAATCCCACCAGTAGCAGTTATTGATTTAATTTATTTTTCATTCATTCAAAAGCGACACGTGGGATCATTTTCTTGGATGAAAATTTTATTAAATAAAAAATATGAAAAATCCAAACACAGAATGACACATGTTACCATTGAATTGAGGATTAAATTTATCAAATTAAATAAAAGTTAGGACCAAATTAATAGAATGTGTAAGTAATGAGGACTAAATGTATAATTATATAAATTTTATTAACGGCCACATCATCTCATCTTTAATATTTAACAGAAGGTGACTTGATTGATAAGATTTAAATAGTTAGGTGACCCAATTGGTAAAATAAAAAAAATTGTTGGTTTAAGTAAAATAGGTAAATAGTTAGGTGGTCAATTATATATTAAAAACTAATGTCTTATAAATATTGTATTTTAGTTAAATTACATTTAGATTTTTAACTAATTTATAATTATACGTTTAGTACTTTATAATTAAACATTTTATAAATTAATTTAATGGTGCTCGTCATTAACGGTGCTCATTCGTACTCGTCGAGCGTGGCGGCATTATCTATTTTTAAAATGGTAAAATTATTTAGATAATGTTGTTAAGAAAAACTTTCATGTGAGACTTAAGAGAACTCCTTTCTTAAATTATTTATAAAATGTATCAATTGTATCTTTAAACACTATGATGTAGTGCAACGTAGAAAATCTGGCAAACGACGTAGATCATTACTGACATCAAAACCATTAAAGGGTTCCTAAACTGATTTGAAATCCTCCATGATTTGATCATCCCCCATAGCTAGTAACTTGTCTTTCAATGCCTTAAGCTGATATAGGATGGAAAGTCCCTCTTCCTCGAATTCCGTCAATGATTCAACAGGAACTAAACGGTCCTGCGCACATATCTGATGATGCAGATTAATGAACTCCAGCAGACAATCTCCTGCAAAACAAGGTTCAACTGTGACACTATCGAAATGCTTCTCTGCGCAACGTTCATGGACATGGTGTCTGATTTGTCATCTTCTATGTTTACAAAAGAGAAGAGCGGTGAAGGAAAGTAAAAAGCATAAGATTATTGATTCTTCCACGTTTACAACGTCTTCTAGTTCAATTTTGTTCTCTCTTGTATATATTTGAACATATACACAATAGTCATGGAGGGAAGAAATGGATAGCTCTTTCATCATTTATTAACAGGTTAAATACACTTACAATTAGCTAGACATTTAAATGAATTCACAATTCTTTACAATTACATCAGCAACATATGTGGTTGCTATGCAACTATCTATAAGTTACAAAATGGTCCTTTAACTATATGACATTGCTTTGTTGAGTCCATTGACTATTAAAGTTAGAAAATGGTCATCTGATTATTCATATGTTTCAAATTCATCATTTTCAGTAAAAATATAGTGGTCGTCTGATTGGATGTTAACACGTTGATTGAGATATGATAATCGTTTGAGATTCTGAGACCAAATTTTAATATATCACAGTCAGCATGTTAACATTCAACTCATATTGCCGTCAATTTTTTAACGGAAAAGGATGAGTTTGGAACATATGAATAGTCGAATGACCATTTTATAACTTTTAATAGTCGGGGGACTCAATAAAGCGACGCCCTGTAATCAAAGGAACATTTTGTAATTTTTAATAGTCAGAAGACTCAATAAAGTAACATCCTATAGTTGATGGATCATTTGTGTATTTTACCCTAAATAAAATTATCTTTGTAACACTCCAAACATCGGGCCAGTGACCAAAATGTAAGAAAGTAAAAATTTAGTGTGTAATTGTAATAAGTTCAAAAGTTCAAAGACTAATTTTAGAAAATTATGTTTATGACTTGTTTACAAGGATGGAATAATGGAAGGGCAAAGAAGTCTTTTAACAGGAAATGAGTTTAAAATTCATTTTAAAAGATATTTTAAGCTTTGGAAGATGAGAAAGAGGGTATTTCAAAGCTTGGCTCACTTTCTTATCTTTCTTTTCTCGTAACTCCGTAGATAAGGTGAGTTATTTTTAAGTTGTTTGATTCTTGAAATTTTAAGTTGGTTTTTGGTCTTTAGGTGATACATACGCTTAAGGAAAGTTTATGGTTGTTTAAAATTAAGAGGTGAGTGAATTATTGATGAAATGGTAATATGGGTTTTTAAGGGAATTGTTGATATAGTTTAGTTTTTGGATTTCTATTGATAAATTTGACTTATCAAGGGTCTAATTAATAAGTTAGAAGTAATAGAAATGAGTAAAAACATGTTTGAAAATATGATATGATATTTAGTTTTTAAGAATTACATAAAGAAGTTTGGATGTTATTTATGGATGTTATAAGAGGATTATTGGATATTAGTTGATTAGGATAAGTGTTAATGAGTTTGAGGAGTTGAATGGAGCTAAGAGTAAGAAGTTTAGACGAATTTGGGGAAAAATTCGAAGTGAATTAAATGAAATCTGGGTAGGTATAGGTACTGAAAAAATAGTATCGATATTATAGTGTTAAATCGAATGAAATAGGTTGAATTCGATGAACAATATCGGTACCAATTGAATTAGTATCGATACTGAAGTGAGGTATCAATACCAAGAGTAAGGTATCGATACTATTATTAAGTATGAAATTCCAGAATGCCAAAGTGGTATCGATACTGATGTGGTATCAGTACCATAGAGGAGAAGTATCAGTACTGTAGGAGGGGTACCAATACTAATGCGTTGAAAATTTAAAGAGAGAGTTTTAGTTTCGTCTTTGTAAATGTTAATTTAGTTATACATTAATGTAAAGTGGTATTGATATTGGATATATCTACGTATAGATTTGGATCAGAAGAGTATCGATCAAAGCGTTATACCAAAGTGATTTAGCAAAAGATAAAAATGATTCGTTTAAACCTTACGTGAGGCAAAGGTGAGTGCAACTCATTTGTTTTATATTAGATTCGAGGGCGGCTTGCGATAAGCCAACCTCAGAGTTTTCGATCGAAAACCATGTTATTTCTTTTATGTCATATTTTATTTAGAATGCTTTATTCAAGTTATATCTCTTAAGCTATATTTTGATTTTTATATGAACATGATTTTGACAATGTGATTTGTGAATATGCTTTTATGAAAATGCTTGATGTGAAAGTGCTTATGTGAACAAGATATACTCTGAATAATGAAATGATAAATAAATATGTGGATAAAATCCCAAGGTATATGTATGAGAATTAGAGGTATAGTTGGCATGCCAAGAGTCGAGGGTCTTATGTGGTCCTTCGGGACAAACCTATGTGGTCCTTCGGGACAAATATGTGGCACTTCGAGACAAATATGTGGTACTTCAGTGCAAATTATGTAAGCTATGGTGAGAGTATTAGTGCACAATCTCAATATACTCAAATACCTAAAGTTCTCAGTAGTATGCATTGGGCTATTTTAAAACAAAATTATATAAACCGAACAAGATATAAAAGTATACATTCTTATTATGAAATGTGAATTAAATCTTTTATGAAATGTGTTCTATGAAATGAATAAGAAATTATTTTCTAATGTTTTCTTTTACTCGTACTTACCTCACTAAGTCAACGACTTAGCGTGTGATTATTTCACAAGTAGGTTTGAAGAAAGCAGAAGGTTAAAGTTAGTCGAGGACAACATACTCCCGCAAAAGATCAAATCATAACAATTTAAAATGTAGGTTTCTTGTTATTTTGTAAATTGTTGGTATGTACTATAAGTTTTAAATTGTATGTTCTGAACTGTTTTGTAACCATACATCTTTATATTTATATAAATTATCGAATGATGTATTTTCAATTAGATTTTGAATAGAAATTTATTATAAGTGTTTCACCACTAAATTACAAATTTAGAGTTTAATATTTTATACAATTTTTCAAAAGTAAATGTTTTGAAAAGTTAATATGACACTTTAAATTAGTATCGGGTCGGATACAGGTTGGAGGTGTTACATTTATTGATATTAGAGATAAGGTTTAATTGATTTTAATTTCGAAATGAAGTCGTTTTTGTTTTAAAAAGTGTACATGTCAACTAAAAGTTAATTTTTTCTGATCTGATAAGGTAATTAGTATGTTATCCTTACTAATAGAATAACGATTTGATCCCTGTAAGCAAATTCTAAAAGTAGTACACCGAAGCTGTAGACATATGCTTTTTGGGAAATTTTATGAACATCTGCTACTTCTGGTGCGCGATAGCAATCAACCCTATTGGGAGTTGATGTTGGACCAGGGCCAGCAAGCTGAGCAAGACCAAAATCGGACACATGAGCTTCATAGGATGTAGTGAGAAGGATGTTGGAGTATTTGATGTTTCCATGGGATTTTCCAGGGCCCTTGGAATGGAGGTATGCGATGCCTCGTGCTGCTCCGAGGGCGATGTTGGACCTTGTGTCCCAGTTCAGTGGAGTCCTACCAGCTCCTCTGCTACCTGATCGAAAATGATAATTGTAATGGGAGAAAAGAAAACAAATATGCAGCAGATAAGCAAGAAGGTAATACTCACCATGCAAAAGTGCAGACAAGCTTCCCATTGGCATGTAATCATAAACAAGAAGCTACTCATCCCTACTAAAGTAGTAGGCCCTTACAGGGACTAAGTTCTGGTGATCCATGGCTCCCGCTACCTCCATTTTCGCCCTGAATTCCTTCTCCGACACCGTCACATCCTTCAACCTCTTCACCACAACTACCGCCCCCTTATCTAAGGTGGCCTTATATGCCGTCCCAAATGTTCCCTTCCCCAAGACTTCAGCAGAGCCTTTAGTAGATCGTCGAGATCGAATACCCTCGATGCCTTCCTGAAAATCACCATATTCTTATTTTCATTACTCTTAGCATCGTTTCTGGCTACCCCAGATAAGCCATTACTTCTATTATCACTCTCCCCCCCCCCTGCTGCTGCTTTATCTCCTAAAGTTTCAATCTCAGCCTGTTTTGCAGGGCCAATATCTCTTGCCATATCACCTCTCCTTCTACATAAACATATCATGAAAACCAAAATCAACGAAACAACAAGCACACTCCCAATAACAATGCCTGCAATTGCTCCACCTGACAATTTACTGCCACTATCTTTACTTCCATCACAAGAAATCAAAGGCTTTCCACATAAAGAATTCCCTTGAAATGCACTCCGTTGCTTACTCGATAACGCTTTTGGGATCGACCCATTTAACTGGTTAAAAGAAACATTGAATTGCACAAGTGAAGCAAAACCAATATCTGGTATTGACCCGGATAATCGATTGTTCTCCAAATACAGTGTACCCAACCTAGTTAAATTGTTATCACTTCCCGGGATGGTACCGCTGAAATTATTGTCTACGAGATTTAGCCTGATCAGGTTTTGCAAAGTGAACAAGAGCTCTGGAATCTCGCCGGAAAATCCATTCCCTTGTAAGTAAAGGTTTCGAAGAGATGAAAGCTTGGCAAAATCAGATGGGATTTGCCCAGACAGAGCATTGAAACGAAGAGAAAGAGTTTGGAGCTAAGTTACCAATGGCGATGGGAAGCTGACCTGACAGTCCCATTCCAGGGAGTCTTAACTCGACTACTCTGTTTTGAGAACAATTTACACCAGTCCAACTGCATGGGCTGCTTGAAAGATTCCATAAAAGGGGGCGTCCGCCAACAACTGATCGGAGAGCCACCAAGGCTGCTGGCTTCCCTATCGGAAGCTAGATCTGAGCTTACACTGGCCAGATTGGAATGGCAAATGTTCTGGAGTCTTATGAACGTGAATAGTTGAAGCTTAAAGTTGACAACTTTCTGGGATTTGAGCAATTGTTTAAAATAAAAAAAAAGGGTTGTCGGAGTTGATGAGCATTATTAACAACTAATATCATGGAGAAGAAAGGATAAATGAATAACCACCGAATTTGAGTTGGCTTGGCCGGCCTACTGCTTCCCTGTTTTTCTTACTTATTGATATATCCACCTTTACAATATTCCCAATTAATAGTTTAATACTACTTTTTATTCTTATAAATTAATAAATTTAATAGTTGTCGTTCATTAATCTTACATAAGCAGTGGTGTTTATTTGCATATATTATATTTTTTTAAATTATTTAATTGGATTTTCAATAATAGTATTTTGTAGATCCTATTTAACCTTTTTATTAAGTACATAAATATTATATTACAAGTAAATACTGAAATTCGGACATATAAAGTGAGACAATATAAACATTTCTAACTACTTTATCAACTAATAAATCTATTAACCTTTAATAACTAGTTTGTACGTTCTAATAAAATAATTTTAGAAAAGAAATGATCATTTTATTATGAGTGATAGGTTATAAATTCCAATTTTCATCACATATAAATCGTTTTTAACAACAGTGAGTTTAGTTGGATGTGAGTCCGAACAGGATAGGGAGTGAACTAATACTTAAAGCATTTTAGGTGTGGACGACGAGTATCTATTATTACCATCTTCCATCAATGCAAGGCAAACCTTGTGCGCATATAAAATAAATTCTGATGATCACTATGTACTACCAAGAAAACTCAACCTTTAGCAAGATTCGAGCCTCGAAACCTTCGTCACACTGCAGGACGTAGTCCGTATAAATTTGGGTACATTTCCACTCATTTCTCTACATCAAACCAATACAAAATACAGAGAAATTAAAGATGTCCAAGGCCGAGCTTCTTCTTCTTGACTTTTGGGTTAGTCCCTTCTGCTTGAGGGTGAAGATCGCTTTGAACGAGAAATGCCTTCAATACGAAGCTCGACCGGAGGACTTGTTCGGCGGCAAAAGCGAGTTGTTGCTAAACTCTAACCCCATCTACAAGAAAGTCCCCGTGTTTCTGCACGACGGCAAACCCTTATGTGAGTCCACCATCATCGTCAACTACATCGATGAGACCTGGTCTTCCCCTCCACTGCTCCCACCGTGCTCGTATGGCCGAGCTCAGGCACGCTTTTGGGCTGATTATATTGACAAAAAGGTGGTTTACATTAGTTTAATTTAAACCTTCTTTTTAATTGCTAAATGAAGTAACATGTGAGTTTGGCAGGTATTTGATGCATGCGGGAATGTATGGAGATGCAAAGGGGAGGTACCGGTGGAAGCGAAAAATGAGTTTATAGAGATATTGAAGCAGTTGGAAGAAGCATTGGGGGACAAAGATTACTTCAATGGTGCCACATTCGGGTTCGTTGACGTCATCGCAATCCCTCTAACCTGCTGGTTCTTTTCCGCCGAGAAGATCGGCGGGTTTACGGTGGCGGAGGAGTGTCCCAAGTTTTCGAGTTGGATGAAGAGGTGTTTGCAGAGGGAGAGCGTGGCGAAAGTAATGCCCGAGCCTGAAAAAGTGTACGAGTTCGTCTTGATGTTTAGGAAAATGCAGGGCATCGACTGAGACACCATTCTTTCTGCCCTTCGTCTCCAGCAAGATACAGTAATAATTGAAGGGGGAAACAGAGCTATGAGGGATGAATGCCTTTTGTTAATTTGCAAATGCTTGCTGCTTTTATCTTGTCTTGCTTTTTCTATTTTCTTGAATAATTCAAGCAAATAAAATACATTCACGACTTGCATGTTCATGCGAGTGTCTGTAACTAAATCATAATGATAGTTGGAAGTTGTGTTCGACTATAAGATTAATATAGTTTGATTTTAAGTTGATTTCATGTCAGCTGTGTCCATTGACTCCTAAATGATAAACATGTTGAATTGGAGTTTAAAAAGAACACAACACTGCACTATACTCCTAAATAAGTGGGTTGATGAATGAGCAGATCGAACGAGGGTTGAGAAGAGTAAGATGAATGAGCTGATCGAACGAGGGTGGAATAGCTGTTGGCAACATAATTAGGATGTTTGGATGATAAATGATAAGATTTTAGAGATTTTTAAAATATTAATATTGTAAAGAATTAAAATTTTAGGTTGTTAAGTCATATTTATTATTTTATTAAAAGCTTTTTGGGGAAAATTAAATTTAGATGGTTATTTTGGTACAAACGTAATTTAGAAACGAAGCATAGAATCCCAAGGGCGATCGAGTCGACAAAAAGGGGTCAACTTGAAACCCGACTCGCGGGGAATCACACGCCCTTCTTATCAGTTCATTTCGTTTCAGTGCCATAGGAAATCACTCTCCGCTCTTCTCAACTCCAACAAAAGTAGCTAGCTTAGAGATCTCTTCGTACTGAGAAATGGGTTTAGGCTCGTTAGCTTCAAGAACCCTTAAATCTTCCAGGATTCTCTCTTCACAATATTCTCGATTCCGACCCATCGTCACCAAACCCGGCCTCCAATCCCCCGATGCCTCATCGGCCGCAGCAGCAGCCCAGCCGGAACCCACTCCACCTCCGCCGAAGAAGCCCGTGGGCGGTGCCCGGGTAGAGTTTACGAACCCTGATGATGCCATCGAGGTGTTCGTCGATGGGTTCCCGGTGAAAATCCCTAAGGGCATGACTGTTCTTCAGGCCTGCGAGATCGCTGGAGTTGACATTCCTAGGTTTTGTTATCATAGCCGACTTTCGATCGCTGGGAACTGCCGTATGTGCCTTGTCGAGGTTGAAAAATCCCCCAAGCCCGTCGCCTCTTGCGCGATGCCCGCCCTCCCTGGTGAACCTTTCGATTTCATGCCCTTTATTTTTGCATTTTAGCTCAATTCTTTCATTTTGTTTGAATTTAACCTTTACGGGTGATTGAATTTTATTTATTTCATGCAGATTCGCGATGTATTTAGTGATTTGGATTAGGCTATCAAATTAACGCCATACTTTTTAGTTTGCTTCTACGATTCTTTGTTAATGCTATTATTTATTCTTTTAATGTTAAGAAAGATATAGCGCTATGACTCGTTACGCTATGATCCAATTCTTTTGTCTATTTTAAAATTTGTATATGTTGAGTAATTCTTTTTTTGTTTTACCTTTTTAGCAATCATGCCTTCGAAATACTAAGAATTCAAGTGAAACTGCTCTTTCAAAGCGAAAGTGCTTTTCATTCTAAACAATTTAACCTTTAGGAAGTTGTGCTGCTGCTGATATAAATATATCTTTTTGTTATATGTTGATTTGATTCTGGTTTCTGAATACATTATTTGATTATTTTATCACGTTCTCTAATTTTCCTGGGACTATAACACAGGAATGAAGATTAAGACGGATACACCATTGGCAAAGAAGGCACGTGAAGGAGTGATGGAGTTTTTGCTGATGAACCATCCACTGGATTGTCCAATCTGTGATCAGGGTGGAGAATGTGATCTCCAGGATCAGTCTATGGCATTTGGATCTGATCGTGGCCGTTTTACTGAAATGAAGAGATCTGTTGTTGACAAGAACCTTGGTCCTTTGGTGAAGACTGTCATGACTCGGTGCATTCAGTGTACAAGGTTTGAAATTAACCTAACAATATCCCCGACTGCTTTACTTCTTTATAAACTTTAGGATATTACGATTTGAATCCAGATGTTGATTGCTTCCACTTGAATGATAGTTCACTAATATTGCTGCTATTGCTTGTTTATATGTCCACCTTTTTAATCATGTGTTGTCCTGCACTTGGAATGTTTTGTATCAGATTGTGATTAAGTTGGCCTATATAATATCTAGCTTGAATTTTGCGTTACTTCACTATGGTAGACTGATGCTGTCCTTCAATATTTACACATTTCAATCTAAGTTCTAAAGCTTTGCTCACAAAATTGTGCCCTTGATGAAGTCAAATGCTTATCGGTGTTTTTTGTGGGAAACACCTCAATGATGCCAAATGAAGCTTTGTTTGGGTTCTGTGGTTCATAAATAGATATTCCAAGGCCTCTTTAGTGTTCTTTCTTTTTTGAGTATTGAGCTAAAGTTTGCATCTTATTTAAGCCGTTTTTTGGCCAATGCCTTTTGATCTTTTTGGGGTTTGTTTGTTTGAGAAATATCCATAAGCAATTTTATTTTTCTTCTATGTTCCATAGGTCAGAGTTTGAGGCAACTAACTTTTGTGGTCTCATCAGGTGTGTCAGGTTTGCAACAGAAGTTGCTGGAACACAGGATCTTGGCATGTTAGGTCGTGGTAGTGGAGAAGAAATTGGAACTTATGTTGAAAAACTTATGACAAGTGAACTTTCTGGAAATGTAATTGATATCTGCCCTGTTGGAGCCCTTACCTCTAAACCCTTTGCATTTAAGGCCCGAAACTGGGAGTTGAAAGGAACAGAGACTATTGATGTGACTGATGCGGTTGGATCCAACATTCGGATTGATAGCAGAGGCCCCGAGGTTATGCGTATCCTTCCACGTTTAAATGAGGTAAGTGTAAATTGTCATAAGCCGCTTACGCCTTATGGTACACTCACTTCTACAAATCTCTTATCTGATGCTCATGAAGCAATGAACTATCTGTTGACTGCTTTTGTTCTAGTTCTTAAATTGTTTTGATCTTATCACTTCAGTAACTCTGACCTGTATTGTTTCTGTTATGAAAAACAGGCTCTATATAGTTCTTGAAAAGCTGTGAGTCTGACACCTAAACTGAAATTGATTTATTCTAGATTTAAATTGTCAATGTGATTATTGTGGCATATGTAACAACACAATTCTGATATCATTCTGTATATTTTCCGCTGTAGTTTCTAGCTAGATATCTTCTTTTTTTCAGTTGTGAGTTGTGTCTACTGATAGGTAAAAGTATGGCATGAACTACATGGGATAGAGTTAATACTTCCATGTTGTCGTCCAATAATTGCATTTGTTCGGACTCTCTCTTGTTGTAAATTTTGGCCCTTACCCCTATGCCCCCTAAAAGAACGTGAAAATTGTGAATTGTGGACTTCTCTATCAGAGTTTGCTTCTTTAAGGTAAAAATGATTAAATGCCTCTCCCAATTTGTTCAAGATTCAGAGTAACTAAATTTTCTTGTCATAAATTGCTGAAGCTTCAATTTTTAAAATTTGAAGGCAATTGTACTTTCAAAGCTGATTATAGTTTCCTACAGATGTTTTATTGTTTATCCTAGTAACATTCATTAATGATTGAAATGTTTCTGATCATCAATAAAAAGTTGAAAAAAGAGAAGAAAAAGGCTTCTTAATGTTCTGTTTGCCCATCTAACTTTACAAGATAAGTAACTTTTGCTTGTGTCACCGACATTTTAGGATATAAATGAAGAATGGATATCAGACAAAACTCGCTTCTGTTATGATGGATTGAAGAGACAGAGGCTAAATGACCCTATGATTCGTGATGCTAATGGTCGATTTAAGGCTGTGAGCTGGCGTGATGCATTGGCTGTTGTTGCAGAGGTTGCCCTTAAGGTTAAACCAGAAGAAATTGTTGGGGTTGCTGGTAAACTTTCCGATGCTGAATCAATGATGGCTCTGAAAGATTTGTTAAACAACATGGGGTCAAACAATGTGTGGTGCGAAGGAACTGGTACAAGCCCTAATGCTGACCTAAGATATAGATATCTCATGAATAGCAGTATTTCTGGGCTTGAGAAGGCTGATTTATTCCTTTTGGTTGGTACCCAGGTAATGCTCTAGCAACCCAAATTCTCACGTTCTGTACTTCTTTCATGTACTCTGACTGTCAGTCTTTTATCCACATTCACTGTGCATAGCAATTACTTAACTGAATACCTCCCATGATAGGTGCTGCATTTTTCTAAATTGAATGGACATCCTTGGATGCATACTGCTGCTTGACTGCTTCATTCTTTGAATTATTTCTGTTGAGAACAAAAAATGTACGAGTTACATCGAGGGTATAAGAGAATGAAAATATTGCTATCAATAAAGCACAAGATTCTAAGCACCAATCAAATAAAGAAAAAAGATACTGTTGTGAGAACAATAAGATGTGTAAATAATGTGGATGGATTGGATTTTAAATATAGCAAGTATATAGTATAATTATCATATATTTTCATGTTACTCTTCAGCCTAATAATCATATAATTTCATGCTAATTTTCAGCCAAGGGTTGAAGCCGCTATGGTAAATGCCAGAATTCGTAAGACGGTTCGGGCATCAAATGCTAAAGTCGGCTACATTGGTCCTCTAACAGACTTCAACTATGACTGTCAGCATCTTGGCACTGGCCCACAAACAATTCTTGAGATTGCTGAGGGACGTCATCCTTTTTCTTCGGTAATCTCAAATGCTAAAAACCCGGCTGTCATTGTCGATGCTGGGATATTTGAGAGGGACGACAAAGATGCAATTTTTGCTGCTGTTGAATCCATTGCAAAGAAGGGGAATGTCATCAGACCTGACTGGAATGGATTCAATGTTTTACTTCTCAATGCTTCCCAGGCTGCAGCCCTTGACCTTGGACTCGTGCCAGAATCCAGCAATAGCATTGAGTCTGCAAAATTATTGTATCTAATGGGTGCTGATGATGTGAACTTGGACAAAGTTCCGGCGGATGCTTTCGTGGTGTACCAGGGGCACCATGGGGACCGTAGTGTCTATCGTGCTAATGTAATTCTTCCTTCAGCAGCATTCAGCGAGAAGGAGGGCACATATGAAAATACAGAAGGGTGCACTCAGCAAACGTTGCCTGCAGTCCCTACAGTGGGTGATGCTAGGGATGATTGGAAGATCATTCGAGCTCTCTCTGAGGTTGCAGGAATTTGTTTACCTTATGATACATTATCAGCCATACGATCCAGGATGAGCACTGTGGCACCAAACCTACTCTGCACTGATGAGATAGAACCGGCTGCTTTTGGACCGTCATTGAGCCCCGACTGTACTCGGAAGGTAGACTCGACACCATTCAAGGCTGCTGTTGAGAATTTCTACATGACTGATTCTATTACCAGGGCATCAAAGATAATGGCACAATGCAGCGCTATGCTGCTAAAGAAGTGAGTGTGGATTTCAGTCATTTAATAAACTTTGGAGATTAACTATTTTTTTGGTTGTTGGTTCATGTCTGTCATGCCTTAAGCAGTGTACTGGCTTAGCTTCTTGAACATATGTGATAAAGGGATTGAAGTCCTTGGCGTTTTGTTTCAATGTAAAAGCATTGTAAGACAGCGTTGTTTCCAAATTCACACTCCCTTGTGTTTCTCCTTGTTATTTTTACATGATTATGACGATAGAATTTATTATCCTTGTTTTTTCATATATATTTAAAATATTTATGATTTATTTTGATCGTCATCCCGTCCATGGAAATTTTCAATTTTAATATTCTTGATTATAGGAATTTTATTTTTAAAAAATATTTTCTATTAGGTAAAATGTTAATTTTTAAGGATTTTTAACTAATAATAATAATTTTTATTATAGTTTAAAATATAAATAAATTAATAAAATAACTAAATAAACATAAGATGGCCTAAGGACTCACTAGAATAATTCCATTTGTCTTTTCCCTGTGGCATTAAGTTTTGAATAGACCCTGCAATAAAGAAGGGAAAAAAAACAAGTGGATGGCCTTTGGTTTGACTAATTTGTCTAGTTTACTTGGTGAGCAAGTCGGGGATTCCCATAGGAGGAAGACTCTGGAAAACAAAGCAGTGAGCGGTTGATATATAAAGAGCAGTAAAAGAAAAATATAGAAGCAGAAGACGATAAGAGATGGAGTTATTGGCAAAGGAATTCGGATATGTAGTGATGGTGGTGGTTCTTTACTGCTTTCTCAACCTGTGGATGGCTTTCCAAGTTGGGAAAGCTCGCAAGAAGTACAAGGTCTTTTACCCTACCCTCTACGCCCTCGAATCGGAAAACAAAGATGCCAAACTCTTTAACTGTGTTCAGGTTCTTTCTTACATACCCCTTTTGCCTTCATTTGCCTTTCATTTCCTCATAATAGTAACTTGGAATTTTATGTATGATTGCAGAGAGGGCATCAGAACTCGCTGGAGCTGATGCCCATGTTCTTCGTGTTGCTGATATTGGGAGGGATGGGCCATCCTTGCGTTTCAGCTGCTCTCGGCCTTGTTTACACCATATCCCGTTATTTCTACTTCACCGGCTATGCCACCGGCGATCCCAAGAACCGTCTCAATCTTGGGTATTTCTTTTCTTTAACCGACGTGGATTACATGTAAAAAAGAATGGAATGTTGATAAAGTTGTTGATATGATTGTGCAGGAGATTCGGGTTCTTGGCATTGTTGGGGCTCATGATGTGCACCGTTTCATTTGGAATCAATCTGCTTCGACCATGATATGGACTTGGCAAACACGTTTGCCTTTTTGCTTTAACAATTGAATAAGTTACTCCCTTTTTGGCTTTGATTTGTTTTGGGTCTTCAATTTACTCTCCTTTTACTTTAATGTTATTCTTGTCTATGCATCCTTTTTATGTCATATTAATAAATATTATTTGTTTAATAAATTTATACTATATATTAATCAAAAAAATAAAAACTGTATAAATTACAATTAAAAAGGAACCACGAACTATCGGAAAAGAGATTTAATATTCAATCACGCATGAACTCCTGTGATCTCAGTGGTAAAAGAATTATTATTACTCTTTGAGGTATCGGTTTAAGCATTGGTAATGCCAGAGGTATGATTGAACAATGTCAAATGATTGAGAGTGTTTTTTGAACAAATATTAGTTTGTATTTATCTAGATTAATAAAAAAATCAACAATTGCACTAAATTTAAAAATTATATTACTGATAAAATTAAAAAATATATATATATACATTATATTAATATATTTTTTAACAACGAGTTATTGGTTTAATAATGAAATATTAATAAGATCTAATATCTTAAAATTTAATATCTCATCAACCATCCTATTAAATTTACTCGTTATTGGAAACAACCTTTTCAAATTGAGATAAGGTATTTCCAGCAATCGATAAAAGAATATATATTAAAAAATTATATTTATAAAATATATGTGCTTTCTTAATAATTAAAATGATTAAATAAATATTGCGTTATAATCCTATCAAATTATAAAAAAAATACGCAAATGTTGACCTATGATTTGAAAATATTATCGCATTAAATGCCTTAAACCCCTGCAAAACCAAAAACGATGCACCACAAATAGCTTCACCAAAAACCAGTAATCAACTATACGATAATTGCGTAAGTAATTATTTTACTAGTTTATTTTTTGTTCAAGGATGTAAATAGTTTCTTTTCCTATTTTTTTAAATATTAATTAAATTTTTAGATATATTTTTCATTCAGTTAAATTTTAAAATAAAAAATAATTAATTAAAATTGGCAATGATGGTTATACTATCAATATAACGATGCATATGTGTTGAGTTGATAGTAATTTACATATGAATGATAATATGATAAATATATTGTTTTTTTAGAACATTTGAGAGATCAATTTTTTTTATAGAATTTAAATATGAAATAATAAATAATAGAAAATCCTAAAAATAAAAATACTGTTAATTTTTTTAAAAATAAAATAAATTAAATACATCATGACACTAATACCGTGGATTTGTTCTAAGAAAAGGAATGGTCTCTTTTTAATCGAAAGTCAAAGTTGAATTAAGATTTCTAGTATTTCCGCATCCTGACATTTTTTTCCTTTCTATTTTCTCTTTAATTTTATTTCATAGATTCATTAAGATGTCAGTAATGAAGTAATTTTGAGTGAAAGGACATATTTGATGGCCGGAAAAAGGTCTACAGCTGTTGATAATTCCCCCTATTAAAAGTATAATGAACCTCAATCAATCGGTACTTGTGACAGCTACCACTGAAAGATGGTGCCACATGCTCTGCTCCAACTTCTTTAAACTCCCTCTCTCTACTTCCCTCGTACTTCAGTTTTTGGTGGTCCACTCCCCTATAAAAACCACTTTCTTCCCTTCTTCTTTTTTCCCTTGTTTTGGCTTAGTCTTAGTGATACAGAAAAACCGTATACCCAATGCCTATGGTGTTGTAGAAGAAGAAGAGGAAACTCTGCCATCTTCTTATTCTTCTTCCACTTTCCGGGCTTAAGATCTAAAATGGGGTTCCTTTTGTTTTGAAGTTTTAGGGTTTTACCATGTCCTGTGTTATATGAAGCTTTCAACATCAGGTCTGGGTCAGCAGCAGGCTCGTGAAGGTTGTTTTTTTTAATTTACTAGTATGATACTTTTTCATGTATGTAAATCTTGTTACACGTGCACGTAAATCGTTTTATTTGTTCATATTTCTTCCTTTTTTCAAATTATTACGAATGATCAATGATTATTAGGGGAAAACAAGTGCTTGAACTCTGAGCTAGTGAGCTATGGCATGCCTGCGCTGGCCCACGGGTTTGTCTACCCACCGCGGGGACTCGCGTTGTCTACTTTCCCCAGGGTCATAGCGAACAGTTCTTTTATATATATATATATATATATATATTTTATACGTCACAAAATATCTCTCCTTGTTAGGTCCAAAAACAATGGAAAATGTGATCAATTTGCAGGTAGCAGCTACCACTAACAAGGAGGTCGACACCCACATTCCAAATTATCCCAACTTGCCTCCTCAGTTGATATGTCAGCTTCACAATGTTACCATGCATGTAACCAAGTTCTTTCCCTTTTAGTTTACCACTTCATTTTCAGTCATTTAATGCTTAAAGAGTTCAAGCACAGCTTATGCATGTATTATAATTTCAGGCTGATGTTGAGACAGATGAAGTATACGACCAAATATCATTGCAACCTTTGACACCTGTAAGAAACATTGCTTTCTTCTTCACTTCATCAATATACTTTTTTGGGTTTGTTTTATATGTTTTTTTTCTCTTTTTTGTTCCTCATGTATATAGGAAGAGCAAGAGGATACGTTTCTTCCTATGGAGTTGGGGATTCCAAGCAAGCAGCCAACCAATTATTTCTACAAGACGCTAGCAGCAAGTGATACTAGTACCCATGGTGGTTTTTATATTCCTCGTCGTGCTGCCGAGAAAGTATTTCCGCCACTGGTAATCTATGCCTTGTGGCTTGTATATCTCTACCTTCAAGCTGGTTTCTTAGTGCTGATGTGTTTATTCTTTGTTTGCAGGACTTCTCGCAACAGCCACCAGCTCAGGAACTTATTGCAAGGGATCTACACGACGTTCAGTGGAAATTTAGACATATATTTAGAGGTTAGTTTCAACTGCTGCTCCTATCAAAGCATTTTCATAGATTATAATCATCTCTAAGTTCGTTGTTCTTTTCTCCTACATCTCATATCCACATTTCTTTTCCAATATTTAGAATTTTCTCTCTACCCTATGGATCTCCTTTAACAGTCATAAATGAAGCATATGACTTGTACCTGTGTTCACGTTGAATGGCATTTTCTTTGATGTGGTTAATAGAGATGGACTGGGTTTGGTTAATAATACTTACTGGTTCGGAAAAGGGAGTTGACTGAGTCATATTCTTAGAATTCTTACATTGTATTTATATCTGTTCTTGTTCTAGAGGTACCGTGCCTTTGCTGAATTTGAACTTGGCTCTAAGCTAACTTAAGAAACTATGTCACGGAAACCAAATTTGGATTATTGTGCAAAATCATGGTAACGATTCACAAAAATGAAGACTGAAAGGTTTCTTTTCAGCCCATACTGTTGAAATATCAACTTTCAAATGTAGAGGAGCATCAAAGCGATAGATCAATAAGATGCCGACGGACTTAGAAGATTAATGTGCTTCAAATCAAGTGTTTTGATGCATGCTTTAAGAGAATCGGGAAGTTATTGCCACTTTTTTTAGTATCAGTGCAATGTGTGATTGGAACCAGGTATGAGTTTTCACCATAAATAATGAAAATCTTGTAATTAAGTGGTTTATCTCGGCAGGGGTTCGAACTAACAATTATTAAATGAACTTCTAAACTCAATAACATATCAACTGAAGTTTACATATCCTAGATTTTGTTCCCAGTTGATTGACTTGTATATTATAATCGTTCTTTTGTGCCTGTGGTTAAGGGAAGTATGGTTGTACCGTCTTTTTGTAATCTGCTTTGGACAACTATTTTAGTAACAAATTAGATTTTCTTTTGTTGGACGCTAAAATCATCCATCTAATAGTACAACCATTGATGTTGTATTTTATTTGATGTGGTGTCAAACAACTTGCAGGGCAGCCTAAACGCCACCTTCTTACTACAGGCTGGAGTGTGTTTGTTAGTGCCAAGAGACTTGTTGCAAGGGATTCTGTTATTTTTATTTGGTATTCATATTCTCTTTTTCCTACTCATGTTGCTGAATATGTTTTTCGGGTACTTTGCCAAGAAAAAAGCTAGAAGCTTTACTATTATTGACCGGCCAATTTCTGTCACTAGGAATGAAAAGAACAGCTTCTTTTGGGAATTCACCGTGCTGCTCGCTCACAAACTGTAATGTCGTCATCTGTTTTATCTAGTGATAGCATGCACATTGGACTACTTGCTGCTGCAGCTCATGCTGCTGCAACTAATAGCTGCTTTACAGTATTTTATAATCCGAGGTGGTGATGATTTCTTACCTCTCATTTATTCTTTATGCCTTATCTGTTAACAAAGTTGTTTTTTCTTCTCTAATATGCAGGGCTAGCCCATCTGATTTTGTGATAACATTTTCAAAGTATGTCAAAGCTGTTTTCCACACACGTGTCAGTCGGTATGCGTTTTAGGATGCTTTTTTGAGTCAGAAGAATCAAGTGTTCGTAGGTATTATTGTTATCAATGGTTCCTTTAATATTATTTTATCGGTTTACTTCATGCGATTCTATGACTTGCTTCTGTTCATATGATTCTTGTTCTCGAAAGCCATCTATATATTTTGGTTAGAATCTTTTTCTGAATTTGTGATATGGTGGCAAATGACTTATGTATGTATTGAAGCAATACTGTTTCCATGTTGCATCATTTATTTGCTCATATGTAAATGTCAAATTCCCCCCTCTCAAGGTATATGTACAATAACTGGTATAAGTAGTTTGGATCCCGTTCGTTGGCCAAATTCCCATTGGCTGTCTGTGAAGGTAATTGTTAACATATGCATGCATGGATCACATGATAGATGATGCATGACACATTTTCTTATTGTTTGCGGCATATCCTATTTTAGTGTGCGAAAAAATTCACCTCCGCTTAGTATCCATGATTTCTTAGAGCTTTATTCTAGTTGGATGATTATGTGAAGTTGGAATCTTGTACGATACTATATGCCCTGAATTGCGTTCCCTGGTTTACATTTCCTTGTACGTATCTATCCTGTGAGTTTTGGGAAGAGATGCAAAATGCTAAACCGAAGGTTCGCCCATCAGTGTTAAGAGTTACTTTAAGTCCCATTAGAATGCATGGCATTTTACTTCTGATTGTGAATTTGTTTTTTACTTGCTCGTGAAAAAGATGAGTGTTTTCTTTTCCTTTTTAGTTGAGTTTGATTTCTTGCCCACTACTATGTGTATGTTGGTTGGGATGAGCCTGGTGAGAGGCAGCCGAGGGTATCGTTGTGGTAGATTGAGCCTTTAACAACTTTTCCAATGTATCCATCTCTATTTCCCCTCAGATTGAAACGTTCTTGGCATTTTGGTTCCTCTTCTTTGCATGGTATTGTTCTTCTGAGTCGGTATCCTGAAGCCCCCCTTTTGAAGGCTTGACATTTATATTGGTTTTCACTGCTTACCTTAACTTGGACAGTTTGGTCATGATGCATGGCAATATGTTAGTTACTATCGTTTTTTTCTTATCGGTTTCCCTGGATTTTTCACAATGATTGTTATGTTCTTGCAGATAACAGAGATGATATATCTAATGGGTTGATGTAGCCGGGGGGGGGGACCCAGAGAGCAAGAACTACAATCTCCGAATCTTCCGTCTTTCGTCTCATATCCATGGATGCAGCAGAAACTAGATTCGAGTTTCCCTGGAAATGATTATAATCTGGAGTGCCAACCCATGCTATCCAATGGGTTGCAGAACTTAGTAAATGGGGATCTTATGAGACAGCAGTTGCAGCAATCTTATGTTCAACAACCAGGCAGCTATAATTCACTTTTACAGGCACAGCAGTCCCAAATTCTAACCGAGAACTTGCCCCCGGTCCTCGGACAGGAAGAAGTAAGCAATCAACCAGAGGAGCAGGCTCAGAAACAGCATAACATGATTCAAAATGATCAACTCAAGCAGAGGCAGCAGGTGAATGCACCTTCATCGTTTCTGAAACCAGATTTTATTAACTCAGCAAAGTTCTCTGAATCGCCCCCCCCCCCCTCTTCTGAATATGCTGTGTTCATTGTGTCCTGAAATCAGTGCAAATCTTTTGAATTTCTCCACAACTGGTCAGTCAATGCTAGCTGACCAGTTACCCCAGCAGTCCTGGGCTCCAAAATATACTCATTCACAGGTAAATGCCTTTTCTAGCTCAACATCGGTTCCAAAAGTTTCTCCTGGAAAAGATGCTATAACCGAGCTATATATATGTAACAAGGATGCCCAGAATCCTACTCATTTTGGTGTTAACAACAATTCTTATGGCCTTCTACTTCGCATCTCAATGCCTGGTTTCACTACATCTTCAAGTGAAGCTGATGTGCCCTCAATTCCATTGGAGGATCCCTCATTCCAGACTCCTCTATATGGTTGCATGCAGGACTCCTCGGAGTTGCAGAGCGCAGGGGTAGTTGATCCGCCGACTCCAACACGAACATTTGTCAAGGTATATGAACAGCAGTTTCTAAAGTGGATTTCATATTTCATCATAATTTTCTCAAGATTATAATGATGATCTATGGTTTTGTTTTTTGTAGGTTTATAAATCAGGGTCGGTGGGGCGCTCATTGGACATCTCCCGATTCAGCAGCTACCACGAGCTGCGAGAGGAGTTGGCTCAGATTTTTGGAATTGAGAGGAAGTTGGAAGACCCTCTTAGATCAGGCTGGCAGCTTGTATTTGTCAACAGGGAGAATGATATTCTTCTCCTTGGAGACGACCCGTGGGAGTAAGTTTTTTCTATTGTATCATCATATACATAATCTTTACAATTGATGGGAACATCACGAGACCGAATCATGTAAGTAAAACTCGTGGAGGTTTTCCTTACATTGTGATGACATTTCCTTCGATTATCATTCTGGTTTTAAGCGCATTAAAGCAGGGTTAATTTTTGTTTGGATAACGAAACATGCAGGGAATTTGTGAATAATGATTGGTACATAAAGATACTTTCACCGGAGGATGTGCAGAATATGGGATAGCAACAGGTGGTGCCTTTTATCCAAACCCGAGATCGAAAGATGAATAGTACCAGCATCAGCGCTGGTGGCCGAGGTCATATCTCGGTCTGTCTAGACTCTTAACATTGTTGGTTGGGTTGAATAAGGACCAAATTCCAGTAAATTTTGGCAGTATCCACTCCTGGTGTGAAGAACCTCCCTGCTATTGTGTATACTTTACACTTAATTTAATAATATAATTTAAAAAAACTTATAAGAGCACCAAAATTAACAAATAAAATAAAGGGTACGAACCATGTCACACTGGTAGTAAAAAAAATATTATTATTTCTTACGATTTTAAGTTCGAATACTAAAACAACACTTTTACTTTTTTTAATTTATTCATTAAATTTTTAAATTATTTTAGTTACTATGCAACTAAATAATTAACGGATTATGATATGACAACCAATACTAAAACGTAGTATTTTTGAATCTTTATAAAAAAAAATTAAATTTAAGTAGAAGCGACGGAATTTTTCTTTAAATAAAAAATCATTTTTTCTTAGATGAAGCCCAATGATAATGGAGATCGGTTGGGAGATTGAGATCGAGAGAAAGATCCAACGAAGACGGCGACACGAAAAGTTGGTTTTAGCTTTGGAACCACGACTTTCTCCGGTGTGTCGAATGTACCTAACCAAACCATTGTCTTCTACCACGGATCACATATTTTTACGGCGTATCTCCCCCGTAGACGCTTCCGAACACCCCTATAATATACTTCTCTTGACGACGCCATTAGAGAACAAAAAACCAGAGTGATTTGAAGAGTACTACCAGGAAGTTGAAGATTTTCTACATAACTGTTAGGAAGGGGAAAGGGATAAAAAAGGCTTGACAAGGGAGGACTCAAGAGGCAAGACCGATCTCTCTACTGTCATGGATGTTGTTTATGCTTTGAAAATGCAGAGCCAGAAGTTTGGTTATGCTTTGAAAATGCAGAGCCAGAAGTTTGGTTCTTTTGCAAATCGGTATTTTCCATAACCTTTTTCATTGGTCTCATGGTTTTTCGAAATAGGTGAGGGTTTGAAATTCAAGTCATAACGCTGATAGATGTGGTGGCTGGTCTCATGGTATTCTACAAATTCAGCTCAGTGTGCTTGGTTGGTCCTAAACAGAGGTGTTTTTAGTGTTGGGAAGAGGAAGGGGAAGGCGGCGGGAGAGCTGATAAAATTTAAGAATTTTATTTTACATATTACTATAATTAAATATTAATAAAGAAAATTATGTTATTGGGCTGTTAATGAAAAAAAGGACGAGTGATTAAAAAATTTAATGGGTAAAGTTTACTAATTAAATTAAAAAATAAAAATACGATAAAAATAGAAAAAAAAAGTAAAATTTAGTGATTAAATTTATAATTTTGCCCTAATAAAATTGGTGATAGGGGGAAAGTAGGGGGAAAGGGTACAGCTCACTCTACTCCTTCCTCTTGCGTATCAGAGCAGTGAAATTTCTCTAATCTCAAATCTCAGTCCAAAGCAGGAATGGAGGCTCCTGTCACCGAAAATTCTTCCACTGGCAATGACCACGACCAAGAGCAGGTTTTCAACCGTGGGTGGGTTTTAGGATTCTTTCAAATTTGTTTTTTTTTCTTCATATAATTAGTATTGGTTTTGTCGAATTCTTCTACTGACTGGATGAGCGACCATATTTTTTATTGTGATTTTAGGGTGGACTCGAACCCTGAGATTAATCGAGAAGAAGAGCAAGAACATGAACAAGAACAAGACGAAGAACAAGTTAGGCGCATATTGCAAGTTATTTCCACCACTGGGAATTTTTGGTATGGAATTTTTCTTTTTCCCTAACTTGTAGTTACATATGAATATGGTATTTTCGTATTGTTCAATGTTGTGAACCTACTTATTGGTGATTCATTCAAATCTAGTTGGGTTTGGCCAAAAGGCACCCTCTTGATTTCATGAAAGAACGCTTCTTCGTGTTGATATGTATAGCTTCTCTTGTCCTACACTTCAAATTTTGTGTATAAGAAATGTGGTTTTCCTCGGTCGTGCACAAGTTTTTTTGCGTCTCTAGAACCATGTGATAGAGAAGAAGATTAAACAATCTCTAGCTTGGTACGTGTCTTACTGTACCTAAGTTTGATTGTATTATGCAGTCACTGTCACTAATGTAATTTGTATCTCTCAGTTGGACTTGCGAAACAAAATAGTGAGTTAAATAAAGAGATCAATTGAGAGCAATTAGGGTATTGTGGAAACCCGGGACATTTGTACAACATCTCCCCACACTACAGAATGATGTGGTTGAATGTATAGAGGACTCTCTTGGAGAGACTAGCTCTTAGTAGGTTAAAACTTGCAACTAAGGAAATGTTTTCTAGACTCCACTATTAACTGTTTTTAATGATGAAGCAATATAAGAGAGAATTCTTCATCCTTGTGTCTTAATAAGTGTGAGGTAATCCAACATAGCTACTTTTATGTATTGCATTTGGAAAATATTTACTTGATATACAAAATTATTGTAGTAAGAAATAATTAACAGCCTAATCAAGTTACCAAGTTAAGACTTCTCCATTTCCTTCCCAAATAAAAGTTTGTTTTAAAGACTTATTGGGTCTTCTATCATGGACTCATCCTTAGAAGGTCTGAGGTGGCTTATATGGGGGGAATTTAGATGGTTTGTAAGAACAGAATTGTATGTCGATTGGTTTTTCCGAAATTCCAAATGCTGTCGTCATGTAAAATTGATACTTCCACATATAGTTTTATGCATCATGTATTTTGGCGAAAATTGGTTGTTTTTCAGATGTTGTGAGAACATGAAAGAGAATAAATACAGGTTTTAGTGTAATTCTTGTTTTCTGTATTTATTGCAGGCATAGTTGGGATAAACTGAAGAGCATGCTATCCTCTAAATTGAAACTGGTTATTTTCGTGTTCTCTAATCTCTTCGGCAATTATAAATAATTGTTTTGATTTTTATAGCTTAACTTAGGATTGTTAAGGATTAATCGTTCTTTGTAGATTGTGAAATTTGATAGTTTCTCTTTCAGTAGTATTTCTTCATATAGATCCTTACTTCTTTCACTGATCTACCATAAAGGTTTTATCAGAATATCCTGAGGCCAAAATGACAGTTGATGAACAAAATGCTTCATTGGGTGAAACTTACCTAGAGTTGGTTACACGGCTAGATGAAGGTACTTTCCAGACTATGTTTTCTTATGTATCCTAAATGTGAGCAAAATAGTTGGTTTTAAAGCATCTTTGTGTTCTTAGAAGGAATAATAACCTGAGCAATGCTGATTATGAGGGGTATATGAGCATGCTAGTACTACTTGAATCTATGCTCAATCAGCGTATTGCTCGTTTACTTAGCTTGGATGCAAACAAGAGATCAACAACAATATTCCTTTTTTAGTATAACCATTGGTATCTGATCCATTCGTTGACTAATCTGGATTGGGTATGGTTGAGGCCTATTATAGGAGCGACCCTCCCAACCCAGTTTGTTTCATTCACAATGTTTGATTCCAACTTTGGACCTTGTTTAAAGAACCTAGCGCCTCATCCTGCTAAACCAATTGGTAGTTAGTTACAACAATATCCCTTTGTGATACAACAACACACTTTTTACCAAATTAGAAACACAAGAAACATTCATTCGGGTATGAGGAGAATTTTGTATGAATAATTGGAAAGGTAATGAAGGGAATTGTAATACTTACTGAGTTTGTAAGAATTCTTCATCTCCTTACTTAGTGACTCCCCTGGAAGGTATTACCTAATGTTATATAGGATGGAAGTGTACTCGGTGATGGTTACCCTGGAGTCAAATTCTGGATTATATTGGTGATTAAATAAAGAATAGTCTGTGCTCTCTCTCTTTCTCTAGCCTTTTTGAAATAGAAAATGATGATTCTTGTTTTGTCTTTGGGTTGTTTTTACTTTCATTTGTCATTTAGATCAAGTGTTAACTACTAGTAGTTTAAAAAAGTTTCTATTCCCCGTAAAAATAATGAAGGGCAAAAAAGAAATCATTAGTCACAAGGAGCAGTGACAATAGCTAACATGCATATTTGTATTTATAGTGGGATGGAGGAGAAACAATGGTGGAAAGTAGAGATGATTCTTGTATTTTGCTTTCTTGGTAATTTTTGTGTGTATTCAATAGCATGTAGATTTTCTTTGATCATGTGAAGCAATTGTTTCAAATTTGTGCTTTGTAGTTTCATTTTGTTGTAATATTCAATTTTTCCCCTTTTGCAGAGCTTCATTGTTTTATTGAGGGCCCACCATTTACCCTTCAAAGAATCTGTGAGGTAATTACTTTGTATTATATTCTATATGTTGATATTATTACTCTCTTTATTCTTCATTTACTACTATAATCTTCTTTTTACTAGAATTTTGGTTGTTCCTAAGTTGGTTTTGTTTATTACTTTTTTTGTGTTTGGGTATAGCTATTGTGTTAAACTGCCAACTAAATCTGATGATGGTGACTTAGATATGGAACTCTTCAATCCAGAACCATGATTCCCTTACCAAATCAATGTGTTAAACTGATTTATTCCGTGTGTGCAGGTCGAATAGAACCATTGACATGAGAGCTAGAAATGGCAAATAGGAAAACCGTGAGAAAACACTTTGTTAAAGCAAATAAAATTGACTAACAGGACTGTGTTCTGTGTTTTGTTTCCCTTCGACATTAAGCGAGAAACCCATTGGTCATTTATATTTTTCTTAGACTAATTACACAAGCGCAGGGGTGACTTTTGCATGAGAATTGTGGAAAATTATGCACTGACACCTTGTTCAGTCAAACATAGCTTAATTTAGCTTTATCTTTCTTAGCTGGATTCAAGCTGTTCTAACTTGATTCTAGCTTTAGTTGTCGTGAGTAATTTTTACCGCTTGCATTAGCACTTGAATTATTTTCTAAGAAAACATTCTTTCTGAAACTTATCGGCAATGAAAAAAGAGTAGCCTCCTCCTAACTTGAATATAAGGTAACACCAAATATTCGAGCAAATCTTTGAGATATCTCTAAATAACAAAGAACAGTAAGTAGATTTGAAACCTTGAAATGTATAACAACAAATTTACATGTCTCTAACAAGGACAGCTGCATCACGTTCGCAACAGCCATATTGCTGAAATATCTCACAATAATGTAGAGCAATGGAGTGCTGTTCAGCTATTATACTGGTGCAGAAACATAACATACTAGAATTGTTACTGGAATGCTTGTTTGTGAGCTTATATGCTTGTAGGATATGTCATGTTAGCAGACACAATATCATCTACTTCTAGGATCTTGACACATGCCATTCACTTCAACCATGAGATATGCCATGTTAGCAGACGCAATATCATCTACTTGCCAAAATATTGTTCTTCTTTAGGCTAACAATAATGTCTACTAACCAAATAAAGATATTTTTGGGGTGTGTCGTGGTTGCAATTTCTTAGGGCCATGAAGATGGATTAACAACTCATGTGCCACTTTAGACTTTCCCCTTCCAACTTGAATCATATGGGTAATCTACATGGAGTATTTACAATATTTCAAAGTTGTCATATTCTCAAACTACATGGATAGTTTAGTAATAGCTTGTAAATTTCCCTTAAGCTTTAGTGGAACTTTTTGCTAACATGAGATTCTTGCTACACTTACTTATTTCAGTTAACATTTGAAGCAAATGCTGCCAGTACTGAAATTTTATTTTCAAAGGGTACTTTTAACATTTTTGTGAAATTACAGTGACCAAGTCAAACTTAAACTGTCTAGAATGGGATCTAATAGAACTCTTGAAGTGATAAATGCCATGATACCTTTTCTATTTACTTCTATCAAAATTTTAATTTAATTTGGCACAAATTTTATGCTCGACAGATCTTACTTGCTGCAAGAAGCATCTATTCAAAACTCTCAAAGCTTGCCCTAGCACTAGAAAAGGTATGGTAATAAAAACTTGCAATTATTCTTTATTACTTTTAACTCTCAAAGCCGGTTTGAAAAACACATTTTATTCCAAAAGTTATTTTTTAACCTTATTCTTCATTACTGTTAGTACCAAAAGCTAGTTTGAAAAGCAATGGAGAACTAGTGCATCTTTGTTTGTTTTTGCCTCTAAAATTCTATTATTTTCCAAGTCCAAATCAATTTTTGCTGCTGTTTCCTTTGATAAGATGCCAATGTTGCATGCACGATGGATTCTTCCCAGATAATTGAATGTGATTTTAACAGAAGAAATGAAAAGGATATCAGAAATCTGATATGGGCTCTTTGATCAAAGAAGCTAGTCAATGACTTTATTGTGTGTATTTATCCCATTTGTCTATTCTGTTTTTGTACTGACTGTCAAGTCATGATTTAACTGTTCGTACTTGTAGAATTTGCTGGTAACCTCTACATTGACGGTCTGCACCAAACCATACCCAGAAATGAAGCCAGTTCCGGGACCAGAAAAGGCAAGTGAGGAAGCTCAACCACAGTGTAATTCAATCCAAAATGGGATTGAACCTACGGCAGGAGACAGGGATGAGATCATGTCAGAGGTGGAGGCCGATATTGAAGAGATTACCGTCGATATGGATGCCTTCCAAGAAATGGCGGGACCACAGGAAGTGAATTCCACGGAGGCTGAGAATTCTTAGGTTGATACACACCTTAAAGCTTTCGGATCCACATGTTGCTCCCATAGAATGGTGTCTATGTTACAATTTTGAAGGAACCTTGAGGATGAAAGCAACATGGGGCAGGGATTTTGGTCCTTGAGGGATTGAAACGAATATTTCTTGTTCCCATGAGATATCTCCCTCGAGGGTGCTGTATTTGTAAGATTGTCAACATGTACCGGTGTCTTGTTGAACCATTTTGCCTGTCAGTGTTTTTAATGGTTTGCTGTTGTGGTGTGGTAAATGATTATAAGCTTCTATTTCTTGTTCCAACTAAATGGATGCTCTCAATCATTTCTCTTAAGAATATATTAACATAATCCCTGAACTTTTTTTATTGTAAATTTTCACTAAAATTTATTTTTATAAAAATAAAATCTATAAAAGATAATATTTTCAAGTTTTTTAACAATTAATAATAATATATTTATATAATGTATATTATATATTAAGAGTTTGACTAAGTTGATGTTATTTGTTAATTTGAGTGTTAACTTAATGGGAAAATTATAAAATTATTTTTATGTTTTCATTCTTTAATATAATTTTTAAAATAATGTCTTTTAAGGATCGAATACTATCATTTTTTAAGGTTTATATATTGAATATTTCTTTACAAATTTTATAGGATAAATTATATAACTAGACTCTGAATTTTTACAATGTTTAACATTTTGATCATCAAACTTTTGTTTAAAACCTTTTTTAGTCATTAACAATACACACATTGTAGATGTAATTGTTTGAACTCAGTTCTATAATACGATTATTAAATACTCTTTTAACATTTTTTTTTCCTTTCAAGTACTAATCACATCCACCAAATGTATGTTCATAAAATGCATACATTAGTATAAAAAATCAATTATTAGTTGTTTATTTCCAGAAACAAACTAGCGTACATATAACCGTAAAAGAAAAAGGATTAAACAAATATATACATTTGTAAAGAAAAGGGCTGGCTTCGGGTGTCGGATTGCTGTCAGACAAAAAGAAAACAGCTAGAAGTGCTGCTGGAGCGGTAGCCGTTAACAAGCTTCTGGAAAACCCTCGCAATCAACCCACCGCCCGCCGCCGTCTCTTAACTTTCGCTTCTTCGGCAGCCGATCAGTGATAAGGTATATGCTATTCTGCTTCTAAATCTTCGTTTTTCATTGCCTTCTCTTCCTTTCGATCCGTTTTCGATGATTTGCAAGAAAGTATATCAACTTCACCTAAGGATCTTCTAAATCATAGTAATAAATTACGATAAGATTTAGTTAGTTCATAACTAAAAGATAAAAGAATCCAGCTGATCTGTCGTTCTTTGCACTCTTATGCGGATTGATATTTGTAAAATATAGTTGAGGGAGTGTTGTTAGATTGGATATAACCAACTTAACGCGGACTTTGGATTATTGAGTAAATGATCTCTTAATTTACTAAAGCTTACCGCTGGTTCCTCTTGTTTCTTTGCCTATCCACTTGCTTTTTTTTTATACTTTTTAGATTTTGTGCTCTTACATTGTGATCCTCTAAGTTAAAGATTCATAATTCCTTTTCTACCTCGTAGCTTAATCTATGTCTTTGCTGTATGTATTCTTTACAGTTTATTATCTTCTTCTTCTTCGCGACACTAAATGGCGGACGGTCATGGAACTGACAAGAACATTGAGATGTGGAAAATAAAAAAGCTAATTAAGGCACTGGAATCTGCCAGGGGAAATGGTGCCAGCATGATATCTCTTATAATGCCTCCTCGTGATCAGATATCCCGTGTCACAAAGATGTTAGGTGATGAATTTGGAACTGCATCGAACATCAAAAGTAGGGTCAATCGTCAATCTGTGTTGGCTGCCATAACTTCTGCTCAACAGAGGTTGAAGCTCTATAACAAGGTGCCCCCCAACGGGCTGGTGTTATATACCGGGACGATTGTTACTGAAGATGGCAAGGAAAAGAAGGTGACAATTGATTTCGAGCCTTTCAAACCGATAAATGTTTCCTTGTACCTTTGTGATAACAAGTTTCATACTGGAGCTTTGAATGAGCTTTTAGAGTCTGATGACAAGTTTGGGTTTATAGTCATGGATGGTAATGGCACATTATTCGATACACTAAGTGGGAACACGAGAGAGGTGCTTCATAAATTCACCGTCGATCTACCGAAGAAGCATGGAAGAGGAGGACAGTCCGCTCTGCGTTTCGCTCGTCTGAGAATGGAGAAGTGGCACAACTATGTGAGGAAAACTGCAGAACTGGCCACTCAGTTCTTTATTAATCCTGCAACCAGTCAGCCTAATGTTTCTGGCTGATACTGGCTGGTTCAGCTGACTTCAAGACTGAATTGAGCCAGTCCGACATGTTTGATCCTCGTTTGCAAGCCAAGATTTTGAATATTGTTGATGTGTCGTATGGGGGTGAAAACGGTTTTAATCAAGCTATTGAGCTCTCTGCTGAAATCCTGTCGAATGTAAAGTTCATACAAGAAAAGCGTTTAATTGGAAAATACTTTTTGAGGAAATAAGCCAGGATACTGGAAAGTATGTGTTCGGCGAAGATGATACATTGAAGGCTCTGGAAATGGGTGCTGTAGAAATCCTGACTGTATGGGAAAATCTAGAGATCAATAGGTACGTGCTAAAACATAGTACAACGGGTGAAATTATCATAAAACATCTGAGTAAGGAGCAGGAGGCTGATCAGAGCAACTTCCGTGATCCCGAGACCTCTGCGGAGTTGGAAGTTCAGGAAAAATGCCGTTATTCGAATGGTTTGCCAACGAGTATAAGCGCTTTGGTTGCTCTCTCGAATTCATCACGAACAAATCCCAAGAAGGATCACAGTTTTGCAGAGGGTTCGGTGGTATCGGAGGCATCCTACGCTATCAGCTTGACATAAGATCATTCGATGAGCTATCCGATGGAGAAGTTTATGAGGATTCTGATTGATAAAGCACCGCTCAAAGCTGCCTTGATGATTCGAGAGCTTGCAAGCCCAGATGTAATGCTCCTTTTTTTACCATTTTATCACTCTTCGATTCCAAAAATAAAATATAGACAATGTTGGTTTGGATTTTTCGATTTGTAATCAGAACTTGTTACATGAAACTGTTTAATCCAAAATTATTTTCAAAAAAGCATTGGTTTTTAAAATATATAAAAAAAATCATATTAATTGAATATGTGCAGTTTCAAATAATCATAATGTTTGAAAGAATAAATTAATTTGAGGAAACTGGAAAAAAAATAGAGAATTAATGGGTATGTGATTCCTTGTTTAGTAGTAGTTTCCCTGACTCACTCCTCTTGAAAAGCTTCTCAACCAACTCATCCCAGTTTGTCCGTCTAGAACTTGACTCCGGTTTAGCTTTCGGCCTATCTCCATTGTCGGGTCCAGCAGCCTCTGTTTCTGTTTCCTCAATCTCGACCAGTTCACCATCTGCGGGTACAGCATGAGGGATATTCAAACTGACGGCTTTTTGCAATGCATCTTTGTGTTCTTTCTCAATGGTCTGCAACCTCTCCAGTTTCTGAATTTTCGGGGGAACAGTCATGGTCTGGTATTTGTTCTCCCTCATAATCTGTGTAGGAACCAGCAATTAAGCTATATTGCTGATAATCCAAGGTACAACAAGGAAGCTTATATACCAACTGAAAAGGAAGAGCACTCACCCCCAAAGCCTTCTCCGATTCCCTTTCGATCCAAATTATTCCATGATCAGATGTTGCGTTACAAGATAACACAATATGTTCAAACCGCCCGTCGACAGGAATGGCAGTTCGGACTTCTGGAGGAAACCTCCCACATCTAAGGACTCGAATCACATAATAACTTAATATCAAATAAATAGACAAAACAAACTCACCATAATCTAAGATAAAATTGTTAACAATATTGGTTATACACAGAATGCATTAGTTGACGTAAAGATGAAGAAGCATCAGAGTCTTGAAAATGTTGGTACCTGCAAAATTTTCTCTCGACGATGTGATACATTCTTCCGGGAGCATAAAGTCGTCTCGGATCTCTAAGTTTCCTACCTTCTGGTATGAAGGTATCCCTCAAGCAAACAAGAAATATCAAGCATGGCAAGCTGTACAAAGCATCAAATAATAGCAGAAACAATAAGGCTCTTTGAGAATGGTAAATAAGAAGATGCAAAAGCAAATGAGAGAAAATTTTACCAGAATATAGACTTGAAGATATCTTCCAAGGGTGTGGCTGTCCTAGGCAAGAAATCATCCTGAAACAATTATTTGAAATGAATATTCGATCGAATCGATTCAAATAATTTTTTTTTTGAATTAATCGAGTTGATGAGTCTTATTTTATAACTTAAATTTTATTTGAACTGTTTTCGAGTCGAGCCGGATCGAGCTTATGAAATTTGAGTTGAATTGTTCAAATTTCTATTTAAATTTAATGTAAATATTTATAATGTTATGGATACTAAATGATTTCAATTTAAATTGTTTTCTATAACCATATACAAGAAATATATATTTCTTTATATATTTTTTTAGGGTAAACTACATAATTGATCACTTTTGTTTCATTTTTTTAAACGTATGATCACTCGATTCAAAAAAGTTAATTCGTAACAAAAGTGACTGCGAATTAACTTTTTTTGAATAAAATAACTATATTATGCAGAATTGTGATACTTAATTCAAAATTAAGATAACGTATCATGTTAATAAGCATTTCAGCATTTCAGTGACCACGTCTTAATTAAAATAAAATGAAAGTGACTGCGAATTAACTTTTTTTTTGAATAAAATAACTATATTATGCAGAACTGTGATACTTAATTCAAAATTAAAAATTAATATATGAATCTTATTTTATAGGTTTATTATTATTTTAAATTTCTTTGAGTTTGAGTTTATCAAAATTACGAATAAAATATTTTAGTGTCGAGTCAAATTTAAAATTTTATTTTTTTTCCGAATTAAATGAAGTCTTACGCATATATTACAAATAAATAAGTAAACGTGTAAATGCAGGCCAAAAACATTGAGAAAAAAGAGAGAATCACACCTGCAAGACAATGGAGTGAATAACATCAGCATACTTGACAGCCAAGTTAAGTGACATGCACCTCGCTGGCGCCAACGCATAGCACCGAATCTTATTCCGGGGAATCCCACCCAATCGATCCCTGTGATTAACCATCACCACCGCCATCAACGCCGCCACACCCGATCCCAACGAATGTCCGGCAAGAATCAACTGATATTCCCTCCCAGTCTCTTCCCAAACCCTCTTCAACGTCTCACTCTCCTCGTTCAACAACCAAACCGCCGATTTCAACAGCCCGTGATGAACATATCCCCCATCAAACATCTGCATCCCCAACCTATTATCCAAGAGCAATTTATAGTCACTGTCTTTGACCAAGTTGAGTCCCCTGATTGCCATCACGATCTCCTTCCGGTCATGGTCGGCGTAGATAAGGTACGGCGGAGAACGACCCTGGGTTTGTTCATAGTCAGCGTGTTTCAAGACCCAGTCTGTGTTGACTCGGTAGCCGCCGTCAGGAGGGCATTGGGGGTTTCTGAGATCAGTTTCGTAGACAGCTAGGATTAAACGACAGAGTCTGGGGACAGGCTCGAACTCGTCCGGGATAGCTGATGGCCAGGTTTCACTGTCGTCTGAACCGACGTGGGTGCAGCGCTTCCATGCCCAACGCGAACAGCCAAACAAGAGCACGTACTCGACACCGCAAAAAAATGACATCTATGGTTGGATCGGATGAGAGAATTTGGGCAACAGAGTTGATCGATGTTTTATAATGAAACAAGAACAAAGTTGGGAAGTTGGAGAGAGAAAAAGGAAAAAAGAAAGCACATGGAAACTGGAAAGAAGATTCGGAGCAGAGAACAAATTTCATAGTAAATGTGAATTTGAAGGGGAAGTGAATCCCGGTTTCCAACATCAACAGAAACGTTTCAACTTTGAACAACCTGTACTGCTCCCTTTTTTAGTCGTTGTTCTGCAGCTGCTATTGGAGTTCTAAACTTTGAAAATTTAGTAACTACACTGTTAATTTAATTTAAACATAGTTCAATGATTTTTAGTGTATTTTACCCGATATTTAAATATTTTAAATTGTATTACCTTTTTTTCAAAAATGTAGTATTTATAAATAGTATTGGAGTTTATATATTTTACAGGTTCCATATTATTATAATTGAAAATAATTTCTCTTGAATTTTATTGAAAAGAAGATAAACAAAAAAATTGTTGACCAGCTATCATATTCATAGGAGAGGAGAGTGGGGAAACTAGATAGATATAGACTGTGGCCATCATTGTTCGGTAAACAACCCTTGTACTATACACTTAATTGCATTTTGGTCAATTGAAAGAAAAAAATGATCGGTTTTTAAATAAATATATATAACATCTTCCATTGAATGTGTAGTTTCTAAACGTAATCATCTCAGTTAGTCCCTCTAGTGCTGGATTCCGTCTCAGGTTTCGAGTCCGGCAGCCTCTGTTTTGGTTTCGTTGTTATCGATCGTTTCATCAGTTGGTATACATGGCACGATGTATATCCAAACTGACACATTTTTGCAATGCATCTTTGTGTTCTTTCTCCATTCTGTAATCTCTCCAGTATTTATACATTCTGGTGGAAAAGGTTATCGGCTCGGATTTGGTCTCCCTCATAATCTGTGGAAAACCAACAATTTAAGCTATTGGTATTGTCGCCTGTGATCATCATTAGCTGGTTGTTGCTGCTCATGCAGTCCTGATCGATAGCCCTTGTGATCCTTGTAACATGGAGGCTGCGACAATCACTCGTGGACTTCGGTTGGCCCTAGAATTGGATTGGTTGCATGTTCGTCTAGAAAATGATGCAGCAAATGTAGTTCATCAGTTGCTCTCTACAGAGTCTGACTTGTCCTCTCTTGGCTTTTATCTTATTGAAGCATGTGTTTTGCCCTGGGATCATCGCCATGTTAGTGTCCACACTATCCGCCGCTCGGTTAATATTGTGGCTCACACTCATGCCCAGTTTGCTTTAGGAGTTTCTCGGCCTTGTTTTTCTGCTTTTGATTATCCTTCATGCATTTCGAACGTTCTTGTAACAAATGCTATTTACGGTCAATACTAAATTGAACATTTTCGTAATATATATATATATATATATACATATAAAGCAGGGCATGATAATACATGGTATTATCATGATAATACATGTATTAAACCAAAACCTTCTCTGCTTCATTTTCAATCCAAATTATTCTGTGATTTAACGTTGCATTACATGATAATGCAATATGTTGAAACCTCCCATTGACAGGAATGGCTGCTCGGAATTCTGGAGGAAAACAAGCAGGGCTGCTGACTTGAATCACATGATAACCGCACTAGTTGATGTAAAGATGAAGCAAAAGTGTAAATCATTCCTTCCCAAACCCTCTCCAACGTCTGAAGGGATAGAAATAAACTCTTGGGTACAACTCATGCCAAATTTCACTGTGTCTGAACCAAGATAGGTGCAGCACTTTTATGACCAACGCGAACACCTAAGGAGTACGCACTCGACATCACAAGAAAGTGGTATTTATGGTCGGATGGGAAGAATTGGGTAACAATTTCTGTTGATGTTTGTAATGGAAATAGAGGATAATTGACGCAAACAGAGGTGGGGAGTTGAAGAAAGAAAAGGAAGCACGAAGGATACACAGAAGAAAATTAATTAATAAAGTAGGAGGGTGAGAGGGGGGAGATGATCACATTTCATAAAGCTGTCGTGTGTAGCGTTCCTTATCTAGTTGCTGCATCTTGGTTTGGTGATTCGGTCTTCTATTGGTGCTTGTCGAGTTTAGGGATTATGATTTTTCCAACATAAAATTTATTATATAACCTATAGTCCTATAACATCTAATATAATATTGACACGATTTAATATCTTCTATTAATCAAATATAAACTCAATTAGAAAATTATTAAAACAAATTTATTTTAAATTTTATAAACATTTTTTTACTATTTTTTTTTTAAATTTTATACATTTATGTAACTTTTCAAATACGACATTTTGGAAAGCCTTCCATCCTTAAAAGCGTTGGACTGGCAGTCATTTGTTCTACTATGCTTACCCTTTCATAGTTTTTCAATCGTCAAAGTCTGGCGGTGATTTATTTCATACAAGTACTTACGAAGTTTGAACATAAGTTTTAGAATTTGTGTGGGATCAGACTGACGTGCAAAAGATAATTCGTCAAAGCTTTGCTCAGATACTATCCAGCAATTAAGCTGTCATCATTTCCCAATTATAATCCATTTTAAAATTCTCAATCTTTATCAACTTTGAAAGAATGAGATATTCAAGTAGAAAATCCGACAATTCTTCATCGTGGTTGAAATAAACAAGAAACATAAATGACAAATTCCAAATCAATTTCTTTCAAACATAGGGAAAGGTATTTCATATGATATAAAATGGAAAATTGAATAATTAATTGCTCTCAGAACAAGGCCAAGGTTTTCCACATCTGAGACCAAGAAAGCAAGCATTTTGCCTCTGAAATTTAACACAAATAAAACAGCCAGTACTTCCGGCGCTTGACAACAGCTTTCTTCCATAATCTAAAAGAAGAGGACATTATCCACAAGCCCCTAGAAAACAGAATCATTAAGCGAAAATCAAAAACGAGAAGCATAGCAACTTTGTGTTAAACCAAAGAGCCTAACCTCCGAGATCTCAATTTTCAGTGTGGTTAAAGCAAATATCAATCATCATCGAGCAAAATAACAAAAAAATAGAGATTTTTAAAACAAAAACTGTGGAACTTCCGAGAAAACGCAATAATCCATAGGAAAAAGATACAAACAAATCCTACTTCTGGAATCTGCGTGTCCAGAAGCACCTTTGATATTGCATCTTTTCGTACACTCTGGAGCTATTGTTTTATGAAGAGAACTGAGGATCATAGAGAGATGCTACTGAAATAATGAAGATTGAGAAAAATAATATGTTATGGGGCGGGAATTTCAAATACCTGCTGCTTTAGGTTTAGAAGTAGGGTTGGGGACATTTATATAGTTGCGAGAGATAAGAGTTCGGCAAATTTAGGGTTTCGGGACTCCTCGGGCCGGATTATTCAATCCAGACTATTTTAGACCGGATAAAGATGATGGGAGTTTGAAATTCAATTTGGATCCAATCGGATAAGTATTTTTTTATTTTACCCGAAATTAATTCGATAATAATATGACATGTGTTATATTTTTATTAATTGAAAATTTAAATAATAATTTAAATCCTATATTTTAGGAAAAGGAAATTAATAGGGAAAATGATAATTCAAGTCCCATTTCTTTATATATCTTTTCTAAAATTTTGAGTAGTTTAATTTTGTAAACATACAACATTTTTTAAAATAAATTAATTAGAAGTCCTTATTATTTCAATATACTTTTTTATTAAGCTAAGGTGATTATAAAATAATATGTGTTCTAAATATTTTTAACTATTTAAAAATGAACGTTTAATTATCCTTACAGTCGTTGGTACTCAAACTCATTATCTCTAAAAGCAACAATTATTCTTTTCATCACTGAGGTAAGTTGGTTCGTGAATTTTTTCAATATAAAACTAAATTTATTAGCATGGGTAAGATTATATTTGTTTAATTGAAAAAAAAAATTTGCATACTTTTCTTTTAGTTTTTAAAATAAATGAGTTGTGGATGTTTTTTAAATATAATTTCTTTTTAATAGAAGAATATTTTTAAAAGAATTAAAGGTAGCTTTTGAGAAGTGGTAGTTGTTAAAAGAGAGTGGGAAGTTTTTTTTTATATGGTGTGGATTTTTTTTATAAAAGAAATATGTATTGGATATTTAATTTTAAAGGAAATTGCAGTTTTTGAGGAGTGATGGTCTTTAGAGAGAGGGATGTTATTTTATAGGTATGGGTGTATAACTGTATGTGGTTTGATTCAATTTAACTTTTAATTTTTTAAAATAATTTGTCAATTTTTTATTTATTTAATTTTAATTTTAATTTATCTCATATTAATTTTAAGTACAAAGTGAGGGGAGAACAACAATTCCTTAAATCCAGCATGAAAGCTGGATTCCACGTTGTACACAGAGAAATGTATGGCCCGTAGTGAAATAATTGAGTATCCTTATGTACTTTTCTTCTCCCGAGAGTTATCAGTTACCTTCTCATTAGCTGACATGTACACCACATATATATACATATATATATATATATATATATATATATACCCAGGCCAACCGGCTTCCTCGCCCATGTATTGCATTGGAAAAAAAAATCTCATAGGATTATATCAAATTATTTCTTGAATCAAGGTGTTTGTTACATTGATCTTATTGGTCGTCAAGTGTTCCGTCAAGTGTTCCATAGATCGTTTACTGGAGACCTATAATAGTCACTGTCACCCTACTTAAGCAAATAATTGTTCGACTGCCTTATATGAATTTTTTTTTCATTGCATTATTCAAACACTTTTGCCGAGGCCACCCTCCATTCTATTCTCACTCATTCCCCAATTTAAAGCTTCAGACCTACTAAAATCCCCTCAAGCAAAGTATATATATATAAAAAAAAGAACTTAATTACAGTAAAAATATTTTCCTAAAACAAGTTTGATTATACTTGGCTAACAGTTCCTGTTCATCAGGTTTGTAACATTAAAATGAATGAGAAACAAAAACGAAAAGAAATCCCAAAAAGACGATCGAAAGAAGTCTACAGCAAAGTATGAGGAAAGGGAAGAGAAGAATAAAAAGGCGTTACCTTCATCAGATGTTTCTTGAGAAACGGCTAGAAGAAGAAAAAAAAGCAAGAAGCCAAGCCATAGGGTGAAAGAAAAAACGCCCTAAAAAATTTCTTGCGAAACAAACAAAACCCCGAGAGAAAAAGATTAAGCTGAGGACCTAATATTCATCTACTCATAAACATCCTATGCAACATGCTTGTATCTTTGTACTCATGTAATCTAATATCGTAATTAGACTCATCGCAAGTCTAAATTCCCTAACACAACATATACTTACTATCATGTACTCACCTGATCACCAATAACACTCCCAAGCTCTTTCTTTTTCTTGCGCATCTTACTCTGACGAGCTATCCGAACTTTGCTTTCGATCGAATCTTAACTTGATAATCGTTCCGAAACTTATTCGTGCTCGATATCTATACAATCATACATTGATACATATCAATATCCAATTGATATATTCTAATCTATCATTTCTTAGACCGAAAGAAATGTCTATTTCAATTTCCCCTTGAAGTGCATCGATGCATTCTACAGTGCATCGATGCATTCTTTAACATGTGCATCGATGCATTCTTTAACATGTGCATCGATGCACTACCCATGCATCGATACACAAATCACCTACGATGTTTTCATTTTAAGGGGATGCATCGATGCACTAATTGCATTCGATGTTTCTTCTTTAAAGAGTGCATCGATGCACATTGAATGTGAATCGATACACCTTGCCCAGAATTTGCATTTTAAGCCCGAAAAATCATCAATTCTTCATTCAATCCTTCTATTTTAAGCCCCTATTATGTCATTAAATTCAACTATCATTACTTAAACCAACTTATATCCATGTAAACCATCTTTATCTTCCATATCTCATCATGATTCTTAAAATTTAAGAATCTTACTAAACTTTCAACTTTGTTATTAATCCTTTCTAACTTCATATATCTCTTATTCTTAGTGATGACAAGTCAAATTCCTTCTCAAATTTCACTTTTTAACTCTTTTTCAGAAATTCATCTAAAAACTCATTTTCTTTAATCTATTCTATATCTTTCATCTTGTTGTTTTAAAACAAATTAAGCTTTCCTTAAGCTTAATTATCATCTAATGATCATAACTCAACCTTAAAATTAATAATTAATCAACAAACAAAGAAACTCACCTTTGAGTCAAGCCTTCACGTATGAAGAAGGAATAAGAGAAGAAAAGAGAACTATGGAATCTTTTCTCTCTTCCCACGTGAAATAAAAATCTTCCTTGTCAAATGACACTTTTGCCCTTTAATTCATCTTATAATTACTAACAACTTTTATGATTTATTTCCAAATAAATCATTGAACTAATCCATGGTTCTACTATAGTCACCAATTTCTAAAACTTTACAATTTGATCATTAACCAGATATTGAGGATGTTACATACAGTAACTTTCGTAAAACGTCATAAAACTCATAAAAATCTAAGCTTTCATCCGTATAAAATTTATCAATTACATATACGCATTTAAAACATTACAAAACTCAATCGTATAACTTTTCAAAATCGATTAGAATATATCGGATTGAATCCTTTATTTATATGCCAACTACTCTCCTTATTACAACATACATAATATACATTTATTTTCTAATATGATCTTTGGAAAGGATGAACTGACCTGTCTTGAATAACTTTTATCAATCTTTCTCTTCTCGAAACCTACGCGTGAAATAATCACACGCTAAGTCTATGATTTAGTGAGCCATATCAAAAATACAATAAAAATAATGCATTTCATATATATATGAACATATCATCTATTCATTCAATCATGTCACAAATTCAGTGATACCTCTTTTCATTCCTGACCACCAATACCTATCCTTCAAATCCATGTACATCTTGGTTCCAACCGGATGCATCGTCAATGGACTACAATGAGCCTCTGTCAATATTTCTTTCTTCAAATCCTCATTGTCCGGTATCACAATTTTTCCTTTATAAAACAAATTCTCATCCGACTTAACCTCAAAATCCTTAATCTCTTTATTCTTTACTTGCTCTATTCTTTTCAAACACATTTCATCTTTACTTTGTAATTCTCCAATTCGTTCCAACCATTCCGGTTTAAACTTTAGTTCCACACATAGACCACCGTCTCCAGTTAAAGATAATCTTGCGTCCATAGTTCATAAGGCTGCAAATGTTTTCCTGCTCAAGGCATCAACTACCACGTTAGCCTTCCCGGGGTGATAATCAATTATCACGTCATAATATTTTAAGAATTCAACCCATCTCCTTTGCCTCAAATTAAGTTGTTAGGATTTTCGGAAGCTCGAAACGATAACCGGAACGATTTGCAAAGAGGGGTCGGAACGGTTTTGTATTTAGGGAGTAAGGAGATTGAAAGATAGAGAATTGCACAGCGATTTATAGTGGTTCGACTTTCTCAATCAAAGTCTACGTCCACTACCTTAGCTCCTCACCAAGGATTTTCCAACAAATTCACTAATTTGTTCTTTCTTTTGAGGATAAAGAGTAACTTTACAAACTCCCTCAAGAATATATACCCCAATTCTTGAGAACACTCTTTTCTCAAAGAGAAATACAAATTTGCAAACTTACAAGAAAAACCTCACAAGGAAAATATGTTTGCACAATTATAGAACAAAGAAAGAACACTCAAGAATAAATACAATTGAGCACAATAAGTGTTCTTGAAAGCAAAATGAATATTGAATGAAAAATAGGCTTGAAATGCTCGAACTTGAGGTTTGATGCTTTCTCTTTGATTCTCTCTTGATTCTAATTGATTGATGTTTTTTTGTACTTGATCAATGGCTTTTAAGCTTGCTTAAATACACCTTGAATCACTTCTGAACGTTGGGGATGATTAGAGAAAATAATATAGCCATTTTAGTGTGAAAATAATTAATAAAACAACTTAGAGCGTGGGGGAATCGGTACCCCCTATGGGGAATCGGTTCCCTAAGTGTAAAATTCAAATATTTCGACCGTTATACAAGGGGGAATCGGTTCCCTCCGAGCATACTGGAATTCTCGGAGCCAAACCATTCAGGGGGAATCGGTACCCCCTTGGGGGGGAATCGGTTCCCTCTGAGCAATCTGGAATTTTTTGCTTTAAAATGGTTCGAAATACTTTGTAAAATTATTTTGAAATTGTTTTAAGATTAAAAACTTAATTTTACACTTTGAGTAAGGATTAAAAATGATCTTTAAAAGATTTGGATTAAAAATGATCTTTAAAAGATTTGGAACAGTAAATCACTGTTTGAACAGTATCCTGAAGCTCAAAAATTCCAGTATGTAAAAGGGGAACCGATTTCCCCCAAGGGGGTACCGATTCCCTCACTGTTCATCAGCCCAACGGTCATAATATTTGAATATTTATGAAGGGGTATCGATTCCCTATGAAGGGGTACCGATTCCCCCCATTCTGGGTAGCCTATTTTTGCCGAAAAATCATTCCCAAACGGCTCCAAAACATCCCCAACGGCTAGATATGACTTCAAACACATTCCAAGCTATAAATACAAGCTAAAGACACTTGAAGAAGTAAGTGAACAACTATCCAAGCAATCAAACACAAGAGAAGAGTTTTTCATTCTTATTTCATATTTCTCTTGTAAATATTTTGTTCTTGTGAGCTCAATCTTGTAAACACCTACCTTAGAGAGGTTTTCTTGTTTACATCTTTTATCATATTGTAAAGGGGAAAGGTTCTAGCTAATCCCGTGTAAAAGCTAGGGAAAGGTTCTAGTTTAGCCCGGAAAAACTAGGGAGTTTGTAATGTTACTCTTTATCCTCAAAAGAAAGAACAAATTAGTGAATTTGTTGGAAAATCCTTGGTGAGGAGCTAAGGTAGTGGACGTAGACTTTGATTGAGAAAGTCGAACCACTATAAATCGCTGTGCAATTCTCTATCTTTCAATCTCCTTACTCCCTAAATACAAAACCGTTCCGACCCCTCTTTACAAATCATTCCGGTTATCGTTTCAAGCTTCCGAAAATCCTAACATAAGTTCTTTCTGAGTCATCAGGTGTTTCAAGCTCTTATGATCTGTATACAAATAATATCGTTCTCCATACAGATAATGACGCCAAATCTTGAAAGCGAACACTACAACAACCATTTCTAAATCATGGGTGGGGTAATTCTTTTCATGTGGTTTCAACTGTCTCGATGCATACGCTACCACTTTCCCTTCTTGCATTAACACACACCCTAACCCATTATAGGAACATCACTGAACACTATTAAATTCTTGCTAGTTTCAGGTTGAACTAAAACAGGAGCTTCTGTCAAAATTTCTTTTAAAACTTCAAAACTTTCTTGACATTCAGGAGTCCAACTAAACGGTACGTTCTTTCCTAAGGTATGCGAGTATTGTGAGGTTGTGCACTATGCTGTCACCACAGCTCGTATAAATGCACCGAAGTGCCGCGTAGAATTGCACCGTATTGCCATATAATAATGTCCATAAGGACCACATAGAATTCCTTAAGAATCATATACATATACTAGGGATCAAGTATGTGTCTCCCAAGACTTCATACATGTTCCAAAGAATATATATAGATCCCGAAGGATCGCATAGAATTTTGTCACGAATGACCGCGTAGACCCTCTACCCTTGGCATACCAACTATACCTATAGTTCTCATCTACATAACATGAGCTTTTACATTTCACGTAGTTTATATCACGTAGACATGTAAATTCTTACCTTTTCACATAGCTCATATAACTTTTCCTGCACATTCATGTCACATAATGCATTTTATATGAATTCATGTCATGTCTCATAATACAAATATGATCATGTATCAAGATATAAAATCTAGACTTATCACAAGTCTAGAATTGAGTATATTTCTATAATCATACTATAAATATGCACTCACCTATATTTCCTTGTTTTTTCCCTCGATCGATCTTACTGGGCAATTATTCGTGAACTTGAATAAGCTCTGTATCTATATAGTAATTCGTTGATACTTATTAGTATACTAATTAATATATTCTAAACTATCATTTCTTAGGCTAAAAGAAAAGTTATTTTCATCTTTTAATGAAGGTATGCATCGATGCACTATACAGTGTATAGATGCATTCCCTATCGGTGCATCGATGCACTATCTGTGCATCGATGCATAAATGACATTCGATGTTTACATTTTAAGGGGATGCATCGATGCACTCCTTATGCATCGATGCATTAATTGCATTCTATGTTTGTTTATTTGAGAGTGCATCGATGCACACAACCCAGAAATCCCATTGCAAGCACGAAATTCACTCTTTTCATCTCAACTCTTCATCTTTCTCCTCCTTTAATATTTCTAACTCTTATACACCTACTTAAACTGATTAATACCCATTTAATACCTCTTAACCTTACAAATCAAATCATTAATACCGAATTCAAGAATCTTACTCAAATTTTAACATGTTCTAAATCTAGTTCTAACACTTCATATCATTTACTTCCACTCATGACAAGTCAAATTTAACTTCTAAATCCATTTATACATCCTTATTCAAGATTTCACTTATCCACTTCTTATCTTTAACCCTTCATAACTCACCAATCTTTGAGTTTCTATAATATTTTTCATCTCCATAATCTTTCCTAAAGCTTCATAAATCAAACCCATACTTTAATTTGAAGGATTAACCAAAAGAAATCAAACTTACCTTAGATTTGGGTGCTTCACGTTGAAGAAGAAAATGAAGAAGAAAGAATAATCAAGAGTTATCTGGAAACTCTTGTTTCTTTCCCTTGGGTATTATAATACCCAATATCTAATATTTAATTATTACCTTTGCTCAATGACCCTTTTACCCTTTTAATTCTCATTCACTTATTAATTCATCCTACACCAACATCTTTTAATTAATTCCTTCACTTTTCAATTTATTTAATTTGATCACTGAAATTTTAAAATCTTACACTTTAATCACTAACCCGGTATTGAGGATGTTACAATTATCATTTATACATTTCATATCACTTGTTCTTTCTGTTCTGTCACATACCACATGTATGTGTAACCATCTATGTCATTTCATATAACATGTAATACATATTGCATATTCATGTAAGCATGTAGATCATGTAACATTTTCATATAGTCACATAGCTTATCTCATTTCACATTGGTCATGTCTCATAGCATATATCACATATGCATATAATCATGTAACATATATAATAACCTATATCCATTTTATGTATTCATGCACATATAAGAATCACAAATCAAATAACATTTTAGGAGTCACTTATTACCATAGTAACTCCATCATTGGCTCATCGCAAGACAATGTTCGTTCAATAATATAAGTACAATTAAAATTGTACTCACCTTAGCCTTGCTTTGATTCGATCCTAATTCTTTGATTGTTCCGGAACTTGTTTAGGCTCAATATCTACATAACATAAATTTCGAGATGATTTTCAGAAGCCTAAACCTTATAACTTGGTATTAATAACTTGGGCTAATTTGATAAACCATAAATTCACTTTTCCTTAAAGAGTGTATCGATGCACTCTATATGCATTGGTACCCAAAATAACTTTGAAATTTCCATGCATCGATGCACCTCTTAATGCATTGATGCACATTCAAAAATTGTCTTAGTGCATCGGTACACACTTATAGTGCATCGATGCACCTGCCCAGAATAGACTATTTCATCCGAAAATCATCAACACTTCACCCAAATTTTCATGTATAAAATCCTTATTATGCTACTAAATTCATCTATAATAAATTCCTATCATTCCAACACCTTATAATCTTCCATATTTCATCTAAATTCTTAAGGCTAAGAATCATACCAAATTTTCCATGTTATCCAAACTTTGATTTAACACTTATAACTTCTTATTCACACCTATGACAAGTCAAATTTAGTTTTAAATTCAACTTATCAACTATTTTCCAAAAATTCACTTAAAAACCCATTTTCTTTAATCTTTCATAACTTCTTCGTCTTTTGATTTTAAGATAACTTAAGCTTTCCTTAAGCTTAGTTATCATCTAATGATCAAAACCCACTCTTAAAATTAAAAAATAATCAACAAAATAGAAAATTCACCTTTGCTCTAGCTTGGGCATGTTGGAGAAGAGAAGAAGATGAAGAATGAAGAATGAAGAATGAAGAATGAAGAATGAAGAATGAAGAGTGAAGAATGAAGAGTGAAGAGATATTTGGAGAAATCTCTCAACCTTATCCTCATATATATCATTATCTTATTCATTTCTATGCCAAATGATCATTTTACCCTTTAATTTCTTTAATAATTACTAACAACTTTTAGGAAATCTCCACATAAAAAATTGAACTATTAAACTATTCAAATTTAATCACCAAATTCTGATTTTTTTACAATTTAGTCACTAACCCGATATTGAGGATGTTACAACCATTTGCTTCAAACGGTCCTATTTTTTTATTTTCCTCTAACTTTGAATATATTATTGTGTTGACCTATAATAATGGGAGATTGATGCTTTACTTTTCTATTCATAACAACAGATTGGTTTGTTGTGTAGTTTTGGTTTGTAATGGATTTGGAATAACAATATACTTTTCCTAAAATTGCTACAAAGTAAGCAATTATATCTTTTGATACCACTTCAAAGTATTTTGGTACTATTAAGAATTGATGAGTTTTTGGCATTACACAATAATCAGGAGGACTTGTTGCTTCCAAAGCAAAAAAAAAATTGTAATATCAAGTTGCGTGTTAACTCGTTTGTTGGAGAATATGTAAGAGGAGAGATCATCTAACGAATATAATCTCGCGAGATCTCCTCCAATAGCTCCAAAGCCAAGAAATGAATGCTTCATGACTCATCAACAAGAATCCAGAGGATTGATGATCAAAAATATAAATTCCAAAAAGAAATAGTAAAGAAGCAGAATCAACAATCGCATTTAAATTTGCAACAAAGCTTACAAAATCGACATCAAGTAGAAACGATGAAAGATGATGATACAAATGAAAGACGACCGCAAAAACACCGACGAATGAGACCATGTTAAGATGACACTGTGGACGAAAGCACCAAATCAACAACAATCGAAACTAGTAATCAAGAAAGTAGGAAAAACTAGCACAAGGATAGTTGGATCAGAAAGTGATATTGATCCATTCAAATAAAACATGTGGACTAAGACCCATTATATCTTGTTTTTACAAACCCATCAGTATATGGATCACAACGAACCCATATACATTATTTATTAATCATATGCAATGACAAAACAACAACAACAACAACAAAACCCTATTCCCATATGCAATGGGGTTAGGGAGAGGTGAGGCAGTAGGCTACCCCCAACGCCTAGTTGAGGCAGCTTCCGTGGGAGACCTCCGGCAATAAGAAAAGTAAAAATAAAGATAAAATACAATGTATGTGTAGATAAGTCAATAAATACATAATTGAGAGCAGCTTCCCTTCCAATTAATTCCTGAGTAAAAATCTCTGCTTAATAGACAAAAACGTAAGTCCCGATTAAATTTAAATAGAGGAAACATGAAGAGAATAATACACAGAAGTCAGCAAAAGCAAACCACTAGAAGGAATAAAGTCAAATGGGTTAAAACCCAAACTAAGGCAACCCTACTCTGCTATCCTAGTTCTATGCCTTTATAAATTTCAATGACAGAAACGTATAAACAGTAGAATTCATGGAAAATACAACAAAAGCATAAAAAGAAGACAGATATGCTACACCATGTGGTTGTGACCTACACTACTCGGCTACCCTGATCTCAAGTCTCCATACTTTCCTATCAGAGGTCATGTCCTCACTAAGGGCTAAATCCTTCAAATCAAATCTCACGCAGTCTATCCACTTCCTCCTTGGTCGTCCTCTCCTTCTGGCACCGTCGACTGTAATCGACTCTACCCTCCTAACCGCATCCGACGGTTGTCGCCTAAAGACGTGCCCAAACCACCGTAGTCTTCCCTCCCTCAATTTTTCGGATACATGCACCACCCCCAAGGACATCCTAATTGCAGAATTTGGTGTCATGTCCTACAGAGTCCTATCACATGCCCATCGAAGCATTCTCATTTCTGCAGTCTCCATCATTCTTACGTGATCCTTCTTGATTGCCCAACATTCTTTTAAATATTGGGATTAAATTCATGCTAGATTATTATGAAGTTTAAAATTAAATAGTATAATTTCTCTCACTGTCTAGTCCTAATTTTGAGGCTGATCATATATCATTAAATTAGATTATTCGTATTTTAGAACAATCTATTTGGTTATTAAATTAACATCATAAGATTGTTTGAATGTTAATAAAACATTTATACGTTGTGAATGCATAAGATATAAATAAATTTTGGAGGTAAATTATATCTTTTTATCATTCAATTTTTTCATGTTCTTGTTTTGGTTATTTTATTTTATATTTTTAGTTTAATTACTAATTTTTTTCAATTATTTTTATCTTGATCACTATAGTGTTAAATAAAAAAATAACATGATGACGTGGATAATTTATATACTAACATGGACTACTTTTTGTTTATGTGAAAGTCACACGTTGTCCACTTAATTTTTTATTCTTTTTTTATTTCATATTTTTTTCGTAAAATTTCAAGAGTTTTACCTCTAAGTCATGTTGGCATCAGAATTATCGTTTTCTGGTGTATTCTCTAGTCACTCAAGACACCGACTATTTTGTCTCATCAACCCCTATCATTATCAATTTAATTTTTCTAAAAATTTCTTTAAACTCGATAAACACAACACATAACTTAAAAAAATGAAGATGGTCTATAATCTTTTGCCGTTTGATTAACGTGAAATCATGATATTAGCTTATCTTTTCTTTTTCTATCTCCTTATTGTTGGATTTTAGAAGAATATGCTCCAACGTCTGAAAATTAAAGAAATTTGAAAAATTAAGTTTTAAGAAGTTTTCACGATTTTTTTTTCAAAAAATTTGAAGAAAGTTTTTGAATCTTTTCCAATTTTAAAAAACAGACACTCTGTCATAACAACGTTAATTATTTAAAAATAAAGTAACTTAGATAATAATAATTCGAAGGTTGAGTAATTAAATTTAAAAATTTTAAAGTTGAGTGACAAAAGCAGAAACAAATAGAGAGCGATGGAAAAGTGTAGTTTATCCATATATTTTTACCCCCTTTAGCTAATGCAATGTAGGCCCTAGGAGAATGCGTTGGTTCGTTGTAGTTGAACCCTCAATTCACCCACTCCAATTCTATTTTTTTCCCCCCACTCATCACAATTATCCCTATATTCTGAGATTAGTTCAGAATCCATCATAATTATTTTAATGTAATATTATGTAGCTTAAGAAAGTGATAGCCAACAATTTTAATTTCCCATGAAAACCATGCCTGGTTTTGGAGATACCGACAATGATGGATCTTTCTTTATCTTTGTGTCAAGCAATACGGATATGGATGAATCTAGTGACAGATCTAAAAATAATTTTTTTAACGTAGACACATGTATATGTTAATAACATAATTTTTTTACGATGAATATATAAATAGAATTTCAAAATGGAAACTATTAATAAAATAGAAAATCAATATAAAAATTTTAAATTTTAAAATGGACTTGTGCTCATCATAGAGTCCATTTACGTTTGCCGCGGGATGAATCACCACAACAAAATTCCAACCCTAAATAACTAAGTAGAAAGCAAAAAGAAAAATGATTTTAGAGTAATTTAGATGAAATTATAATAGAATTAAGAACAACAACCAATGATGAACAATAGATTTGAAAACAACCGGAAGTATGAGAATCAGAGATTTTGAGTACAGCAAGGTTCCTCCTACCTGTTTCCATTGTTTGGGAATAGGGAGTTGCTATAAAAACATCATTATGGCATTGGAGTGTCATTTCATGGACGAATAAAGTTTTGATGGTGTCATGTGCAGGTGGTTTCTTGTGAAGGAGGAGAAGCATTTAGCATATCTATTACGTTAGATTCTCATTTTTCAACTGGGAAGAAAGGAAGGGAGAGAGCTTGCTTCACAATTTCATATCTCCCGGTGATGGGCACAATAGGCAATACGTGTGCCCTAAGGACACGTTTAATGGGCCCTATTTTCACATTATCCCAAAAGTTTTCTCTTTAAAAAAAATTATATCATGAAATTTAATCATTGTACCAATATTTCAAGATAATATCTATTAAAAAAAAATTAGTTTATTTATAAAATATATATATATATCTTAATTGTTTTAAGAATAATAATATTATCTTTTATCAGTGAAATTATTCAATGAATTTAATAAACAAATCTATACTCGTATATAATAACATGATGTAGTTTCTCCATCCATTAGCACATATTCACAACCATTTCCCACTTTTCTTTTTCTCTCTTAGTTGGTTGCTTCATTCTTGTCACATGAATTTCAACCCTTGTTAATTTACCTATCTACCCTCTTGTGCTATTCTCAACATAAATAGAGGCTTAATAATTTCAGTGGACCCCAAAAAAGAATCCTCTTTAGAAAAAATGGGGGCAAATTCGGCACCTTAATGAAAAAGCAACAATATGGTTTTTTCCTCGTCCTAATCCATGCACTGTGGAGCTCAATTGGCCGCTACTATAAATTCAAAGCTCCCATTACACCATTAAAACCAGTAAGAAAGATAACAAAATTCTAGACAGATAAACCTCTGAGCATCAAGAGAGAGAGAGATGAGGCCTGCAAGCAACTCAACGGCAGCTGCTACCGGAGCCGTGTTCCGGAACTGGAACTCTCCCATTCCGTACCTGTTCGGTGGAATAGCGGCGATGCTAGGACTCATTGCAATAGCTTTAGTCATTCTAGCTTGTTCATGCAAGGAATCGTCGACGCACGATCCCCATGGTGATGAAGCTGAAGAAAAGCCAGCCAAGCAAGAAGTGGCTGCCATGCAACTTGAAATGGAGCCCAAAATTGTTGTGATCATGGCCGGTGATGGAAACCCTACGTACATCGCCAACCCGATTCACCATATTGAACAACAAGCTTGAGAGCTGTCTCTCAATTACTAAAGGAGCTAACAACTTTACACTAAATCTTCCAATCTAATTTTCTTTTTTTTTTTCTTTTCGGTTGCCATTTTCACATCCAGATGGATGTAATTTTGCAGAAATACGTAAATGTTAGAAGAGTGTATTGAAGATTATTTTTTTAAACTATCAGTATTTTAATTTATTAAATAACTAATTTATATCAAGAATCGCAAAAGTTTTGGAAAAAGAAAATGCAATATTCCGATTAATGGCGTCTAGGCTGGGTAAAAGAGGCAAAGGGTTTGGTTATTGGTTTGGGGAGGGCCACAAGCCTAATGAAGCAAAGTAGATTCTGTCGAGAATTTGTTGAGTATTTTGGGGTTTGTCAATTTGAAGTTACTTTGGAATATCAATGCTTGTTTTATGTATTCTAAACTTCCCGAATCTAATTGAATTGGTTGCTAAATGAAGAGGGAAAATTTTTATTTTGAGTTTTCTTTTTGAAGATTAGAATAATTTTATTAATGAATAATGTATAAAAGATTTAAGCTTGAAGTGTAGTTTAATTTATTTTAAAATGTGATATCTTGGAGGTGTATTGCTAATGCGTTCCCTTGAATTTAAAGCTTACTTTTGCTAATCATTCTATGAGGTCTTGCAATTTTTTTTTTTTAGAATTTCTAACTTACACAATCTTTGTGAAAATAAATTAGATCAAATTCACTTTTTATTTTGAATTACAAAGAGATAAAGTAGTATCCTAGAGGAATAACATCATGCAAGGCTGCGTAGCCGTCAATCTAGTCCAAGCAGCTCAATGATATGTGGAATCATGGGAGAAACAACCACCATTGCCGTGTCTTGCTCAAGTAGGGACATAAGCTCCTTGTTGTAAGTGTCCAGTCTCCAAAATGACAGCCCTCCGCTCCATCCCTCATACACATCCCAGAGCTCTACGTCGAGAACCGAACAACACTCAATGACCTTTGTGAACCCCGTGATCCAACCACCCGAAGAGTCTCACAACACGCAATTAACCCAGAACACGATCTTTTAGTCCCATAAGTGTTAAGCTCACACCACCCAACCTGAGTTGGCGTCCATTTAATATTATGATCAACGCCTCTCGAATAGCCTACCGTTCTAGCATTGTGAAGCGCAAGAGCATACAACGCCTCCATCTGCAACCTATGATCACCTTGCACTACACTTTGGACTGTCAGAAATTTCGGATCAAACACCATTTTGTTGTGTTGTATCCAAAGACTCCAAATAATCAAACCAAAGAGCAAATTCCAATCCTCACAATTCACTAGGAAAGTAACTTGGCTTCTGGAGATTCAATTGAATCCAACCCCTCAAATCCATCTAAACAAACTCATTCAGTAAATCCGGTTGAACAATCGCACTCCAAGCTGCACGAGTGATCACACACTCACGGAAAATATATGTGACGCAAACTCTAGAACCGTACCACAACCGTCACAACTAGCATCATGACATTGATTATATGCATCTGAACTCCATCCCCATTTGTCAAAAGACACTACCTCCAAATTAACCATAATATCGTTCTCACTCGAGGCAATCCACGATGCCTCGATACTACATCCCACAAGTGTGACTTCACTTCGCTCTCAAAATTGGCTCATCGCACATAAGCACTCGTAGTTGAGAATCGTCGATGTTTGTCCCACCTCCATCCAGGCTTGTCCGGGCCACCTGTGAGCAGTGGCAACTTCACTGCAGCAACTGCAAGCAATACTGAATTCGACAGAGCATGCCGAACTAAATGCCACTCCCATTCCCCAGCCGAAGAAACCATAGAGCGCACAGTGACCTTTTGAGCCGCAGTCTCCACGCCACTGATTCGAATTGCGTCTAAGAACCAAACGTAAAATAGAACAATATCATTTTACTATGATAGTTGACAAGATGATTTACTAACTCGCATGATGATAACTCATTAACTATTTGTGATAGAAAGACGTCATAAAATTTACATTCAAATTTTAAAAAAGTCAAATCAATATAATATTTTAATAATATTATCAATTTTGGATACCGCAAGATGCTTCAACCTTTTTCACGAGTAATTTACTCTCAAACCTTTTCTTCGTATAGTGTCAAAAGCAAATATCCAAAATTATATGTATATTTTTAAAAAGCCTCACAAAAGTAAATGTTATAGTTATTCAATCAGACTTAATAAAAAATACTGATGAAGAATTTATTTTATCAAAGCGTACATACTTTGCAATAAAAATATTTTCAAACGTAAAAACAATTTTGACTCATATTTTCTATATATAATTATTTTTAAATATATAATTAGATAATTTATCGATTAATTATTTACTTTGTGAGTCATTAGCTAACCCATCATCGGTGAGAAATATATATACAGGCGAAGGATGGTAATGGATTTGGTTGAAAGACGTGGTGGGTCGAAAAATGTAGTGTTTGAGAAGCTAATGTCAATATTGGAGGACTTGAAATAAAAAGAGAATAGAAAGGAGTAAGTAAAAAGAGGATTGTTAACATGGTCAAATCATTGTATACATGATTATTATTGGTAAAAGCCTTAATTCCTTCAACTGAATTTTCATATTTGGTTGTCTCTCTTGTTCATTTGTTTATTATGGTAATGTGTGAATTTGCTTTACAACTTATGTTGGTTTGTTGTTCTTTTGCGAAGGTGATGTGCTTTCTGGAACATCATCAAGCGGGGTGCACCATTCTGGTGTCCTTGAAGGGTGGTTCGGAGAACACTGGTGGAACGGGCGAACCTTTGTCCTTCTCGTCACTACACTCGGCATCTTCTCTCCGCTGGCATGCTTCAAGCGGATCGGTTAGTGTTTCTGTTGTGCTAGCTTTACTGGATTCCAGTGAATTATCTTGCTTGTTCTTGGTAGATCATTAGTTAGATCATATGTTGACTCCATTAAAACATGTTTGAAACTATTTGCAGATTCCTTAAGATTTACATCGGCCTTATCAGTTGCTCTAGCTGTTGTGTTTCTTGTAATTGCGGTCGGAATAGCGATTATCAAGCTGATTAGTGGAACTATAATGATGCCTAGATTGCTTCCCGATGTCACCGATTTGACTTCATTCTGGAAACTCTTCACTGTTGTCCCTGTTCTAGTCACTGCATACATCTGCCACTACAACGGTATGAGCTGATTCATGAAATATTATACTCTTTATTTAAGCAATGTTCCTTTTTATCTTGTACATTGGTTCGGGATAACACGAATGGCTGATTTTCCACTGCTTAAATTTGCAGTTCACAGCATAGAAAACGAACTCGAAGATTCTACGCAGATAAGACCGGTTGTGCGATCAGCACTGGGTTTATGCTCATCCATTTACATAATGATAAGTGTTTTCGGGTTCCTTCTATTCGGTAACGGAACATTGGATGATGTGCTTGCCAACTTTGATACTGACCTTGGCATCCCTTATAGCTCTCTGCTTAATGATACTGTCCGTTTTAGCTACGTTGCTCACCTAATGCTCGTTTTTCCCGTCGTCTTCTATCCGCTGCGACTCAACATGGACGGCCTTCTCTTCCCTTCTGCAAGGCCTCTAGTTCTGTCTAATACGAGGTTTGCCTGTATTACGGCCGGACTCATCGTGGTTATCTTCTCGGGTGCTAATTTCATACCAAGCATCTGGGATGCTTTCCAGTTCACTGGAGCAACTGCTGCAGTTTGTCTCGGGTTCATTTTTCCTGCTGCGGTCACTCTTAGGTTAGTTAGTCTTTGATTTTACGTGGACGTTACTGAGAACTCTTGCTCCTGCATCATCAGCCTGCTCATTTGTCTAATATTGTTCTGTTTATGTTTGTATTCGTCTTGATCGTTTTCCATTGGTGTTTCAGGGATCACCACTTCATAGCAACAAAGAAAGACAAGATCTTAGCTCTTTTCATGATCGTCCTCGCCGTATTCTCGAACGCGATAGCCATATACAGCGACGCCTATGCCCTTTTTAAGAAGAATTCAGGACATAGGGCATGATCTATGTTGCAGTTCCTCTGATTGCAGGAAGTAAGGTTTTTTAGGCCTCGACGTCCTTGAAGACACTCGGTTTTTGCAGAATCATTCTGTCTGATTCGAAAATCCGGGTTTTCGAAGGAGGTTCGATTAAGCTATCTAATAAGATGAACTTTCCTTCCAATGTATAAAAGTTAGATTGTAGGGAAGTGTATGAAGTTCATACATCATGCCCCCATGGACGCTTAATTCTTGATTTTGAACATTGTTAAATCAAGTTGTAAAATAGCAAATACAGTGTATTCAGATTGTAATAGACTACTAGCCTTCTTGGAACTGTTCTGGAAATATATCTAGAAAATTAAAAATATCAAGTTCAGTCTATTTTTTAAAACTAACATCAAACCTTAATTTTGTTAAGGGTTATTATTTGATACATCTATTATATAAAAATTATTATTTGAGAAGAGGAAAATTAATTAACATAAAATGTAGCACAATTTAGATTATAAAAAAAATATCAGTGATCAATGATCAATTTAAAATTAATATCATCGTTCATTAATGATGAAAAATATATAAAAGAAAACTAATATAAAAGAGGAAAGATATAGAGAACGATTAAATTTATTTTTTAACAATTAAATATGAATTAAAAATTTATGATCTAAACTTTAACTTAATGGATATTGTTTATAAAAATATTTTACTTTTTATTTGTTTAATAAAATATTTTATTTTAATATAATTTTATTTTAATTACTTTATTATTGTTAATAATACTGAATATATTTTAATTCCATTAAAAATTAATATGTTAATAAAAATATTAAAATAATAAATTAAATTTTAAGTACCAATTTGAAATACTTTTTTTCACGTGCCAATATGAAAGAAGATGCATAAGTCAAGCATTAGTTTGAGTATAATTTTTCTAAAATGTCAACTTGAAAGAAAATGATTAACTCAAATATTAATTTGAGAGTAAAAATATTCAGACAACACCTTAAGAAATGATTATTAATTTATGTACCGAATATATATTTAAACACATATATATGATAATTCAAAACACACACACACACATATGTGAAAACTAACTCGCCAAAACCGACCCGCTCATTTTTCGTAATTATTCTTTTGACCCGTAACCCATTTTTGGATCCGCTCGTCATTGCTCCCTGTGCCGCGTTACCCTCAAATTCCTGCAACACCTCTCCTTCGTCTCGCCGTCTCTTTCTCCCGCAACCATGACTGCCACTATGGGTCCACTGCCTTCCCGGACCCCTAATCCCTCGGCCGAACCCGAAACGGTAACCCAAGAAGAATCCGAATCCAATACGGATGATGGCACAATTGTTGTATTTCTTCAGGAGACACTTCGTTCCATCAGCTGGCAATCAGATGAATGTAATGAAGATGATTTCCTTCCCTGCAGGCAATTAGTGTTGATTGCTTATCCAAATGCCTTTTTACGCATTAGGCTCTTGTTATATATATATATATATATATATATATAGACACCTATATAGTTAAAATTTACTTACACAATTTAAAAAGTTTTATACATTTTTTGGATGGTTGGATTAACCAAGTTTAATGGCTGAGATTAAAGCTTTTAAATTTGAGGATAATCTACATCTTCCTTTCTAATTTTTGTAAAAATCTATTCAATCTCATCCATTTATTTTTTCTCGTCTAACGATCCAAAAAATCATGTAAAACTTGAAATTTTACAGTATCAACGGATCCTACCTCAAAATATACACGCACGCGCTCATTTTTGGGAGAGGTGGGTAGAGCTTGCCATTTTCACTTGATGGCTACATATATTGTGCATTTTTCTTTCACACCTAATTTCACATTGTTTTCATGCAAGACTAACAGATGTTTTGTTAATTTTATTTTCTACTTATTAATGTCGTTTGGATATCTAGGATGATGCTGATGAAGTGACTTGGCAAACCTACAAAGGACAGCTTACAGAGAAGCAGGAGAAAACCCGTGATAAGATAATAAAAAGAACTGAAAAGGCAAGTCTTGTTCTCTTTGTGACTTATTGCGAAATGAATTTAGTGACACATTTCTTTTCCTCATTTGGGTTGCTTGTTTTAGTTGTCAAAGCTTTCTTTCTAGATCTTTATTTTCAACATGGAGATGCCTTTTTCTGATCTATTCCTTGTTAGTACCTTTTCTATTTAATTATTTTAATTATTATTATTGCAACTTGTTGCTCTGAATATAGATTGCCCATATGAAGAAAGAGATAGATGCAATACGAGCCAAAGACATTTCACAAGGTGCGTTGACACAAGGCCAGCAAACTCAGATTGCTAGGAATGAACAAAGAATGACACAGGTATGTTGAAAGTTATGTGGATAGGAGTCTGATGTGTTTTTATTGGATTATTATATGGTTTGATTATGAAGAGAAGTCAGAATACTTTTGACACAAATCTCGTAATTTTTGTAGATACTGGAAGAGCTAGAAAGTTTGGAAGAGATTCTAAATCACAGTATCCGTGAAAGCATTGGTGCACGTGCTGGAAAGGTTTCTCGGGGTAAGCGAAAGGGAAGGCCAGAGGACGATGATGAAGACTTCTCAAGGTAATTTCCATTTTGAGAAAACCAGATATTTTATTTTGCCTTTGCTTCGAAAGCTGTTGAAACACATGCAAATTTTTGTTATATACTGTTTTACTTTAGTGACTCATGCAGAATAAATATGTAATTAGATGTTGTTGCATTTATCTTTCTCAATTTTCTTCTCTTCAAGTATATCAGAAGGATGTCTATCTGGTTTGTAGTTAAGTAGACTTATGAAGCTAGATAAACAGTTGATGCTCAATGACTTTTGATTCTTCAGTGATGATGATGATTTCTATGACCGGGCAAAGAAGAAACCCACTGTGAAAAAATTTGGTGAAACCCAGTCTATTGAAACTGCTGATAGTCTTCTTGATAAGAGAGATGTCATAACAAAAGAAATTGAAGACAAGAAAGAGTTGCTATTCATCGAGAAGAACAAAATGGCATCAGAAACTGGCTTAGACACTGAGCTGGAGATGCACTTGATGCTTACATGTCTGGGCTTTCATCGCAGCTAGGTGAGTCAATTTTAAACTAAGATATGTGTATGTGTGTAATCCTACAAGTTCATAAAATATGCAGAATGCTGACGGTGGAAATAATTAAGCACATTGTCCATTTGTACTTTTCCTTAGGCTTCTTTTAATCGTAACCTTCTGCTACTTCCTTTTTCCTTTGAAAGCAAATATAAAAAGAGCCTTAGCTTACAAAAGCAAAAATATTTCCCAACAATTAATGAATAAATCGCTGAGTCATATGGATAATGTAAAAAGGAATAATTTAAATCTATATGTAGCTTGATTTTTTGTTACATTTGAGCTATTTTCTTTTTTTTTTATAAATATGGTCATATTTTTGTCTATTTATTTTTACTTTCTTAGCTATCTAAAAAGGCAAATATTAAATAGTGAAATGTACATAGCTGACTAGGCTGATTCTTTCTTCATCAGTGCTTGATAGGACGGTGAAACTTCAGAAGGAACTTTCTGTCCTTCAGTCTGAGTTGGATCGGATCTCCTACCTGTTGAAGTCGCAGACCCAACAGGAGAAACTGCTAAGAAAAGGGATACAAAGGCACAAGTACCAGCACCCGAAAAATGTAAACCTCCTGTGGCTGTTGTCCGGAAGCAATCTCCTAAGGAACCCAAAAAATTTAGTATTTCTACAGAATCAGAAATTTCTCCCATGCAGAAAGAGGGGGTCACAGATGTCTCTACAGAATCAACAAAGAAACCAGAAGAAAATATTGTTAGGGATACATCTGAGGGGAAAAAGCCAATCTGTACTGTTGCAAAGCCCCAGTGGCTTGGTGCTGTTGAGAACAAGGAGATTAAAGAGTCAAATCAAGTAATAGAAGTATATACACATAAAGTTGATGAATTTGTTGACTACAAAGATAGGAAGCAAGTACTTAGGAGTGGTGACAATCCACAGGTTAAGGAGCCAGGAATTGAAACTGCTGCCTCCGGTTTGATTATAAGGAAACAGAAACAGGTTGAGAAACCTGAAGCTGATGATAAAGCCTGAGATCAATCTACGGCATCCTCTGCTGGTGCTGAAGAAGTTGCGCAGAATGCTGTGGCGCTGTTGCTGAGGCACGCTAGAGGATACCATGCAGATGATGAGGAATTGTATGAAACCCCTGATCTGTTGGCCAAAAATCAATTTAAGAACGAGAATAAGCCGAAACGAGTGCTTGGTCCTGAGAGGCCTTCATTTCTTGATAGCAATCCAGATGAATCATGGGTTCCTTCTGAAGATACTCACTTTAGCTTTTGCTTAGTGTCAATGAACCGGAAATTTGGGTTTAACCGTAACATCTGTAATGTGTACTGATGAATGGATTGCAACTTGATTCCATTCATAGGAATTGTACTGTGATTTTTATAAAAATAAATTATGTTCCTTTCAGGGCAATCTGGTGACGGGAGAACTAAGTTGAATGATCGAAACGGATACTAGTCATGCTTGTCATTGTATCGATTGAGTTGGAGGCGCAACGCTATCTCAGAAGCGGTGTGCCATTCATGGCTTTGAAGATACGGTACTGCTTATAAGGTTGGCATAAACTGGCAATTCCGCTTGAGAGGATCTCGTGTAGCAGATTGACTTGAATCGGATGAATCTTGATGTCCCTGGAACAGAAATTGGAGGGATGGTACAAAAGAAGAGAAGAATGAGATAGAAAAACACATAAAAAGGTTGTTCTTGTTGGATCATAAACTTGATCCATTATGGGAGCCTAAACCCAAACCCAAACTAAATTGATGTCATTGCTTACATAATTTAAGTAAAGATCTTTGTTTTGAAAACCGGACCGGACCGGCCGGTTCAACCGGGAATCGTTGCCTAGTCCGGTTTAATCTAAACCGGTTGAACCGCTACTAGTGAACCGGTCAGAACCGCTGAACCGTTAGAACCGGACCGGCTGAAAACCGGAAAAAACCGGAAAAACCGGAAATTTTGTTTTTTTTTTTAAATTAAACCAAACGTCGTTTGTTAAACGACCAAGTCGAACTCGAGTATTGCTGAGCTTGACTCGAACTTGAAAACTTTAAAAGTAAGCTCAACTCCACTTAAACTCACAAGTTAAAAATTTTCAAGTTCAACTCGAACTCGAAATATAATATTAAAACTTGAACTCAAAAAGGCTTGAAAAAAAAATAGAAGCTCAATTGAAGCCTAAAATTCGAGCTTGATTGAAGTGAAAAAATAGTTCACTCAATGCTCACCAAAAGGCTTCATGATTTTGAATGCCAAATTACCTCTATTATTTATAGAAGTTAGTTGTGATGCTCTTCTATGTTTCTTAGCAATGTAGGATTGTTTTGTTTTCATATTTTTACTTTTTAGACTTTTGAGATGTTCTTCTATATTTCTTAGCCATGTGGGATTTTTTTAAAAAAAAAATTAAACCAAACAATATCATTTTGTTATGATTTTTTAAGCTCCAAATTTATTTTTTAATTATAGTTATATAATTATAATTATTATTTAATATGTTTTACCTTAAATATTATGTTGTTGTTAATTTGAATCATTTTGTTTCACTTGATTTTATGGTTTTTAATTTATATATGTTATGACTTGCTTTGAATATAACTTGTGATATAAAAAATTATTTTTATTAAATATTTTTGGTATTTTTATTTAATTTTTTAAATAATTATGACGTCGTCCGGTTCTTCCGACCGGTCGGACCAGTTCGACCGGTTGAACCAATGAACCGGTAGCATGGCCGGTTCGCTAACCGGTCCGGTTCTGAAAACCATGGTAAAGATGTCATTGCTTACATCATTTAAATAATGATGTCATTACTTACATCAATTTAGTTAGATGATATGTATTTGTTGAATTTGTAATGGTTTAAATTAGTTTATTTGTATGGTGTAGAATTATTCTTGAGTAGTATAAATACCCCTCCCCATTTTAGTTTTAAGCATCAAGAAAAATTAAGAGCTTCTAAGTGGCTGAAGAAGCAAAGTCTTATAAGAGTGAGTTGTAATTCTTATTTTTGAGTGAGAGTGCTCTTGTAATATTTGTTTGAGTTTCAATAAAAGTTGTTTGTGTGAGTGTTTTATTTCCAACAAAGTGGCATCAGAGCGAGTTGGAAAGATCGAAGATCTCGACTAGAGGAATCCGACGCCGCTAGAATTTTCTCAATCTGAGTTCTAACGTACCGCCACGCACCGCCGGAAGACTGTTGCCAGAAAATCGAGTTTACTCACCGAGTTAAGCCGAGTCAGCCTAGTTGGAGCCCTTGACTGAGTTGTCCAAGTCCCTCCCAAGTTTTTTTCGGCATTCCGGATTCATCCGTGTAATCGGATTTTACAAAATCTCATTATATTGAGAGATATGGCAAATGGTATGGCACCATTCCAAGTTCCGACACTCAACAATAACAACTAGGACAATTGGAGTATCAAAATGAAGGCACTTCTTGGATCACAAGATGTGTGGGATATCATAGAGAAAGGCTATAACGAGATTGTGGATGATGCTATTTTTGCTACTCTTACACCAGATCAAAAGACAACTATGAAGGATTCAAGAAAGAGAGACAAAAAGGCTCTCTACCTCATCTACCAAGCATTAGATGATGATGGTTTTGAAAAGATTTCAAGTGCAAGCTCTAGCAAGGAAGCATGGGAGAAGCTGCAAACCTCTTACAAAGGATCTGAGCAAGTGAAGAAGGTTCGTCTCCAAACATTAAGAGGTGAATTCGAATCCTTACACATGAAAGCATCTAAGTCTATTTCAGATTATTTCTCAAGAGTAGTAGCTGTTTCTAATCAATTAAAAAGAAATGGTGAAAAGTTAGAAAATGTGAGGATAATAGAGAAGATACTCCGTTCGTTGGATCCCAAATTTGAGCATATCGTCGTGACGATTGAAGAAACTAAAGACTTTGAAGAAATGAGGATCGAGCAGCTCCAATGATCATTGCAAGCATACGAAGAGAAACATAAAAAGAAGCATGAGTTTACTGAGCAACTCCTCAAGCTGCAACTCAAGGATATGCATGAGAGCCAACGCAATGATAGAAACCAACGTGGCCAAGGCAGAGGTAGAGGTCATGGACGAGGTGGAAGTCGAGGTCGTGGACGAGGCTGGAATTACAACAACAACAATTCCAACAACAACTATGAGAAAGGAGAAAGTTCAACACGAGGCCGTGGAAGAATCAATCCAAACTCAAAGTATGACAAATCTCAAATTCGATGTTATAATTGTCAAAAGTTTGGGCATTATGCTTCAGAATGTAAAGCTCCCAATAACAAAATTGAGGAGAAGGCCAATTACGTGGAGGAAAAGACAGATGGCAAAGAAACTCTTCTTCTAGCATAAAAGGAAACTGATGGTGACCAAGCAAATTCCTGGTATCTTGACAGTGGTGCAAGCAATCACATGTGTGGAAGGAAAGACATGTTTGTGGAGCTAGACGAGTCAGTAAGCAGAAATGTTTCGTTTGGAGATGATTCAACAATAGCAGTGAAAGGGAGAGGTAACATTTTTATCCGTTTGAAAGATGGGAGACATCAATTTATTTCAAATGTCTACTATGTGCCCAATATGAAAAGTAACATCTTAAGTTTAGGGCAACTGGTAGAGAAAGGTTATGATATTCATATGAAAAATTATAATCTTTCTATAAAAGATGATAAGAATAACTTCATTGCTAAAGTGCCAATGTCAAAGAATAGAATGTTCTTGATCAACATACAAAATGATGTTGCAAAGTGCCTGAAAGCTTGCTACAAAGATGCATCATGGCTTTGGCATCTTCAATTTGGGCATCTTCGATTTGGGCATCTCAATTTTGGAGGTCTAGAGCTGTTATCTAAGAAGAATATGGTGAAAGGACTACCTCGCATCAACTATCCTGACCAGCTCTGTGAAGGGTGTCTAGTCGGGAAATAATTCAGGAAAAGCTTTCCAAAGGAGTCAGAGACAAGAGCCAAGAAGCCACTTGAGCTCATCCATACGGATGTGTGTGGACCGATCAAGCCAAGCTCTCTCGGTAACAGTAACTATTTTCTTCTCTTCATTAATGATTTTTCAAGAAAAACTTGGGTATATTTCTTGAAACAGAAGTCAGAAGTTTTTGAAGTCTTCAAGAAGTTCAAAGCAGCAGTGGAGAGAGAAAGCGGTAGAAAGATCAAAGCCATGAGATCCGATCGAGGTGGAGAATTTACTTCCAGGGAGTTTCAAGAGTTCTGTGAAGCAAATGAAATTCGTCGACCAATGACAGTTCCTAGATCCCCCCAACAAAATGGTGTGGCAGAAAGAACAGAACAGAACAATACTCAACATGGCACGAAGCATGCTCAAAAGCAAGAAACTACCTAAGGAATTTTGGGCGAAGGAAGTAGCGTGTGCAGTCTACTTGACTAACCGATCTCCAACAAGAAGTGTATGGGGAAAGACACCGCAAGAAGCATGGAGTGGAAGAAAGTCTGACATTTCCCATTTGAGAACCTTTGGAAATATAGCCCATGTTCACGTACCAGACGAGAGAAGAACGAAGCTTAATGATAAAAGCGAGAGTTTTATCTTCATCGGCTATGATGCTAATTCGAAGGGCTACAAGTTGTACAATCCAAACAATAAGAAGTTTGTGATTAGTCGAGATGTGGTCTTCAACGAAGAAGGAGAATGAGATTTTAACTCTCATACAGATGACTTTAATTTCTTTCCTCAGTTTGAAGAAGATGAGCAGACAATGAGGGAACAACTAGATGAATCTCAACAAGAGCTTGCAACTCCACCCACTTCACCAACATCAACCACTCAAGGAGACTCATCACCTTCGTCATCGTCAAGTGGGAGTCAAAGTGAAAGAGTTGTGCAACGCACAAGAAGCCTTAGAGATCTCTATGAGGTAACTGAACGACAAGATAATCTTACATTATTTTATCTGTTTGCCGATTGTGAACCAGTGAGCTTTCATGAAGCGGTACAAGAAAAGAATTGGAGAGATGCGATGGATGAAGAAATCAAGGCCATCGAGAAGAATGACACATGGGAACTTACCTCACTTCCCAAGGGACATAAGGCGAGGCTAGTTGCTAAAGGAGAGATTGAAAGGCACAAGGCGAGGCTAGTTGCTAAAGGCTATAGTCAAAAGGCTGGAATTGACTATGATGAGGTATTTGCTCCTATTGCTCGATTGGAGACTATCAGACTAATCATTTCTTTGGCAGCTCAAAACAAGTGGAAGATACAACAGATGGATGTAAAGTCCGCATTCCTAAATGGAGTTCTTGAAGAGGAAGTTTACATTCAGCAACCATCAGGCTATGAAGTCAAAGGGCACGAAGACAAGGTGTTGAAGTTGAAGAAGGCTCTTTACGGGCTAAAACAAGCACCAAGGGCATGAAATAGCCGAATCGACAAGTACTTCCAAGAAAATGGCTTCAACAAATGTCCCTACAAGCATGCTCTATATATCAAGATCAAAGATGAAGATATTTTGATCGTGTGTCTCTATATGGACGATTTGATCTTCACCGGAAGCAACCCAAGCATGTTTAATGAATTCAAGGATGTGATGATAAAAGAATTCGAGATGACAGACATGGGGCTCATGGCGTACTACCTTGGCATTGAAGTTAATCAACAAAATGATGGAATTTTCATTTCACAAGAAAGCTATGCAAAAGAGATACTGAAGAAGTTCAAGATGGAGAACTGTAAGCCAATAAGCACACCGACAGAATACGGGATAAAGATGACCAAACATGAAGAAGGCGAAAGTGTAGATCCAACATTCTTCAAAAGTTTGGTAGGAAGTCTACGCTATCTAACTTGCACGAGACCCGATATTGTTCACGCAGTTGGATTGGTTAATCGCTACATGGAATCTCCAACAACCACTCATTTTAAAGCCGCAAAGAGAATTCTTCGCTATCGGAAATGTACAATTGACTTTGGCTTATTCTATTCAGTTTCTAATGATTACAAGCTTGTTGGATATAGCGACAGTGATTGGGGTGGAGACATAGATAATCGAAGGAGCACTACTGGATTCGTATTTTTCATGGGAGATATTGCGTTCACATGGATGTCAAAGAAACAACCGATTGTCACATTGTCCACTTGTGAAGCGGAATATATTGCTGCTACCTCATGTGTTTGTCATGCAATTTGGCTTAGAAATCTATTGAAGGAGATAGGTTTGATACAAGAAGAGCCTACCAAGGTTTGTGTCGATAACAAATCAGCCATTGCCTTATCAAAGAATCCAGTATTCCATGATCGAAGCAAGCACATCGACATTCGCTACCACTATATAAGGGAGTGTGTTGCAAGAAATGATGTGGAAGTTGAATACGTGAAGTCACAAGATCAAGTTGCCGATATTTTTACCAAGCCACTGAAAAGTGAAGACTTCATAAGATTAAGAAACTTACTAGGGGTCACAAGATCAAGTTTAAAAGGGGGTGTTGGATCATAAATTTGATCCATTATGGGAGCCTAAACCCAAACCCAAACTAAATTGATGTCATTACTTACATAATTTAAGTAAAGATGTCATTGCTTACATCATTTAAGTAATGATGTCAATGCTTACATCAATTTAGTTAGGTGAGAGTTAGATATTTGTTTAATTTGTAATGATTTAAATTAGTTTATTTGTGTGGTGTAGGATTATTCTTGAGTAGTATAAATACCCCTCCCCATTTTAGTTTTAAGCATCAAGAAAAATTAAGAGCTTCTAAGTGACTGAAGAAGTAAAGTCTTATAAGAGTGAGTTGTAGTTCTTATTTTTGAGTGAGAGTGCTCTTGTAATATTTGTTTGAGTTTCAATAAAAGTTGTTTGTGTCAGTGTTTTATTTCCAACAGTTCTATGCTTTAATGTATAGAAACATCAGATATGTTATACGTGCTAACATTGTCCAATAGACAGATCTAATATGAGTTTGTAGTTTAAATTCTGCCATGAAAAACCATGGCAAATTCTCCTTCCAGCTGCGCAGTTTTTTTTTTTTTTTTTTGCTAAATAGTTCGTTTAAGCCAAGGTAGTCAGTATCAAAGACATTTTTCTCTCTCTTGATATTGGTACATCAGTGCCAATGTGTTTCAGCATACATATATAGGTGTAGTGGTATTTTTATTCATATTTACAGTTTATTTATATTAGATACACTAAACAATTAGCTTTTGACATTATACTTTTTAATGTATCTTATATTTACCAGAGAGTCTTGGTAAAAATAAAACATTTTCCAGCGTCCAAGTAACTTAGCAAGAGGAAACTTACTTTCTTTTTCCTCTTTTTAAATTACTTTTTGAACAGATAAATAATCACGGGTTTGCAGAAAACTTTATCGACTGTTCTGAAGTTATGAATAATAGATCTAGTAGTGAGAATGATTTTGGCATTCCATCAATGCTTGCAATGCTCATAATTGTTATACATGCATTCTTTTTATTTTTACTTGCATGCACAATGAGAAGCTGCGTTGTTATTTCTACTGTATTATTTAATCACCGCATCTTCCGTTTCCCATGTGAATAGCTTTTGCTTCTTCTTGGGTTTGAATGATGTTTCTGTTGTCATTAGCAGGTGTATGATGAGGATTATTTTGCGGTAGATCATAGATGTTGCATGAAGGAGAGAATATTTAGTAAATTTGGGAAGGGAACAGTGTCCTTCAAAGTGACCTTGCTTGTCTGTTTTTAGTCAAATATTGCTTGCATGAGCAGGAAATTTTGATTTCGACTCCCCAACAGTAGAGAATGGTTGCGTATTAGTATTAGGTTGCCAATGGCCATCGTCGCAATTTACCTTTTTTTTTTTAAATTTATTTTCCATAGTTTAAGAAAGTATTGTTGATATTAATATTTGAATTTTAAATTTATTGAAAGTAGGGATGATAATTGGGTGTGATACAACAGTCTTTTGTTCGTTTCAATTCGATTTCTTCCGACTTTTATGTATATATTTAGTTCAGTACACGATATTTTATGTTATATTATTTTTTACAAGACTAATATATTTTATAAAATTATATAAAAATAAATTGCAATTTAATATATAAATATTAATAAAGTTTTTGGTCATTTTGTAACCATTTAACAAGTTTAATGAATATTTTGTAATTTTTAAAAATTTAATAATAAAAAAATTAGTTCAACAAAGATCATTTATCTGCTTTATTCCAAAAACTAATACTACTGTATATTATCATCTTATCCTTTACATCATTAAACCATGGAAAAGCATCAAAGACATGGGAGCTTAAAACCCAAGATAGGAACTATGAACTATCTCATACCCAAGATAAATGCTTTCAAACAGCTCTAGAGATTTGTTTTGAATTTGTGGGTTGTTGGATATTCATGAAAAGTTTGAAACTTTTAGGCCAATGGAGTGGAATGTGGGGAGAGAAAGGTACTTGGAGTTGGAGGAGATAGAACAACTCATATTTTGCAAAGTGGTGCAGATTCTCGATAGCTATCCATCCCCATACATGACTTGAAATACTTAAGTGGGTGATTTCCTGGATCACCCCCACTGCAATGGCCAGGATTTAATTATTTTTGAGTTTGGGTCATTCTCAAAGTTTTCAACTTCTTTCTTGGATCACTCGTTTCCTCCATTTTACTCAACACCCAGAAGTTAATGTATGTGAAAGAGGAGAGAGAGAGAGAGAGAGATGTATAGGGATCTTGAATGATGAGTTTGGATTCTTCAAAATGAAACTTCTTGGTGCATGGGTCATTTTGGAATTCTGTTTTCTTTCTTTTAATTTTTAATCGGATTTTCGGTCCTATATATATATATTTATACTTTCTCTCTCTTCAATGGTTTAAACATAGATTAATCATGTTCACGTGTATTTTTGGGTAAATTACAAGTTTCTCAGCTTAATTTTTTGCTCTTTTTGGTGCATGGGTCATTTTGGAATTCTGTTTTCTTTCTTTTAATTTGTAATCGGATTTTCGGTCCTATATATATTTATACTTTCTCTCTCTTCAATGGTTTAAACATAGATTAATCATGTTCACGTGTATTTTTGGGTAAATTACAAGTTTCTCAGCTTAATTTTTTTTCTCTTTTTTATTTTGGTTATTATCATTTTTGACATCTTCTTCGACTACTCAAGACACCAATGAACTTGTCTTAGCGTCCTCTATCAGTTTAGATTCTTTCAAAATCAATTTAAAACTCACAAAACTCAAACCAAAACCTAAAACTTATGAAACCATAAACCACCTCGATCTACAATTTCTACTATCCGATCAACGTAGAATTTAGATATATAACTCAATTCCTTCTTCTCAACTTCCCCATCTTTAGGACTTGGAAGAAAATATTCCAACGTCAAGAAATCAAAGAGAACATAAATTAGAGTTCTTTTTTTCCAAAAAAAAATAAAGAAAGTTTTGGGTATGTTCATAATTTTTTTTATAAAAATGTCTAATCATAAAATCATTAATTTTTTTTACAAAAATGTCTAATCATAACATCACTAAGTATTTAACTATGGAGTGACCAAAACAAGAGTCAATCAAATCTTCAATGAGTAAATTAAAAATTTTAAACTTTAATGACCAAAATAAGAGTGAGAAGAAAGTTAAGTGACGAAATTTGTAATTTATATTTTTCATGTTGCGATAGGTGAAATCCACATCAGCAGTTTAATCGAAATAATTAAGCCAAACCTTTTAAATTCTTTAATTTCTGGACCAAGGATCCTAACTTTCTTCTAGAAGTTCAAAATTCCTGGCAGCAACCAATTCATGGAAATCCTATGCTGTCTCTATTTCTCAATCTAAAGAGATTGAAGAATTGTTTGAAAAAAATTAAAGAATGATTGTTATAGTAACATATCTGCAAGGGTTAAACAGAAGAAAGATGAGCTTGAATATTTCCAACTCTCTACTCTCCAAAGAATAAGCTCAATTGAAACTGAATTAAAACTTTAGAATGAACTTCATTCTCTTGAAGCAGCTGAGAACTTGTTCTTAAAACAGAAAGCAAAAATTCAATGGCTCAAGGAGGGTGATAAATTGTAACATCCCGAAATCCGGGTCAGTGACTAAAATGAGAATTTTTGAAATTTGGTGATAAAAGTAGAATAGTTAAATAGTTCAATGACTTATTGGAAATATAGTTGAAGGGTTTTTAGTAATTATTGAATGAATTAAAGGGTAAAATGGTCAATTGACAAGTAAGATTTTTATTTTCATTTATAAGATAAGGGAACCACGTGGAAAGGGAGAGATTTCTCCAGAGTTCTCTTATTCTCTTTTTATTTTTCTTTCTTCTTCACGTAGAAGCCAAGAGCAAAGGTGAGTTTCTGGTTAATTGATTTCTTGTTGAATTTTAAGTTTGGTTTTGATTATCAAGTGACTCTTAAGCTTAAGAGAGAAGCTTAATTTGTCATAAAACAATAAGAGGAAATGTATAGAAAGGATTAAAGGAATGAAGTGAATAAATGAAATCTTGGTAGAAAGATATTAATGAGATTTCCAAACCAAATTTGACTTGTCAAGGGTATAATTAAGAAGTTAGAAACAATAGAATTGAATTTGGAACATGTTGAAAATTTAGTGTAATTCTTGAATTACATATAGAGAATAGGATTTTGATGTTAAAGAGGGGATTAATGAATAGAAATGAGTTTGAATATGTGTATGTGAGTTAAGAATATAAAAGGGGATGAAATATGAAGAGTTGAGCTAAATAGAAAGTGAATTTCGTGCTCTAACTGGAATTTTTGGGTTGTGTGCATCGATGCACATTCATTGTGTACCGATGCACTCTCAAATAAATGAACATCGAATGCAATGAGTGCATCGATGCATAGGGAGTGCATCGATACACCCCTTAAAGTGGAAACATTGAATGTAAATTGTGTATCGATGCATGGGGTAGTGCATCGATGCACATGTTAAGGGATGCATCGATACACTGTGGAATGTACCGATGCACTTCAATGGGAAATGGAATAAATCTTTCTTTTTAGTCTAAGAATTGATAGATTATAGTATATCAATTGGATACTGATAAGTATTAATACATGATTGTGTAGACATCAATCGAAAGCAAAGTTCGGATAGGTCATCAGAGTAAGATACGCAAGAAAGAGAAAGAGCTTGGTAGTGTATTGGTGATCAGGTGTGTACATGATATGAAGTGTAGTTATGTTAAGGCATTATGACTTGCGAGAAGTCTAATTCTGATATTAGGTAATATGAGTACCCAGATGTAAGCATGTAGTGATATGATGATCAGAGAAAATCGAGTCTATGCATATGTTTAGATGTAATTGCATCTCTATGTTTGTGATCTAGGTGAATATGCCTTGTTGCATTACATGCTGTGAGATATGTGTTGTATGATAATAATCTATGAGATATTGATAATAAGTCATAAGATTTCATACATATGTAATATAAGTTAAAAGATAAGAAATAATATGCTATATGCATATGAGAAAAAGGTATATGTGAACTATATGAAATGGGATAAAGAACTATATGATGTGACCATGTGTGAAAAGGATGAATAATGTGAATTTCATGGAAAAATGCTACGTGAAAGTAAACTACGTGACTATGTGATCATATGAAATGTGATAGAGAGCTATGTGAAAGAACTATGTGATATGAATATGTGAATGTGTAATGAGGTAAAAGATAATGCCCATGTCATGTGTTATGATAGCTATAGGTATAGTTGGCATGCCAAGAGTCGAGGGTCTACGCGGTCCTTCGGGACATATGTGTTATATGTGGTCCTTCGAGACATCTACGTTGTCATTCGGGACAAATTCTACGCGCCCCTAGTGGGAATTATACGAGCTGTGGTGATAGCATAGTGCACAACCTCTATGTATTCACATACATTAAGTTCTCAGTAATGTGTATGGGCTAACCAAAAAGGATAACAATAAAATGTGAGTTGTAATAAGAAATGTGTTACATGTTTTATATGAGGATATATGTGAATGTGTGTTATGGGTTATGGTATTTGTTATGTGATGCACATGAATATATGTTAATATATATATGAATGAATATCAATGACTCATATGATGATGTAAGAACATGTTATAAGATATAAAATATGAAAAATAAGAGATCATATGAACAAGATATAAGAGATAGAAAGAATAATCATATAAGAGTATGAGAAAATATAAATGACGACATGCATGTGTGTATGTAATTGTTACATGAAAAAGTATGTATACAAGTATGACATTGTATTACATGATATGTCCATGCATTTGATAATTTACATATGTATTTATATGTCTCACTAAGTCTATGACTTAGCGTATGAGTGTTTCACACGTAGGTTCAGGAAAGCAGGAAGAGAAGCTAAGAGGAGCAAGACAGGTTAGTTTCTCCTTACTAAAGGGCAAATTAGAACATAAATGAATAACATGTATTTTGTTATATAAAATCTAGTTGGCATGTAGTTAAAAGATTTGTATTAGATACGCTCTGATTAGTTTTGTAAAACCATATGTTTTATATCATAGAAAGTAAATGGTTTTATTAGAAATATCAAACTGAATCTTGGGTATTTTGTAAAAGTAAATGTTTTGAGAAGTCAATGTGACACCTTAGACTCGTATCCGGGTCGAGTACGGGTTGGGGTGTTACATAAATGTTCTAAATTTTTCCACTCAGTCATTGCTTCAAAAAACAAAAGAGACACTATAAGAGTTCTTGAAAATGAACAAGGCAATAAATTAGAATCTTTTGATGAAATAGCCTCTGAAATCATTCTCTACTTCCAAAAACAATTGGGCAAGGCTGATCCCAATGTAAAAAACAGTGATCATCAAACTCTTAAACACCTTCTTCAGATCAATCTGTCTTCGAAAACTACTGCAGAATTGGAAAAAGACATCACTGCAGAGGAAATTAAAAAAGCTTTCTTTAACCAAGGGAATGTTAAGGCACCTGGTCCTGATGGATTTACTCTTTTATTCTTCAAATTCACCTGGTCAGTGGTTGGGGAGGATGTCATTAAAGCTGTTAAATTCTTTTTCAACAATTCCTTTATCCTGTCAGCTTTTAACTCTACAATTATTTCCTTGGTTCCTAAAATCACTAATCCTAGCAAGGTAAAGGATTATAGACCTATCTCTTGCTGCTCAATCATCTATAAAGCTATTATCAAGATTCTTGTTAAAAGACTGACCTACCTACTGCCTGAAATCATAACTCTTAATCAATCAACCTTTGTAAAGGGTAGAAATATAATTGACAATACTCTACTTGCACAAGAACTTGTTAAAGGCTATGGAAGGAAAAATATTTCACCAAGATGTGTTATCAAGATTGATCTTCAGAAAGCTTTTGACTCTATTCATTGGGGGCTTCATCTCTTCAATTCTCAAGGCCATTAATCTTCCTCCTAAGTTTACTACTTGGACTGAAACTTGCTTCACTGAAGCCAGATATTTCATCTCTCTTAATGGTTCTTTAGTTGGTTATTTCAAAGGAGAAAGGGGTCTAAGGCAATGTGATCCTTTATCACCCATCCTGTTTCTTCTAACTATGAATATCCTTTCAAAAATCCTGAACACTGCTGCTGCCAGAGGTATTTTCGGGTATCATCCAAAATGCAAAAAATTTGGTCTCACTCATTTAACATTTGCATATGATCTTCTTATTTTATGTAAAGGAAATTTGGAATATGTTATTGGAGTTACCTCTGTTCTAAATACATTTTATGAAATGTCAGGGTTTCAGCTTAATGTAGCCAAATCTGATCTTTTTGCTGCTGGTATTTCCCCAAGGAAACTTGAATCTCTCTTTATCTCTTCTGGCTTCAAATATGGTCTTCTTCCAGTGAGATATCTTGGGGTTCCTCTAATCACCAGAAAACTAACAGCTAAGGATTGCTCTCCCTTAGTTGACAAGATCATATCAAAAATTCATCAATGGACTGGGAAGCATCTCACCTATGCAGAGAGATTAGAACTTGTTAAAACTGTCCTCCAAAGTTTTGCTAATTTCTGGTGTAGATAATTTCTTCTCCCTCAAGCTGTTATTAATAGGATTAACCAGCTTTGTTCTCATTTTTTATGGAAAGGTACTGACACTACAGTCATTGGTGCAAGAGTAAGCTGGAGTAACATCTGTTGTCCTAAATCAGAATGTGGGTTGGGATTAAAAGATTTCAAAACCTGGAATAAGGTGTACATGATTCGTAATCTTATTGCTGGTGAAAGATCTCTATGGATTGCCTGGATTTATAACTATGTGATTAAAACCAAAGACTTTTCCCAGCTGTCAAATAGTGTTTCTTATAGCTATTGATTTAACAGGCTTTTGAAATTGAAAACTGAGGCTATCCCAAATCTTAATACATGAGTATCTAATTCAAAAGGCATTCGGGAAGAGTTACGAACCAAGCATGCAAAGGTTTTTTGTCACAAACTTGTCTGGTTTCCCCTCCATATTCCCAAATTCAGCATCATCACTTGGCTTGTAGTCTTGGATCGACTTCCTACTAGAGAAAGACTTATTCGTATGGGAATTACAACTGTTGGCTCTTGCATTTTTTTAAAATGATGCCCTTGAAACGAGAAATCACTTGTTTACAAATTGTGCTATGGTTGCTGCTCTTTGGAATAGAATTCTAAATCTTTCTCTCTTGGACAAACCGCTTATGCCATGGGATTTCAAACTTGCTTGGGCTTCTTCGACTTGGAAAGGAAAATCTCTCCTTACCATCATCATGAAGATTGCTTTGAGTTCTTTCATTTACTATGTTTGGGAAGAAAGAAATAGACGTTTATTCCAAGGAAGAGTTAGAACCATTGATGATTTGCTTAACTCTATTAAGGAAATTGTTAGTACTCAACTTAGAAATAGAGATATAAATAGACTTGATTTTGTTAATACGCAACTTAGTATCAATTGGGGTATAGGTTAATCATTCTTTTTTTTAAGTAGCTGTCTTTGATCCTTGATTGGGATGTTTTGTATTGTTTTCTTCTTTGGATAATAAAATCTTACTTATCCAAAATAATAATAATAATAATTAAGCTATTGATCAAAAAACTTTGGTCCCATTTTTTATTACCATCCCTCGAAAGTAAATAATAAGGGAGAAAAATGAGTTTTGGTCGAGAATGGGATCTGCATATTTCCATTATTTGTGAGTTATGTCTAATAATAAACATGTATTTAAGTACAAAAGTGTAATTGAAGATTAATAATTTAACCACCATGATTCAGCTCATGTTCTTCTCCAAGGTTCATCCAACAGTTGTAGACATTCATGTGGATTCGAATAAAAATAATCTTCTTCTTTCGGTCTATCTGGTATCACGACCCGTTTCTTTGGGTTTCCCATCCTATTCGAATGAACTTCCTTCACGGTATCGGAGAACTCGTCCCAGCTTAACAATCCATCATGGTACTGATCTATTAACTTGACTAGAAGTTTTCGGTCTAGTAAGATAGTTTTCTTGAACCCCAAGAATCTGGAACGTGTTGAACAGGCAATTGCAGATAAAAATCGGATCGAATTTGAACATGCCTTTGCTATGATATGAGATGAGAAAAGAATGGTAAAGTATAAATATTAGGCTTGATATGTTACCTCCGATGGCCTTCGATCACTTTGGCCATGTTTCCGTCGTATGTCGGAACGAATATGTCACTTTCTAAGGCGACTAGATAATCCAACGCTGCCATTTGGGATGAGTGGTTTCGGAAGAATTTCAAGTCCGATCGAAATAGAGTCTCCTTTCTGACCTGTTGTGCAAGAGAATTCGATTGTTAGGGGATATATATGTGCATTGTAGCTGCAGAAACTACATTTTACTGACCAAATTAGGAAACTCTTTTGCCAACGGAGCCATCCGTCTCTCGCCACCGTAAATTTCTCCGGCAGCAATGTAAATTTGAACATTGCGGTCAACACCGAGTGCTTTTAACACTAGAGCTGTTTCTTCTGGTGTCAAAGGGCACAATCCTTCTTTCCTTTCATTTCTGAATTTATTATCTTTTCCTTCCACCAGGGATAAGCATACCTAAAAGCACCGGACTCGTCGTAGTTAGATAAGGGATGATAAAATTTATAGTCACGGAGGCGACAAACAAGCTTGCGGGTTACCTCATTCTCGTAATTTCTTCCTCTTCCTCGCTGTTGCAGCCATGAGTGCAGCCCAAAAAGGCCAACATGTCCATTTCATATCTGAGATGAAGCACAAGAAAAGGGCCCTTCTCCCTTAAAATCTTGACAACCTTTCTACCCAATTCTTCAATTTGGGAAGTAAATCTCAGCGCATTGAAATTTACACGGCAGCGCAGCTTCTGAATCTCGAGGGGTAGTCCGTTGTTTGCAAGCCGAGTATCGGTTTTATTCAACTGTACAACTTTGTGCTTTAGCACAAGAGGAAGAATCTGCTAGTAATAACTCCAGAAATTAGCTGCAATTCCAAGACACCAAAGCTTATTCCATCTTCAAGCAATAGGTAACTAACCTGACGAGCATAATAAGCGATACTAGACCAACTAATGGGTTGCGTAGAGAAGAACATTCCTTGATCAACCGTTGCTGAACTCGAGGCGGTAGCTCCTTCAATATCCGGACCTCGTCTCTCAAGGAAGTAATGAAGTGATCAACATCGAAAATGTCCTTGACTCACTGATATCATGAACACCGATTAGACGACCATCTTGAATTTCAGGGCACAATTCTATACTTTTTACTTGTTCAAGAACAAAGATTGAATAAATAGCACGTACCTAGGATCATTCCAGAAAGAGGTTTTATCTAGTTCTGGGACAATAAGCGTGACATTTAGGTATCTGGCAATGACAGCCATGTCGTAAATCTGCAAATTGAACCCGATAACGACATGAAAAGGTTAGCATCTGAATTGATGCCGAGATTAAAAAAAGGAGTATCAACTTACTGCAGCTCGCATTTGATTAAGTCCTCCATTGCAGGAAACCATAAGATAACCATTGTTCTTATATAACCCTGCAAAAAAAAAAACAGTCATCAGATAAGAACAGTAATCATAGACAAGTTGATTGGGAAAAAGATAAAGCCCCATAAAAGCAAAAGATTCACAGGTAAATCAACATATGAAAAGGGGGGGGGGAGATTAAAAAAAGCAAAGTCCTTTTTAAGGACTCAAAGGCAACTTTTGACGAGAATGCCTGTGCACAAGAAAAGAAAATCTTACAGAGAAGCACCAAATATATACCAAAATGAAAATTGTTGAAATCAATGATGGCATACTCAAGAACTTGCAAATTAAATGATATTAGATGGGGAAATGGGATTTCTGCATTTACATAGAAATGAACATTGAAACAAAGAACCTTTGAGAACTTACTTTTGGAGGAAGAATGAGTTTTGGTGGAATAGAAGACAATTCAGAACCAGGTTGAGTGAAACAAAAAGGCCAACCTTTCAACAATCTTAGACCAAACATTTCTCCCAATGTCATCAACTGAGCAAAGCAAGTCCATAACAAAATTGAAGTTAATGCCCTTAACATCCATAACTTCATTCTAGGCCTTGAAACCATTGAATTCTTCAACTTCTGCACTCTCCCAAAAATCTTTATCTTTATTTCCCACTGTTTCTTGTAATCACACTTTCCAGTTGTTTCTTCTACTCTACACATTGTAAATTACCCCTTTTCACCTCAATCTCAAACTCAGCAACAATACTAGAGTTCAAAGTTCTCCCCCACTTGATCCAAAATTCAGGCCTTTAATCAAATAAATGCAAAAAAAAAACCCTCCTTGAACCACTAAACTTCCCTTGTAACTACATTACAAAATAAGACTAAGATTCTTTGGAACACCTACACTATTATTTCACCTAGAAACAACAGCTCCACCTAGCTTATCAAAAGCAAAACTTAAGAAAGGAAAAATAACCCAAAATTTAAACACTACACTTTGTTTAGCTAAAACCTTGTAAACTCTCCACATAACTTAAACAAGCAAGACCCAGAATTCATATGATTCGGTTTCAACTAAACCTCCAAAAGATTGTTTCTTTCGCCTACAACGAAATGCTAAAAATGGGGGGAAAACTCAATTGAGGTTCATGTTTTTTCCCGGTGAAACTTCCGACCAGATCCGGCAAGGTCGGTGCCGGTGAACTGCTCAGAAAGAAACTAAAGTTGTGAGCTTTAGAGAAAGAGAAATGAGAGAGATGGTGACAGTAAAATGTGAGCTTTGAGTTGTGATTTAATAGATGGCCAAAAATAAAAGCCTGCTGCAATTAAGGCATTAATGTGTTGAGATTTCTTTTGCTGTTAATAAGTTTGGAGGATCTTCACTGCTGTTTGTAGACAAACGAGGAAATTAAATGTTAGTAACAAAATTTTAACCTAAAAAAGGTAAACAATTAGCTACAATATTAAACAACAATGTATTGTCAGATTTTCATGACTTTTATTTTCCTAATGTTATTTTATTTAGAAACTAATATGCTTTATCCGATTGCTCTGTTTTGTTTTATACTTTTTTCTTATTGTTTTTAGTTTTTTCCTTTTACAATTACTAAACAATCAGTCTATTTTATGTTTTTTTATAGAAATTTTGTTATTACATTATATTCTTATAAACTTTTAAAATTAAAGTCAAAATCTTTTGATTGAATTGACGAGTTTGACTAATTTCAAACTTTAGAATTAAAACAAAAAAATCATAGGTAGAGTAATATTATATTTGACTTAAAAATGGCGCACGGTTGTGAAACTCTCTCGACGCACATTAACGGGACTAATGGGATCTGAGGATTTCACTGTTTCCCGACGTCGTTTCCGTTTTCCCTTCAGTCATCTCTCCCTTATCTTCTGTCCACCCTCTCTGTTTGTTTGTTGAATGGATTGGCGTAAACTGTTTCAATGTTCTTCAAATCACCAGCTTCAGTACTTTCCCCCTAACGAGAGAAATGAAATCCCGTTGGTTCACCCACCGCCTGAAGTATTCGAGGGCGGAATTTCTGAGTGGAAGTACTCTCTTGTGGGGCAATTTCTGGGATCCGCTCCAAATTTCTCTTCGATTCAAAAGGATTATTGATGGCTTATGGAAGAATCCCTTGAAAGGTTCCAATATCCAGGTCAGTTACGCTGGTCCCAACCTCTACTTGTTTTCCTTTGAATCTGATACTGCTCGTGATTGGGTTATGGAGAACGAGCCTTGGCACTTTTATAATAAAACATTTAATCTTGAGAAAATGGGAACCTAATATGCAAAAACTTCACTTTGATTTATCCAGAATCCCGATTTGGGTTCACTTGTTCAACGTTCCTTTAGAACTGTTTTCTAATGACGGATTGAGTTACATTGCTAGTGCAATAGGCTATCCTCTGTCTATGGACTCTATCACTGCTTCTAAGACTAGATTGGAATATGCTAAGGTCTGTGTTGAAGTAGGTGTTTCTGAAGTTATTCCTAAATCGATTGATGTTGTGCTTAACAATGGACTGCATTATATTGTTTCTATCGAAATCCCTTGGCTTCCACCAAGCTATAAATCTTGCAAAACTTTTGGCCTTAACATTAAAAGTTGTAAGGTTAACCCTTCTCCCTCTCTTACTGCTCAAGTTTGGAGGAAAAATGATCCCTTAGCCTCCACGTCGCAGGCCCCAGTTAACACATGTATTGATACCTCAGAGAACACTACAAATGATAGTTCTCAGGTATCATCTCCTAAGTATTCTGGAACTAGAATTGGAAATGTATCTCCTCAGGGTTCCGAAAATGATAGTGCTCAGGTTTCCTCTCTTAAGGACTCTGGAACTGGAACTGAAACTCCTCATGGTTCTGAACCCTCTCATCCTGATAAAGCTAAAACCTTTCCGATAGTGATTCTATCTTATCTCCAAATTGCCCTCTTCTAGAACCTGAACTAGAATCTGCTGATCTTAATCCTTCAGAGATAGCAATTTGTGAACAAAAGTCATCATCCCCTTCTAAAAGGGGTCGGGGTAGACCTCCTAAGTCTAAAACCAAAAATTCTTTAGCAGGTTCTTCGAATAGATTTGAGATCTTAAAATCTTTTGAAGAGGCTCAACCCGAGCCTGAGATTCAGGGGAAAAACCAAGAGCTGCAGCTTCAAGGGTTGCAGAACTGATCAAAGATATAAAAGCTAAAAAGAAATCACACCTTGAGAAAGCTAAAAGTGCTCCAGTAGGAAGTAAAAGGGGGGATTTTGTCTCATCTCCTCAATCTACATGATTATTTCATTTCGGAACGTAAGAGGATTAAACAATCCTCTTAAACAATGTAAGGTCCTTAGGAGAGCCTCTCTCAATAACATTGATATTCTGTGCTTACTGGAAACTCGTGTCAAAATGGACAATTCTACTTCTATTCTTGCTTCCAGATTTGATAATTGTACTTTCTTAGGCAACTATGATTATGCTGCTAATGATAAAATTTGGTTACTTTGGAGGAAGGGCCTTGACTTATCTGTTTGTCACATTTCTGACCAAAGTATCACCGTTAAATGATTATTCAAGAACGTTCGTTTTCTGCTTACTGGGATCTATGGCCACAATGATGGCATTGCTAGACGTAGCCTTTGGCAGGACCTTAGACTTATTGATTCCAGATTTCCTGTCTTCCCTTGGATCTTGGGAGGTGACTATAATGTTACTATGCACCCTAATGAAACTTCTAACTTTGAGTTTCTGGGTCCTTTTACTTCCTCTGACATGATCGACCTCCAAGAACTTTCCCAAGATCTTCAACTTCAAGATCATCCGTATTTTGGCCCTACTTTCTCTTGGAGCAACAAACAAAGCGAAAACTTTCTTGCTAAAAAACTCAACAGAGTGCTCATTAACTCCTAGTGGTTTGAATCTTTTTCAAACTCATTTGTGGAATTCCATGCCCCAGGATCTTCTGACCATTGTATGGCTACGATCTGCACTCCAAAGTCTGAAGGAGGTTTAGGCCTTAAAGACATTAAAACCTGGAATAGAGTGTGCTTGATCCTCCTTATCAAAAAAATCCTTTCCGGGGATGGCTCTATCTGGGTCGCATGGATTCAGTGTTATATTATAAAGCATTCTAACTTTTGGTTCATGGAAGAATGTTCTTCTTGCAGCTGGAGTCTCAGGAAAATTTTGAAGCTTCGAAGTGTAGCTTATCCTCTTCTAATTTCAGGAGTTACTAGTTCTAAAAATATTTGGGAGCAGGTTCGTATGAAAGGAAGCAGAGTTCATTGGCAGAAAATCACCTGGTTTCCCCTCCACATTCCAAAGCACGACCTCATCTCGTGGATGGCTATTCTGGATCGTCTCCCCACCAAAGAAAGGCTGCTCAAGTTCAACTTAATCACTAATGACCGGTGCATCTTTTGCTCTGAAGGTAGTGAAACTAGAAACCATCTTTTTACTGAATGAAAATGTAACATCCGCAATACCGGGTTAGTGACCAAATTGTAAAGTTTCAGAATTTGGTGACTAAAGTAGAAGAATGAAAGAATTCAATGATTATTTGAATATATATATATTGAAGGTTATTTGGTATTTATTAAAGGAAATTAAGGGTATTATGGTCATTTGACCAGAAAGATTTTTTATAATTTTTTTTAAAGGGTAATAAGCACGGAGGAAGAATAGTCCAGAGCATTCTTCAGTCTTCTTCCTCCTCTCAACCGTGAAGCTTGGTATAAGGTAAGTGGGTCTTTAGTTTGTTAATTCTTTCGTTTTAAAGCTTGTTTTGATTCTTGGGATATTAAGAAAGATTAAGGAAAGCTTTAAGTGGCTTAAACCTCAAAGATTAACAAGTTATGAGAAATTAAGAAAAATGAGTTTTTAAGTGAATTTTTGATATGGAAGGAGTTAATAGATTGTGAAGTTGAATTTGACTTGTCAAGGATTAAATTAAGAGATATGAAGTGATAGAATGGGAATTAGAACACATTGAAAATTTGGTATGATTTTTGAATCTTATATGGAAGATAGAATTTTGAGTTTAAAAAGTGATTATGGAGTAGAATGAGTTTAAGTATGTATGAAAGTTAGGAATATTAAAGGGAATGAAGTATGATGTGTTGAGCTGAAAATGAAGGATTTTCGAGCTCAAAATATGATTTCTGGGCAAGGGGAAATCGGTACCCATTCAAGGGGAACCGATACCCCTTCAAACGAACAAGAATTTCCAGTATGTCATGGGGGAACCGATACCCCCATAGGGGGGAACCGATTCCCCCTAAAGGAAAATTGGGAATATGGGTTTAATAAGTTAGTTTAAGTTGCTAGTATCCAATTACAAGGTGTAGGTACCTAATGATGGTCTCGAAATGTACATTTATGTAGATTCTACGCATAAAGCAATTCCGGAACGTTTGGCAAGTAAGATCGATCAAGGGAAAGATAAGAGATTGGAATTGGCTAGTGAGGCCAGGTGAGTGCATATTAGTTAGTTTATGGTGCTAAATGGAAACAAGACTTGTGACAAGTCTATTTCCTATGTTAGAATGCATGAATATATGATTATACGTATATGAATGACATGAATTGTATGTATGCATGAATATATGTGTTGACATGCTTTTGAATGTAATGTTATGAGAAGTATGTGCTATATAATGTATATATATAGACATATGTGAAACTGAACTATGTGACTGCATGAGAAAGATATGAGCCATATGACATGATATAGGTGAACATGAGAAAGCAAAGTATGAGATATAACTATGTGATCATAGTAAAATATAATTATATTATTATGATAAGTGAAATAAGCTGGATAATATTGATCTATAGGATGAAGTGAAAATAGTACACTAACTAGGGGATTTGAACATAAATGATAAGATGAACGTATAAGATAAGCTAGATGGGAAAGATTCATAGGTTTAAATAAAACTATAACACAGGGGTTGAATGATAGAAATTTGTGAAGTTATATGAGAAGATTATAAGAGTGATATGAAATTGAATTAAGTAACAGATTAGATTATATATATAGAAATAATAGAAGTGAGATATGTTTATAAGTCTGCCCTAGATGAATACGAAATATAAGAGTGCTATATGATTTATATTAGGATAATCTTGAGGATATAGATATATATATATAGATATGAAATGAAATGAAATGAGTTATATGAATACACAATTATGTGATGAAATGGTGAATTACCTGAACATGTGAATATATATATATATATATGTTTAAGAGAAGGCATAAGATTAAGATATAAGCAATATGACTTATAAGTATTGCTATATAATGTTACATGATATGTTATGTATGTTAAAGGAATTATGTGATGGTATAAGAATGCTATGAAATATATATATGTGAAAACAAGTATAGGTTATGAGATAAGACTTATGACTATAAGCTACGTGAAAGTGTTCTAGGTGTTTCGATATATTATATGAAGTATATGATCTTATGTGAACAAGATATGATAAGTATGTTTATATGAATAAGGTGATTGGGTGAGAAATGATAGAAATTATATGAAAACATGACATATGTGACATGTGAATTATATGGAAATGATCTACGTGCAAGTGAACTACGGGACTATGTGATCATATGAAAAGAAGCTATGTGATACGTGATATGTGAAAGTGAATTACAAGTTTATGTGAATATTTGAAATGAAATAAATGATAACGCCCATGTTATGTGTCATGAGAGCTAGGGGTATAGTTGGCATGCCAAGAGTCGAGGGTCTATTCGGTTCTTTAGGACATATGTATATTCTTTGGAACATGTGTGAAGTCTCGAAAGACACATACTTGATCCCTAGCATATGTATATGATTCTTAAGGAATTCTACGTGGTCCTTATGGACATCATTATATGGCACTACGGTGCAATTCTACGGGCACTTCGGTGCAATTCTACGGGCACTTCGGTGTAATTCTACGGGGCACTTCGGTGCATTTATACGAGCTGTGGTGACAGCATAGTGCACAACCTCTATAGACTCACATATCGATAGTTCTCACATATATACATGGGCTAATCCAGAAATATGAACAAATATAAGTTAGTGGTATGATAAATGCTATAGAAATGATATGATGTTGTGTGTAGTGTTTGATTGAAATAGTATGTGATTATATGATAAAATGTTAATGATGAACTATGTGTATGCATGTATTTACTGCAATTAATCTGATATGATTTTATACGATATGAAAAATGCATGAAGTTGCTGTAACATGATAGAACAGAACATGCATGTATCAATATAGGTTTTAAAGTGCATTAAGTTGTTATGCCTCACTAAGTCTTCGACTTAGCGTGTGATTGTTTCACACGTAGGTTTCGAGAAGAGTAAGGAGAGATGCGGAGCAAGACAGTTCAGTTTTCCTTACCAAAAGATCAGATCAGAAATATTTGACAAAGTATGTTTCTGGTTATGTATAAAGTGTTGGCATGTAATAAGTCATTAAGTACGAGCACTCTGATAAGTCTGTATTTGTTTTAAATAAAGTTTTAAATTTCCCGGGATTTTTCTTAAGAGTCAAGGTTTGAAAAGTCAATGTGACACTTCGGACTCGTATCCGGGTCGGATACGGGTTGGGGGTGTTACATTTAATGGTATCAGAGCTATGGTTTAGCCGATTCTCGGCATAAACCGAAGTCCAAGTGTCATAAAAGGTGTACATGCCAACATAGATTGAAAATTTCTGATCTGATAGTGTAAGGAATACGTTGTCTTGCTAATAAAAAAGAATAGTTTAATACAGTAGAAATCCGATCGTGATAATTTCGAAGTAAGTGAAAGGTGATATTCCTGATGGTGATAGCTATTCACTTGCCCTGGCCAGGCAGGATGAATAGCGGACACCTCAGGAAATGCCTAGTAAGATCAAAAGTTGATTTCCGAAAGCTGAAATCATATCTGAATAATGATAGAAAATTTTCATCGTTTGGAATCGGAAAAACGATGTAGAATAGTTTTGCTATTATGTGAATAAGATAGAATATGGTGAACGGGTGTCACCATAAGAATGTTAAAAGATCTAATGACATGATGATTACGTATAGAAGAACTCAATAAGTGCATCAGTGACAAGCTTATAAGATGTATATGTCAGAGCTTATGAGTTTGGAACGAAGTGATAATATTGCGCATAAACAAGAGTATGTTTATGATAAGGGTTTGCAGTTAAGATGGAAAGAGTTAGCATTGGCTACCTAGAGTATGTGATAAAAATGTACTGGAATTATAAGATTATAAGATATTTTCAGGATATAATAACCAGATCTGCAATGGATCTGGATACAGTTGCATATTTGGATCATAGTAATGTGGTATAGTAAAGGAAAAGGAAGTAAGAATTGGTATATTTAAATAACGCTGAGGATTGATAAGAAGAGTTTGAGAATATGTATCGATAATCAGATTATAGGACACAGGAAGTCAGAATGTTGAGTATGAATAAAAAATTTCGGGATATATGAGAATAGAGGTGAAATTGATAAGTTGAGTAAGTGAATTTTTAAGATAATTTCGATTTGACAGGATGTATGTGTTGGTTGATTAGGGTTTGTACCCTAGATTGAACATATTATTGACTAGCTGTCAGAGTAAAAGGGATAGAATAATAAGATTGAAGGAAAAGATAAAGTTGAGTTAATTGATTATGATGTGAATTTGAATATGGTTGTATACTTTGAGCAGATAGCTATGATGTAGAAACTGAGATAAGTATTTGCATGGAACCTTCAGGAAGAAAAATACAAGTATAAGAATGATAAAGAATGAAGTTATGTATAAGAAATGGGTTATTAAAGTAATGAGGATGCAATGAAGATTGGTACATAAGATGAGTATAAGTAATAAGACAAGAGTATGTGAACATGAAAGGAAATATATGATTTATGTATAAGGAATAAGGAATAAAGGAATGAAAGGGATTGATTTAAAGGATCAGATACGATGACTATGGAAGTACCGAGGACAATTTTGATATAGAAATAAGACAAGTGTACAAAGTGATGTGAAAATATTGTTTGACTCCTTAAAGTATAGATTTAATCACATTGAAGAAGATTTAAAGTTGTGTTTTGGTCAAATGATGACGAAATACAAGTTTGGTATGGTTATAAGGTAATTAAAGATTGATAAAGAATTTGATTGATTAAGGATTTTGAGTGATAAGAACTGATGCTATTGGTTATATGATAAGCAACAGAAGAGGAATGTATATACGAAAAAAAAAAAAAAGATAGTTGGAACTTAAGGATTGAAAAGTAAGTTTCTCATGATGACAAAAGAGAATAAAGGAAGCAACATAAGAACATTTGAAGATATGTTCTTACTAAGATGTTCAGTGAAAAAAAAATTCGAGGACGAATTTTCTTAAAAGGAGGGGAGATTTGTAACATCCGCAATACCGGGTTAGTGACCAAATTGTAAAGTTTCAGAATTTGGTGACTAAAGTAGAAGAATGAAAGAATTCAATGATTATTTGAATATATATATATTGAAGGTTATTTGGTATTTATTAAAGGAAATTAAGGGTATTATGGTCATTTGACCAGAAAGATTTTTTATAATTTTTTTTAAAGGGTAATAAGCACGGAGGAAGAAGAGTCCAGAGCATTCTTCAGTCTTCTTCCTCCTCTCAACCGTGAAGCTTGGTATAAGGTAAGTGGGTCTTTAGTTTGTTAATTCTTTCGTTTTAAAGCTTGTTTTGATTCTTGGGATATTAAGAAAGATTAAGGAAAGCTTTAAGTGGCTTAAACCTCAAAGATTAACAAGTTATGAGAAATTAAGAAAATGAGTTTTAAGTGAATTTTTGATATGGAAGGAGTTAATAGATTGTGAAGTTGAATTTGACTTGTCAAGGATTAAATTAAGAGATATGAAGTGATAGAATGGGAATTAGAACACATTGAAAATTTGGTATGATTTTTGAATCTTATATGGAAGATAGAATTTTGAGTTTAAAGAAGTGATTATGGAGTAGAAATGAGTTTAAGTATGTGTATGAAAGTTAGGAATATTAAAGGGAATGAAGTATGATGTGTTGAGCTGAAAATGAAGGATTTTTGAGCTCAAAATATGATTTCTGGGCAAGGGGAAATCGGTACCCATTCAAGGGGAACCGATACCCCTTCAAACGAACAAGAATTTCCAGTATGTCATGGGGGAACCGATACCCCCATAGGGGGGAACCGATTCCCCCTAAAGGAAAATTGGGAATATGGGTTTAATAAGTTAGTTTAAGTTGCTAGTATCCAATTACAAGGTGTAGGTACCTAATGATGGTCTCGAAATGTACATTTATGTAGATTCTACGCATAAAGCAATTCCGGAACGTTTGGCAAGTAAGATCGATCAAGGGAAAGATAAGAGATTGGAATTGGCTAGTGAGGCCAGGTGAGTGCATTTAGTTAGTTTATGGTGCTAAATGGAAACAAGACTTGTGACAAGTCTATTTCCTATGTTAGAATGCATGAATATATGATTATACGTATATGAATGACATGAATTGTATGTATGCATGAATATATGTGTTGACATGCTTTTGAATGTAATGTTATGAGAAGTATGTGCTATATAATGTATATATAGACATATGTGAAACTGAACTATGTGACTGCATGAGAAAGATATGAGCCATATGACATGATATAGGTGAACATGAGAAAGCAAAGTATGAGATATAAACTATGTGATCATAGTAAAATATAATTATATTATATGATAAGTGAAATAAGCTGGATAATATTGATCTATAGGATGAAGTGAAAATAGTACACTAACTAGGGGATTTGAACATAAATGATAAGATGAACGTATAAGATAAGCTAGATGGGAAAGATTCATAGGTTTAAATAAAACTATAACACAGGGGTTGAATGATAGAAATTTGTGAAGTTATATGAGAAGATTATAAGAGTGATATGAAATTGAATTAAGTAACAGATTAGATTATATATATAGAATAATAGAAGTGAGATATGTTTATAAGTCTGCCCTAGATGAATACGAAATATAAGAGTGCTATATGATTTATATTAGGATAATCTTGAGGATATAGATATATAGATAGATATGAAATGAAATGAAATGAGTTATATGAATACACAATTATGTGATGAAATGGTGAATTACCTGAACATGTGAATATATATATATATATGTTTAAGAGAAGGCATAAGATTAAGATATAAGCAATATGACTTATAAGTATTGCTATTTAATGTTACATGATATGTTATGTATGTTAAAGGAATTATGTGATGGTATAAGAAATGCTATGAAATATATATATGTGAAAACAAGTATAGGTTATGAGATAAGACTTATGACTATAAGCTACGTGAAAGTGTTCTAGGTGTTTCGATATATTATATGAAGTATATGATCTTATGTGAACAAGATATGATAAGTATGTTTATATGAATAAGGTGATTGGGTGAGAAATGATAGAAATTATATGAAAACATGACATATGTGACATGTGAATTATATGGAAATGATCTACGTGCAAGTGAACTACGGGACTATGTGATCATATGAAAAGAAGCTATGTGATACGTGATATGTGAAAGTGAATTACAAGTTTATGTGAATATTTGAAATGAAATAAATGATAACGCCCATGTTATGTGTCATGAGAGCTAGGGGTATAGTTGGCATGCCAAGAGTCGAGGGTCTATTCGGTTCTTTAGGACATATGTATATTCTTGGAACATGTGTGAAGTCTCGAAAGACACATACTTGATCCCTATCATATGTATATGATTCTTAAGGAATTCTACGTGGTCCTTATGGACATCATTATATGGCACTACGGTGCAATTCTACGGGCACTTCGGTGCAATTCTACGGGCACTTCGGTGCAATTCTACGGGGCACTTCGGTGCATTATACGAGCTGTGGTGACAGCATAGTGCACAACCTCTATAGACTCACATATCGATAGTTCTCACATATACATGGGCTAATCCAGAAATATGAACAAATATAAGTTAGTGGTATGATAAATGCTATAGAAATGATATGATGTGTGTGTATAGTGTTTGATTGAAATAGTATGTGATTATATGATAAACTGTTAATGATGAACTATGTGTATGCATGTATTACTGCAATTAATCTGATATGATTTTATACGATATGAAAAATGCATGAAGTTGCTGTAACATGATAGAACAGAACATGCATGTATCAATATAGGTTTTAAAGTGCATTAAGTTGTTATGCCTCACTAAGTCTTCGACTTAGCGTGTGATTGTTTCACACGTAGGTTTCGAGAAGAGTAAGGAGAGATGCGGAGCAAGACAGGTCAGTTTTCCTTACCAAAAGATCAGATCAGAAATATTTGACAAAGTATGTTTCTGGTTATGTATAAAGTGTTGGCATGTAATAAGTCATTAAGTACGAGCACTCTGATAAAGTCTGTATTTTGTTTTAAATAAAGTTTTAAATTTCCCGGGATTTTTCTTAAGAGTCAAGGTTTGAAAAGTCAATGTGACACTTCGGACTCGTATCCGGGTCGGATACGGGTTGGGGGTGTTACAGAAAAGTTTCTTCTTCATTCTGGAAATCCATTCTTCTGCTGTCAGGCATCAGAAAACATCCATTCTTTTGGTCCAGTCTTATGGTTTGGGCGACAACGAAATGGAAGGGAAAATCTTTAATTACTGTCATTCTTAAACTATCGTGGTGTGCATTCATTTACACCATTTGGGAAGAAATGAATCGTAGGACTTTCAGAGGCATTAACAGATCAGAGGATGATATAGTTCAATCTATTAAGCAGACTATAGGTCTTTATCTAAGCAATAGAACTATCAATAGATTAGATAACACTAATTTATTTCTTTGTAATCAATGGGGTATAGCTTGATTTTTGTTGTATATGTTCCCCTTATTTTGTTCCTTTCATTGGATTGTTTTGTGTAGCAGGCTTCTGCTTTCATGGATAATAAAACTTACTTATCCAAAAAAAAAAGCATAGGTTGGAACTCACCATCTGAGTTGAGGAGTTTTAAGATGTGTACTAAACTCGGTGTAAAAGTAATAATCTTCCCTAATAATTTTGAATCGATCATAAATAGATAATAAAAATAAAATTAAACTTATACTTTATATATGAAAAGAATATGTTGATGAAGTCATAGTTTAAGGGACATACATAAAATTTTATATTAGGGGACAAACTTTTAAAATTTTAGAACGAGATGAACATTAAAGAGGGGTTAAAGAGGTTAGTGCACACAGATGTTGATTTAAAATTTTAATCTGATTAGATTGAAAAATAAAAGAAAAAATGAAATAGAAAAAAATATATAGCTACATTTTATTTGTTCACTAAAAGATTCCTTTTTCCTTAATAAAAAAATTTAGTTTTAAATATATTTTTTTTGTTAACATCCAATGATGGTAAAAATAAACACCAATAGTGACTCAACTAAAAATTTATCATTTTCAGTGTTTTTTTTTAATTATTTTTTTTATTAACGAGTAATACAATAGAATAATCATAAATCATTATTCAAAGTTTTAATTTAGTAGAAAAAGAAGGGTTGGCGGCCCAAGCTCCTCTAAAGTAATGAGACAAAATCCACCAGAAACAGAGACAATAACACAAGATACGTGTAGTCTTCTCGGTCCCAGGTACAATATACATAAATAATATTTATATTTCAATATTATACTTATTATTTGTAGTGGATTTTGAATAAATACAAATATTTATTTCTGGAGATTTAAAAAAATTATGCATGTGCTTGTGAAAAATCATCCAAATTTGGGGAAAAATAATTCTAAATTAGAATATTCAATGTATAAAGCATTTTTCTTACTAGGGACGACCAAAACCCCTATGAAATCGTGACTGATCAATCGTCGATCGACGACGAATTGACTTTTTATACCCTGCGAACCTTAGGATGAAAATCGCGATCCCACGTGATTCTGACGACTAATCAGCGACAAATATGACAACATATAACTAGGATGATGACAGAGATTACGTCGACAACGATGGTCATGGCCGAAAAGGGAGGCGGTGGCGGGTTAGTGTTAGGATTTTAGGGATTTAGAGGCTTTTTTTTATAATTTAAAAGAAATTAGTTTTTTTAAAATATAATAAATTTTTAATTTAAAAAAATAAATTTCAAAATTACCAGATTGTGACACATGTCACTTAACGGAAAAAACTAATGGTTGTAACGTCCCGCGCAACTAAAATAGTCATGTTTGTAATGTCCAGATTGTGACACATATTGTACCTTATCTGAGTTATAATTATATATTTTTTACTTTATCAAATAATATTTTGATTACAAAAGTTAATATTTATTGAATCTGAAGCTTAGATATTAATACTGTCATTTATCATTTTCAAAATACAATAGATTCTATACCAACAAATAATTGATAGCTGAAATTATTAAAGATAATGGAATGTTTGATTCACTGCCATCCGTATACAAAATTTAAAGATATTACATATTGTCGGTAGATTGTACGTTTAATTACCTACCTAATCATAATCATATACGATTGATTAACGATATAAAGAAAAAGGTTTCCTTAAATGAGAACAATGGTAAGTTCATTTGCTTGCAGTTCTCTTTAATGACAATTTACGTGTATTCTTTTAGATAAAATACATTACAACGAATATTTATTAATACAAGTACATAAAAAGAAGGTAAAGAAAGGAGTAACCTGTATTCCTTTTCGAGCATAAAAATTATGCACGAATCGTGACCCCGGGTGCTTAATATTTATAATAGGTGAGCTCAATCCCTGAATATAATTCAATGTTTAAATGGTCCTTTTTTGGGTGCAGATTATTGTGCGACCCATGGAATTTTATCTTGTGATATTCGGAGTCCCAGCTGTCATCTTGAATGTAGTTGATCAATTATACTCGACGGTTCACACCTACCAAGAGAGATTTTGATCAATGCCGATGGTCGCCCACTATCTACCTAAAACCCAAGATTTAAATGACCAATATCTTGTATTTTGATTTTAATTAATTATTCTAAAAAAATTATATATCTATTCTACTTTAAATGATATTCAAATGATTTTAAATCTTAAATATTAAAAATTTATAACAATGAACTCGTTTGTTAAATATTCTTTTCCACCATAGATTATGAGATCATATTTCAGTTTGATTTTTGCATTGAAGATTATAAAGTGGACTACGTAGAGACAGATGGCATAAAAGATTTTTAGATTCAAAAGACCAAGTTTTACAAGGCACTGTCGCATTATTTTACTTCCAAAACGTCAAATAGAAGAGGTAACCAAATACAAACCGACAAAGCGAGCCTCACATTTTTCCTGCAGCAATAGCGGCTTGTACGAAATCCTCACACCGCGTAAATCCGCCTGATAAAACATCTCCCAGGGCCCCGATGATGTCGAACGCCTCCTGCAAATCGCTTGCAGAATTCATGTCATCGAGCCATGAGAGTAACTCTTTGGAGAACCCTAGCATTTCCTTCACATTTAACAACCGCTCTTTCATTACCACTTCCCAGCCTTCCAACCCTTCGCCTTCAGTTCCGGTCGATGTTCCTTCGGCTTTGCCTTTGACGGTTGCCATACTTGATGATTTCTTCACCTTGAATATTTGCTGCAATTGCTCAATCAAACCCGTATACACCAGCATGGGTCGAACAATCGACAATAGCTCATCACCACTAGATTCTGTGGAGGTGAGACTTTTGCTGCTACTTGCTGGTTCAATCTTAGCCGTTGACCGACCGTGAGTATGCTGCATGTAGGCATGATATATTCCGCGTTGCAAAAAGTCACGTCGATGTTGCAGCCATGACTCGTACGGCTCCGAAAGCAGTGAATTTACCATCATGAACTGAACGGTTTCCTCAGTCCCACTGGTGGCGGATTTTGAATCTAATGATGAAGAGGATATATATGTTGCTATTGCCTTGGCCATGTTACGTCTCTGAGAGGGGCCTCCCTGTTCGAGAAGGTGACGAGCCATTTGGATCATGAAAGGCAAAAAACGGGAGTTGCTTTCCCTTCCACCACCCCTACACTCTGCACTGAATGATGCTCCTGTTGCAAATCGAGCTAGCATCTGTAGAGAAAATAAGCAGATATATAAGGCCATCTACAAATGTAACATACAATAAAGTCGATAACAAGCTTACATGCAAGAGCATACCAGAACAATATCATAAGTCAACAGCCGGAGCCGACTTCCATCAGCACGACCAAGAGCATTGAGGTTATCCCAGTATTGATCGACACAGCGAACATACAGTGCTAGTGGAACTGATGGGCCTCTCACAGGAAATAAAGAATTGCAAAGCGATTCATTGTTTCTGAGAGTAGCACCCTCCCACTCTTTCTTTGGATTCCTCAAAGCAGCATCTGCTCTTTTGGCCTCCTGATGGCACTGAAAATGAATAATATTGAAGTAACTAACAGTAGTGTAAACACACTCTCCACGTGCACTTCCTGACGTGCCAACACCCAGGTTTACTCGCTTGCTATAAGAGTAAACACCCAGCAAGTCAGTGGGTCTCAAACTATAGCCTTCTCGACACACCATACAAGCCAGCCCATCTTCCTCCTCCTCCACATCTTCCAAACCTTCCAGAAGAGGCCGAGAAACAACTATTCGCTCACCACCATCTGAAGCTAATTCTTGTCGCATTCCAAGTCCCTGTATAGTCACCAGGAGAACACGATACAAAGAGTTGGCTCAGCTAGTAAAAAAGAAAAGAGAAGAACTGGTATGTGAATGCTTTGTATCTACAAGAATGGAGTAAGATTTATATTTTAAAGAAATACAACCATGCAATTGAAACCATTCCCGAATATAATTTCCAATATAAAAGAGATGGAGGTAAAAGGCTATGTAAAAAGACAACCCAGATACAAAATTGCAACTCATTTGGAAAATTCCACTTTCCTGCAACATGTATGCAAGCTCATACAGAAGTAGAGGAATTCAAATTCAATGAAGAGTACCTGAAGCAACTCTTCCCTTTTCCTTAGAGCTCGCCGTCTCATTTCATCTCTGGTTGCATGCCGCAACTTTCGCACCTTCTCCTCCAAGAATCCATCTCCTTTGCTTTCCTTATCTGATAGTGTGTCCAACAAATTCTCAGCCTTCGCTCCAATCTCATTTTCTCCGGGCACACCTTCCAAAGCATGGACTAAGGGCAAAATTCCACTTTCATCAATGCATCTTTGAGTGGCAAAGTGCCCCATTGATAAGCCCCTTAGCATTGACAAAACAAGTGGGACAGATGGCAGTTTCAAAGCTAAAGCCCATTCTGAACTAGATTTAAAGCCAGCCTGTCCTGCAATTGCAAAACTCTCACTCAAATGTCTGACAGCTACACCTGTAATGCCCTTCTCTAGGATAATATCCTTCAATCTCTCCCCACAGGAACTTGTCTTTAGAGATTCTGAAACCATAACAAAATTTTCCACTGTGAACCTCTGCTTGGCTGCTTGCAGGGCGATGGTTTCATCTTTCGGATCATCTTGATGCTGCTTCTGCAATCGGTCGAATTCTCCCCAGTCTTGCAAGTAGGGGTTAAAATGCTGGATAAGAGCTTCCATAGCATCAGGTTCACCATAAGTCAAGTAGGGTAATATTCTTGCGACCATCTCAGTGTTCCTCTGTTGTTTGTTTGATTTCTTATGACCAGAAGGATGAGACAGCCTCTCCAGGAACATAAGAACTATTTTCTTTGCTTGGTCTCCAGTGCCAGTTTCCTCACTGGTGACGGTAAGAACACTCTGTGAAATACTAATAGTGTCACTCTCATTTGCTTCAATTGTCAGACTCTCCACAATCAAAAGAATCCATTCAGCTGGCTCCATGGCATCCACGGTGAACGCACGCCTTGCTGTTTCAAGCAGTAGACCTAAAGCGCCAAGCCTTAATAAGGCCCTCCTGTTCTCTCTAATCTTGCAGCAGTGCATGAGGAGATTGAGAACAGCCACCAACTGCTCCTGATTGGACTTGAAGTCATCTCGCAAACGCTGTACATTCAGAGTACGAATAAGTTTCGACTTAAAGTTGTCCATTTATGAACCTCAAATTTCTATGCATGAGGTAAATAAAAAGTATGTGGAATCATTATCTATAAAAGGAAACGAATCCACACACCTGAATCATGCGCAACAAGGTTTCCAGCCCATCATACTCACGAACTGCACCAGCTATTGCAAATTCAACCTCAGGATCTTGTGATTCTTCTCTATCTTCCTCCAGTTCTTTTATCATAGGCTCAGTAGCTTCACCATCTAAACCCTGTGGAATCATTATGTAAATAAAACATAAATGCTAGATTACTTTTGGTCTCATAATAGCATATAAAGGCCATTTAGCATCAAATGTCATAAGCTCCACTCAAAATGGATTTTAAGTTCAAAACTGCAGAAAACATAGGATAAGCATGATTTTAAGTTCAAAGAATACAATCCCAAAAAAGGATTAGCATATGCAAAAACCATTGCAAAGGATTGATGGGCGAGCATTCCCAAAAATACATTCCTGCACAATTGAATCATAAAGTCCTTTATGAAAGACAAGGGATTGACTACAAAAAACAGTATCAAACCTGAAGTCGGTATGTCACAATCATGGGCGAGCATTCTCTACTTGATGTAACAGCACCAGAGGATAAAAGTGAAGAGTTAGACAAAGAATTTGAAGATTGACTATTTGACTTCTTCCAGACTTGTTCATAAACCTGAGCAATGCTCAAATCAAGAGAAATTATATTCCCGGCTACTAAGAGTTCCATGCCATAGTCATCTTCAAGAAGACCTATGAGATCCAATTGATGGCAAATTTTATTTTTAACATCACGCATTAGCGGACCAATCTCAGCACTTGAATAAGGATTTTTAGTCATTGATCCTCTGATAAACTCTTCCTGTGTGTGAGCTTTGTTGAGAACCAACAAATAAGTGGCCTCCGGTTTTGATGGGCAGATCAAGTTGCAGAGTTGCTCTAAAATAAACTGCCATAAAATTCATACAATTGAAGTTAATTGCAACATTATATCATTAGTAAATTAGAAGTTGGCATTATTGAAACCCAAGAGAACATTACAAAGGAAAAAAGGGATAACCAAGTTCCCCATACCAGACAAGTTCTTCCTTTCTTCTCCTCGCCATGAATCTGCAGACCGCATATACAAGCACGGATAAATTGCCTTTTGTTCTCACTACTCTCGAGCAGCAGACTATCTAGAAGATCTTTTAGAAGTCGGTTGCAATCACTAATTAACTTAGTCTTCTGCACTATCAAACCACGAATTACAATAAGTGCCTCAAGGACTTCAGTCAGCAAATTGTCTTGCATGAACCTGTTGTCAAAACAAATTCAATTAGAACATGAGGGAGAAATTTCATTATTAGTGAAAATAATTAGTAGTAATACCTGGATCTGATATTGGGAACCTCCAGAAATTTGCCAAGTAGCTCTATGAGCTTATGGAGGATGAATCCTTGCGAAATGTCAATATGCAAGCTCCTCTCAAGTGATTCAATATTCCCCACTTCTTTGGTAATCAACTTACAAATTGTATCTAGACACCCCCTTACTGTCAAGAATAGACAGCATCTTCTGATTCAATCATCTTGAATAGCAACTCAAAATACTCTGCAGCACTTTCACCAGCAGCAAGAGTTGACGGTAACAGACCCATCAGTAGGTTTAGCAACCGAAATCGCCTTGATGGGCTTTGAGCACAAAGTAAACTAATTAGCATACACATCTCAGACCTAATAGACTGGGAGCAAGCACTCAAAACAAGTTCTGTAACCCATGATCCTAGCTCAAATACTGACAAGTCACCTTTGTTTGCTTTACAAGCAGATCGTTTCCACCTTAGTCCATATTTGAGGGCTAGGAAGTCAGTTCGATGCGGACGAGACCTCGGGCCCATACCTTTGACAGTTTGAGACACTTTATATTGCCTTCGGACAAAATCAAGATAAGATGCCCCCTTCTCCCACTCAGAATAACTTAGCAATTGAATATCTTGGGTCTTATGAGAAGCAACCCAATTTTTTTCCATAGGTTCTGGCATTAGCTTACTGGAACTGATACCACCACCATGAGATCCAAATATAGTTGAATTATTTTCATCCTTCTGTTGCATAACTGGATTAGATTTGCCAACACCTTGCTCCTTTTCTGCAGTATCAGGTTTTGGAGGAGTACAAGCCAAAGATATAATCCTTAGGCAAGGAAGAACTATATGCTCCGATATGGCAGGATGCTTCGCACCCAATTTTATGGAAGAAAATAACAGATGAAAAACAACACGCAATCTTGATTCCCAGAATTCATCAGCAAGGGAGCACACCTCTGAAAGCAATAACAATTCCTCACGAGAGGCAACAGCAATGTCCATGGAGCGATGATGTTCAAGACAGTACATGACTTTCTTCTGTATCAAACTGTTCAACTCAGATACTGCATTAACATCGCCTTCAGAGAAAGCACAAAGGGCTGCCCTAGCTTGTACGCGAGCAGTTTTTGGACCTTGGTGAATATTATTTTCAAACAACTCAGACAAGATGCCAGATGAGACAAGTTGTTTCTTAGAATTTTGATGTTTCGACAGAACCTGGAGGATCTCAAGACACTGTGTGACAAATGTCATTGCACAACCATAGCAATTATTTGGAGATCTGGAAATCACAAACCTTGATGCAACCCCAGAGTTATCTGAATGTTTCTGGTGTAAGTAATTCATTAGAACCCGACGAAGACCCTGCAGTGTCTGTACACTCTTACTGACAGAATCGAAAGCAGCTTTGCACTTCTCACCATAGAGGACACCTAGAAGAGCAATTTTGCGGTTTATCTTGCATGAAGGACCAGGCAAGGAGACCATCATTTGCTGAACGGAGTCTTTCTGCTGCGAATCCATCTCATTTTCACCAATGCTTGACACAATCTTCAGAAGGGGCTTCTTAAAGCCCAGAAGTTGCTGATATCTCCTATGAGCATTTTCAGATTCAGCTTCTATAGCTGCCAGCCCTTTCTTCATGTCTTCATCATTCTCCATGTTGTCAAATGTAAAACTTGGCTTTGCCATGAAGTTGAACTCGAACCGACCATACTTGCTGTATCCACACTCATTGCATAGAAAAGAATCCAGATTTTCATAATTGATATTACGGCACTGCCTGCATTGATATGCATTTTCATGGCAGTTACTGCAAATTCCATGCTTATCAGTTACAGGTCGACTGCAACGGGGGCATTGCAATGGTTCAAGGGATAAGGCTTGAAGATTCTCATAGAAAGAATCAAGCTCAATCATGAAGTTACATGCAGTAATTGGAATGGGGAACTCCACTTTGAGCTCGCTCTGGTTGAAAGCAAGATGACAACTCTTTGCACGCTTCCATAATGACCAATTATTTTTCAGTTCTGACAAGTCAGCCACAGGTCGATTGTTGTAATACAGGTTCAGGACTTTAACTGACTTGGACTTACGGGCATCATGAACATTCATAGTCACAGTCTGGATTGTATAACTTCCAGTGCACTTCACAATGATGCGGTTGTCAGTGAACTTGGTTTCAGATTTAAGACTTTCCAACTTCATTCTGCTAAATGGGACCTCAGGAGTGCTGCAGGCAACACATGGTTCACTCTCAAGATAATAACCATCAAATTCCACCAGACCACTCAAGGTGTTGTATATCCGAGAATTCGGATGATTAGCTATGAGTTCATTTTGCGAATGAAGTGCCTCAAATATACTCCTAATAACATCAGGGGTCAAGCAGTGGTCCACAATTTCAGTCTGTTGTTTCGAACTTTTATCAGGGAACTCACCCAGTAACCAAGTGATAAGTTCAGTATACTCCACAATATTCTGACCATACATTGGCAGGCATTTAACCTTCCGCAGGAGAGCTGCCAACACAGTTTCCTTGAATGAATGTTTCCCATGATGCCACACCCATAAAGAACACACTTAGCCTCAGCACGGACAGAACTCGAGTTCCATTCCAGCAAAAAACAATCAATAAATTGCCTCAAGACATCACTCCCCTTATCAGTAAAGATTTCAACCACCATTTCCATATCCACAAAAGACTTCTCTAAACCAGTTTCAGCTCCATCATCACCCTTCTTCTTCTTTTTTGAATCCAAAGACTGCGTACCTGTTCTGTTCGAAATGGTACCTGAATCCCCAGATTCCGCTTTTTGCAAAGAGTGATTCATATCCTTCCCTAAATAGAATGCCAAATTTAATAATTTAAGAGTCTGAATGACAGACTCCTCACCAAAATAGAAAATCCCATTCATTAGGAAGGGCAAAACATCACTATGTCTCAAGCAATACTTCTGCCAGTTCCGAGGCCGAGCAGCAGCCACTTCAGCAATGGTAGAGAAGCACTTAACTATCTTAACACTTCTTTCATACGGAACAGGATTTTGAAATCCACCAGATTTGTTCACATGTTTGTATAGTTTCTTCACTTCAGTTGAGAATTGCCAAGAATCCCGAACACTATAATAGTGAGTTTTGCTTCCACACAGATGTAGAAAAAGTCTCCTTGCATATCTTCTCACGAATGTTGTATGGGGATTATTTATATAACTGCAGAGGACTTCCTGATATCCATCAAGCTTCAAATCCTTGCCAGAGGATGCCTTATAAACCTTATCTTTCTCCCCATTTTTGTCATGTTTTTCTGGCCTTACCAAGGTGTACACCAGTCGAAATGCATTCTCCAACAACAGCCTGTGGTAGTCCATAAAAGTATCTGCCCGATGAGCTTTGGCATATGAATCCGAAAAGAATGGAGAAAAATTACCAGCAGGTAGATCTCTTCGGATTGTTAATAGAGCCCCACATCCAGAAGCAACATTTGAACCATGGGCATTTTCAAGACCAGCTCCTGGTGACTTGAAAACATGCACTAGCTGTTGCAGAATATCCATTAGATAATTAACAAAAGCTTGGTTCCTAAGAGAGTTGCAAGCTCGAAGAAGTTGGGATGCAAAGTCATTTTTTTCATGATCCACCAAGGAAGACCGAGAGGCAGCGGAACTGGAGACTTGAGGAACACTTTTATCAGGACTGTCTGTATTTCCAGTTCCTTTTGAAGCAGTACCATCACTACCAGGCTGATGCCAGTTTCGGAGCATCAATGTGAAAACATGAAGACTAGGATTGCCACTTCTCCAAAAGAAGAACGTTTTCTGGCAACAAAAGGTTTGTTGAGGTTAATTTCATCCAGAAACCATTTAATTAGTTTCTCCAAATCTAAGGTTTCAGACTTTGAACTGTCAATAAAAGGCCCACCAACAGCAGATGATAATCTGTAGAAAAGTTGCATAACAGGAATAGCTCGAATACCAGAGGTGGTCTCCATCCACCCTTTCAACTGCTCAAGAAGCTCAGACAGAAGCAAGGAATTCACAGCTCGTTTTGAAGCAGAAATTGAGACAGATCAGTCATTGAAGAAGAGAACTCCATGGATTCACTTGGTTCCAAGACATGAATGGAAGGTGCTGAAGTCTGCATTCCAACATCTGTTACATTTGTCACAAGTTTGCATCACTCAAATCATCTGTAGAGAAGCGGATTTCACTGCCATCTCCTCCAAGAGATTCCACTTCAATTGGAATTGCAGTCATAGGGTGATCTCTAGAATGGGGCGGAGGAAGCCGATCAGCATCTAGAACTTCATAGCATGCCTCACATAAGTCAAAATCAGGACAAACAGTGCAATGCCATCTCCGCCTCAGAATGGGAACGGTAGAACATCCATCACAAGAATATTGAACAGATGAGGTTATAGAATCTTCTTCGATCATGACTTGTGAATTTCCACCAGATGTATCAGCAGGAACAGAGGTCGTTACTGCACTTTCTACCACATCATCAGTTCCTAACATGGTTTGTTTTGGAAATGGAACCTGGAGCAGTCTTGATGATATGGCCAAACTGAAAAGAAAGCAAAAGTGAGCACCCTAAAAGCTTTAAATGGACTGAAAAGAAGCGGCAATTTGTAATAAGACATTCTAAACATTGGAAATAACTTGTCAATAAATATTTGATTCATCTGAGCAAATACCTGCTTGAAGTTTGAACTGCCTCATTTGGGAAGAAGAGAAGCTTTTTAAATAATATAACTGCAGGTGCCACAGGGCGCCTCCCTGTGTCCTTTCCTTGCAGAGCCAAACATTCAGCATAACTGTAAATGAGCTCTACAGCAGACATCACGATATTGTTCATAGTTTGTGTGTCAGGAAGTTCCAAGTCTAAAATTCCCCACAGAACTTGCACAAGCCCATCCACCACTTCAGAACCTGCGTCAACAAAAATGGGTTTAGAAATATTAAAACAGCTCCCCCTACCCTAATCAGTAATCACACAAATAAAAAAACTTCTACATGCAAAACACAAATCCATTTCCTTTATATGGAAATACTTAGCATATTTACAAAGTGTTAACAAATTAACCCTATATTAACAGTTTGTTAACCAAAATACACAAATAATATACAAGAACACCAAGAGATAAAAACAATCACCAGTCAACAAGCATTCAAGCTTCAGAAAATTGTTTTTTTTCCCAGTTACATGCAGTGAGGTATTGAATATGCATAAGGCCTCTAGCCAAATGGCATAGCTTGAGGAAGTATCAGTATTAATTAAAAAATACACAATCATATGCCACATTTACAATAGAGAGAAACTATGCATAAAGATTATACCATTTATCTCCAAGAAAGAAGCTAGATTGGAGCGACGGTGAAGTGCAATTTTAGACACAGCCCGCATCTGGGCAGTGAACTCTTCAATAAGCCACCGTCCAGTTGCACCACCAATTCCAAGCATTGAAGAAAGAACAGACGTTGACTTGACCACCCCAAGAAGACGCATGGCGTCCTTTATCTAGAGCAAAGAATCTTGTTAGACACTAATGATGCACTCAAATTAAGTCATGCAGTCCAGTATTAGGTCATAAACATTCCATTTGGTGAGTACCTGGTAGTATATCTTTCTTAGGAAACACGGCCTGCAGGACACGGCAAGCAGCAGCCAGCATCAAGGGTTCCCTATCACTCTCAAATATTGCTTCCAACAACTGCTTGCTCTTTAGCTTGCTCAGATCAACTTTTAGCTCTTCTTCTTGTCGTCTGCAGAGAGAGTAAATCCTGGAGAGAAGCTTAAGACCATCAGCCACCACCTGTTCCTGAATTGGAGCAGACTGCATTGACCGGCTCTTTTTGCTAGATCCTGCAAGCACAGAATTAGCACCAAGAACACGAGCTTCTATATCTAACACAGCATCCATTTTCTCCTTCCAGCCAAATTCATCTTTAGGTCGACCATAAACTTCAAGTGAGTCTATTCTAGGTAGGGATGTGCCACTGAAGGTTGGACCAACAGAGATGATGAACTCTTCATCAGAAAGGAGTGATTCAGCTACAGTAAATGGAATGTCATACCAGGACCTCATGCCCTCATCAAGCTTAATCACCCTTTGGAAAATGGTGATCTCAGAAGGTATATGGTTTGCTGATTGATTACCCACATAAACACGAAAGCCGACCATGACAATATCAGGGTTTGAATTGGAAACAGATATCTGGGGGAAAAAAAGAAAAAAGATCAGTTATAATAGTCAGAGATGAATATATAAGAATTTAACAAATAGAACTCAACCATATGTAACAGCCTAAACAAGCACCAACTCTTCCTGCATGATTGATAGGATGCTTTAGGAAATAATGTTGGATGACCACTAAGCTTAACATTGCCAAAATACCAGTTTAAGTGAAATGTGAACAGTAGAAATATTGTTGTAGAAGAGACAACTCATTAAATGGCAATTTTACATCACAATGATAATATGGCAAATCCAACTAGCAGCTAGTAAAGGACAAAATCGAGTATATCTTGTCCGGGCCCATACATATTTGACTAAGCCTGACCTGGCCCAAATTATGGGCCTCGAATTTTGTCCAAGCCCTTCCATATTTGTAAATTGCTAAACCAAGCCAGTTTAGGTGCACCGTATTTTTTAAGCTCATTATTTTTTATTTAATAATTAAAAATTTTGTATGTTTTCTTTTGTAAACACAAAAAACTTGAAAAATTTTAGTATTAAATTATAATATTATATGTTCAACTTCCAAGCCGAGTAAATTACATAATGTAAATAAAAGAAGCTAAGAAAGATTACGTGTTACAAAATAAAAAAAGGGCCAGGCTGGGTTGGGCTCAAGCTTTGGATATTGGAGCCAAACCTGGCCCATATTTTAATCAAAAGACTAATTTTCCAAGCTTATTTTTGGTTTAAATATTTTCTCAAATCCTCCCAAATATTGGGTGGGCCATTGGGACTGGGCAGGTAGTCCAACTCCTGGACAGGAGTACATAAGCAAATATTATGTCACTTGCCAAAGCCAAACATAGAAGAACTAATGGCCTTAAAAGCTATAGATAACAAGAAAGAAAAAAAGCAATACCTTAAATCCTGCAGGACTTGGACTTTCTAGAAAACCATCCTCTGATGCCAAGCTCTGTTTAGCTCCTTCAAAATCACCATTCCTGATTGCATCACCACCCAGTTTCAAATCTGCTGTAATGCAAACTGTTTTCTCGAAGAAGTCAAGGGGGAATTCTGGCTTTGTGCCAGCATAAGCTTTATTATTAAGGATATTAGAACCCAATTTTTTCACTTTCTCAGTGGCACTAGCAGCAGCATCCACTCCCATAGGAACATGAGAGTATATCTGAAGGCTCCCATCATCATGTAAAACAAGGCAGTGGACTTTGTCTTTGGATAAGGGCTTATATGCAGTTATCCCCACTAAAGGCGAGGAAGAACTCACAGCATGCCTCAAATTCTGTGCAAATAACTCATTTGTGCTGAAGGACACCGCAATAGCAGAATTTGATTTCACACTTGAGAAGCCACAGAATAATCCACTACCAATCAGTAACTCTTTCCATCGATGCAATCCAGCTGGTCGCAGCATACCATCTTGTTCCTTCTCATAGGCACCAGATATCTCTGTCAATGATGTGGCATCGGGACTCAACCGACCTATCAAAGTAGTGCCATCTTGATAGGACAAGAAAAGTAACTTATAAGTACAAGAGAAGTACAAAGATGAGCCTTTTGCATGAATTTCTCTGTCCTGAATATGAATTATTTCCTTCAAAGGTGTAGCCCCCACATGACCCTCCAAAGATAATCCCAGCTTAAATAAGCTCCCTCGTTCCGAAAGGACAATAAGAAACATCCTTCCCTGAGAGGCCACAAAAAGTGTTGCATCTACTATTGTGTCATCTGGCAGTGTAAAGTAATGCATTGGACTGATGTTGTCTTGGGAGAGATCATATATTTTCACAAACCTGTTAGTAACCACCATCAACTGAACCTGAGAACCAGGTACCCACTCTATCCGTCTGATATAAGCACCTTGCAGGGCAAGTTCAATGGCTAGACGATCAGTCACTTCTCCACGAGGATTCAAAGTAAGAACCTGGCAATCTTCATAGCCAGCCACAGCAAGATAATTCTCTACGACATGATTAAATGCAAGGAGAACAATTTCAAATCGGGCGAGGTTCTTGGATAAAGCCTTGAGATTGGCCTTGTCAGCTGTTACAGGTGCAATAGTTGCTTGTCCTATCAACTGCCCAACATCAAAAATAGTAACTTTGTCACCTTCTCCAACAGCAAGTCTTCCTCGAATACTGACACTAAGCAATGATTTGACGAGAGAACCACTAGCTAAATGCATTTTAAGTTCTTTTCCATTTGAATAATCAGTCTTTATCTTCAGGTCCAACGACCCACTTTTATATGCCTTCTTCAACTGCAAGAGATCCATACCATATGAAAGCACTTTGTCTTTACCCAGAAAAATTTTCTTATCCGTTGAAATGTTGGATTCCCTCCTGCTTGTTATTGAAGGCAACAATGCAGAGCATAGTTCAAGCACCTGACTCTCAACATCAAGTTCTTCAATCAACATGGAGATCCCATCTTGCAAATCTTTTGGAATTGACAACCTCAGCGAGTTCTCAATATCAGCCCCGACATCCTCATCCACATCTGAATCACTTTCTGGCAGCTGATCTGCATCCTCTGTGAGAGGTAAAAAGGACTGAAAATTGTTGGCACTACAATTAAGGGCACTATCAGTACCAGTGAATTTTCGAGGCTTCAAGCATTGGCAACTACTGCCCCTAACACCTCCTGCTCCACAGTCGCAGAAAAATCGACTAGAGCGAGAATAAACAACACGATGACCACGATGACAAACTTTAGCACAAACAGAGCAGCAGCCTTTTGATACTGTTAGATCACAGGTATAACAAAAATACCAATGTTGCTCCATGAAATTGCTGCCACTTGAAGTGAAAGTACAAACTTTAGAAGCAAGGGCCCTTTCACTGTTAGTATCCTCTTCCTCCTCCTTATCAATGCTAGCTTCCTCACCATCAGATGTTCCATCATCCTCATCTTCATCCACAGAAGTAGCATCACATTCGAGAGCAGCAGATGCCCCATCTCGATTTGCAGAAAGAACCAGAACATCAGAATTCTTCCTGGACCCCAATGGTTTAGAAGCTACAGGGCCCACTGCAACACTACTGACAGATGGAGACTTCCCAGAACACTTTTCTGTTGTATTGCCTGGGGACCCACAATCACTCAAGAAACATCCAAGAAAGCCAAAGATAAACTTCAATCCTGGTAGTAAACGCTCGTCGTCTGCCAGTTTCTGCATCAACATTATTGTCCTCTTCAAAAGCCACTTCATTGAATTCTCCCCTCTTGCAAGTTGGACAACAAAATGGAAATATGACTTTGCAGTATGAATATCAAATTGCAAAAAAGAAGTCTCAAGTGAGATCAATACAGCTTCAAACAAATGATTGTATAGCTTTGATTGTAATTCAGATTGTGATGATACAAGGCACAAAATAAAACTCATAGTTGATTCTCTAAGAGAAACAGAATTTGCTTTGACAGTCTTTACCCCATCCATGGCTTCAGCTGTGTAACCTAGTAGCCGCTTCTCCAACCACTTGGACAATAATACTAAATCCATGCTAAGGAATTTAGTCTGTATCTTCAGTTTAAGATTGGGGCATATCTCTCCAGATAAAAGATCGACAAGGAAGCTAAGCACCTTAATGTTAACCGATTCAGAGTGACAGTTGGCCACTGAGTCAATAAGAACCATTATATCACCACGCTTTGACCCATGCAGCTCTTTAAGCGGTTCAGACATATCTTCAGCTCCAAGATAAAATTTGAAAACTGTAGATTTCTTAGGATCTTTTCTGAGGGCATCCATGGTATCAATTGTCTTGGTAATTACCCATTCAAGGATACTGGTGTCACCCAGTTCTCCAGAATGGATACATCTTAGAAATCCCTCCATGTGCTTCAGTAGAAACAGTTCAGTATAATCAGACAGTTCTAATCCAGCATTCAAGTTGAGACAAACATCATCACATTTTCCATGAAGCCTTTCAAGGATGCGATCCAATTTCACACTTGTCAATGAATCAAGAATTTGGTGTTGTACATCAATCTCCAAGAAAATATTCCCTTTCAACTTGGCTAGTTTCAGTAATCCATCCAAAGTGAAAATAATCCCCCTTATATTGAGAATGCAAGAAAGTAGGATTCCGCTAGAAGTTTGAAGATGAGAAGGAAAACCATGCAACATACATTCCCAAAATACCTTGGCTAAAATGCCAGAAGCTCTCTTCTCAACTGCTCCATCTACCTTCAATAAGATGTCAAGAACAGACTCCAACTGACGAGAATCCACACCACACTTCTTAAGGAGTTTATCCCAGAGGAACTTGTCAAACGTAGATAGCTTGATAAGCAGCACAGGCGAGAACATACAGTCATCATGCTGACTATCACCAAGGGTAGCAAGAAAAGCTTTTTCATAAGTCTGCAGATATCCTTTTAAGAAGGATGCGAACATTCTCAACAACTCTGAAATGTGACCATCTGAAATCAAGCAGGAAATGAAGCCTTCTGCAGAATTGCTATACACACTATCACCAGGTCTGTTCTCTATCCAAAATCGACCACCCCAAGGAATGTTCTTTACACAATATCTTCTGATGCCAACATTAAAAAAAGAGAGTACCAAAGACATCCACATTTCTTTTCTCAAGAAATCCCATCCTAGACTCTCAAAATTATCCTGCATATTTGCACCATGCAGGCGCCTTAGCAATCCAACCACAAGATTTTGAAAGTCGGCACCATTGCCAATAACATTACACTGGCCCAAAAGTGAATGGCTGAAGCGAAAGAAATGTTCTATGCTAGATATTTCCATGGTCTGCAGGTTGCTCCCTTGTGAAAGCTGATGATCCAACGGAGACTTCATACAGGGCATATCCCAACAAAGCAAGAAAATATACCGTTCAATAATAAGGTCTTCCATAGTTGCAGCTTTTTTACCATTCCACAACCCCATAAGATATGAGAAGCTTGAACACAGATCATCCCAACTCAAACATAATGATCCAATGGAAACATCATCAATGCAAAGTGGAGACTGAAGGTATGCAGCATCGATCAGTTGGTGAAACAGGCTACTGCTGCTTGGCTCTTCATCAACCAAAGCCCCTGTCAAATCCTTTGCTGCAATTGATGCCAGGGAGGAAAAATCATCAAAAGAATTTGTTGGCACATGAGAATCAAAACATTGGGTGTCCCTCATCTTTGATCGAAAAGCCAGCAGCAATGATGGTGGACAAGCTCTGGGATGTAAAATCATGTGACGAAGCACCAATATCAACCTTGAAACTACCAATGCCCAGCAAGAGAGCTTCATGCCATAAGAACCAGGAGATGGAACATCAGTTGTTCGAAGGGCAGAAAACATGAAGTTTGCCATGGTTGCCTTGTCTTCATCAGGTGATAAATGGAACGCCATGAGAAGAATTTCAATGTGAAATACAGATGGAAGTGTGACCAGAAGTTCCTTCAGATTAGGACAGTCAGAGCAAATAGATCTTGCCTTCTCAACAATAAAAGAAACAAATCCTCTGTATATTTTCGTTCTCAACTGGCTTCCAGCTAAGCCCACTCTAGAGAAAAGTGCATGAGCCAACAAGGTTAAGGTCTGATCATTATAAACAAAGGTACCATCTTCAACATTTAGAATTCGCACAACTAGGTAATCCTCAAGTGAACCAGACAATGCATGTTGGGTAAGAAGATTGCGCAGAAGTTGAAAAGAAAGTTCTTGGATATGCCCACTCTTCCTATCTTCATGAGCAGATGCAAAGTTATCTTCAAAATTGCACCCCTGACAGCTAAGTATGTAAAGTAAAATATCAATGTGTTCTGCACTAAGCATTTTGCAAGCATCCTCAAAAACAAAAGGAAGCCATTCATGAGAGAAGATGCATCCTTTCAGAAAGCTCAACAGTGCCGTAGCTGCTTGCATTGGCATATTGCAATTGTTGGAGCTAGAACTTACAGCAGATGTTTGATCACATACATCTCCAGATCCTAATGTCCGACTACCCTCTGAGAAAAGATTCCCAAAAAGGGCTTCATCATCATGACAAACAGCATTTTCCAATTCTAAGGAGCAATTAGATCTTCCAGAACTGGTTGAATTCTCCATTTTCGGCTTTAATTTCATTCCTTCAGAATGAAGAAAAGAGAAAAGATGCATCAGATTGTCCATCCACTTACTTGATGACGGAAATATCATTCTCGATAGTTCGTCGACAGTGAACCTCTTAAGCAAGGGAATCTTCTGAACACGTAAACAGCACGAAGGAGAATCATTTGATAAATCAACACAACCACCAAGTTCTGTGCTAAGCTCCTTCAAATCAACTACCTCATTTAATTGGATTCTGAGATCCTGAATGAGCTTCAGGGTATAAATAACAGTTCGAGGGAAGTAGGCTAAAGGGGCCTTTATGTTCGAAGCAGCCTTATTGTATCTCCATATGGAAGGACCAAGATGTTCCAAAATAGATGCTGCTATACAGGCTTGCACATTCTGAAAAATGACACTGTTGCAGAAAATAACTCGAACCAGATGAATAAACTCTTCCACTAGTGACAGTGCAAGACTCTCGAAATTACCCTCAGTAGCAGCAGTATTATTGACAAATTCAAAGCTGGGTCTAAACAAATTAGGCAACAGATCAGCACATGATGCAACTGCTTCTAACATTGAGGAATTGTATTCTACATATGCCACGTCCTTTACAAGGCATCCAAGTGACTTCAAAATCCTCAAACTGAAGGAAAGTCTCTTGCGCAAATTTGTACCTGCTATCCTTTCATCAAATATATAAGGAAAATCAACAAGCTCTTTGCACTGTAAAATCAAACTCCGAATACATTCTGCATGAGCAACTGCCCAATGTTGGGACAGGAATATTAGGCTATTCAAATCATGATGGAAAGTAGGAGCCTCAAACCCTGAAGCATTTCTTTCAGGTTGCACACACTCAGAAGCTAAGGCTAATAGAAGTTGATCCACTTGCTTCTCTGCCCTCGGGCACTTAATACCTTCTCAAAATTGTTTGAAGAGCAAATAGAATCAGTAAAAAGTCAGGCCAGTAAAATAAGAACAGAGTTTGAAAGAATTGAAGATACCTTGAAGACAACATTTTATGCTCTCATCCAGCTCAATTCCATCCAAATTGCTAGAAACTATTGGCAACAAGTCTACAAGGCTATTTACAGAGGCAGGTTGCGAGAAATCAACTATTTTGTCGGTTCCACCGCCCAATATAATCTCCAAAATTTGTATCATATTACTCTGGAAATCCAAAGAAAAAAAAAGCAAATTTACATCTGTGATTAGATTGGAGGGAAAAATAAATACTGCATCAAATATTTAGATATAGTTGGCTATAGAAAAAGCAGAAAGCATAAGATCAAAACAGAAAAGGAAAAAAAAGAACAAAACAGCGATCATAAGAAATGAGACAATAATGTTAGATTCAAATTTGCAGAAACTACTACAATGAGAAGCAAACAGTGCTAAGAAGAATGAACCTCCACTTTATACAACAAACAAATAAATTAGCCTTTTCTTTCTAGAGATGAAAGTTCCAATGCCTCCTTAGATCTCTCAAGCTAAAAGCCATAGTCTAGTTAATAAAGATAATCAATCTAGACATAAACAACCCAGCAAACAGCATAGTTACCCTAGACCACCCACAATCATATTCAACAGCTGCTACTAGAAATTTAAACTAATAATTAATAACAAAGTTTCTTTTTCGTAACAGCAACCATCACACAGGACTGGGCAATCAAATTATACAAATTTAAACTAATAATTAATAACAAAGTTTCTTTTTCGTACCTGTAAGCTCAAATCATCTCCACAAAAGTCTGATTTTTCTAAAAAAGAAACAGTAAATTCCACTAGTTTCCTTGCCACAGCAACAATTATCGGCTCCAATTGTTCCACTGCTCCAAAAAAAAAAATCTTTTGATTGATATCCTACATCATTGAAAAATAAAACGAAAGCCCAAAATTCCTTCCCTTAAAAAACAAAATAAGTTAAAGTCGATCGTATCAAAAACCCAACAACAAAGAAATCTAACTTTTGAAAAAGAAAACCAAGAAAAACAAACAAAAATAAAACCACGACAAAATAATGGCAAAAAAGGCCTATAAATTTCAGAGATCTTACAGTAAAAAGTAACAAAACCAGTTAACGAGCGAAAAAATTCTTTAAAAAAACTACACATGTATTCAAAACAAATACAAATATACACCAAGTATTGAAAAAGTAGAAGAAACGAACCTGAGAGAGATTGAAAGACGGTAATACAATAACCTAGAGAAGCGAGGGAGAGGATCTGATTATCGGACCATAACTTAAAACGGGGATGGGAACCGGGTTCGATCGTGTCGAGTCCAGCTTGAAGAATCAAGTATAACTGTTGGAGCCCTAGCTTGATCGACTCATCGGAACGAATCTTCCGAAGAAGATCAAGCGATGAAGACGATGGCGAGAGCTTCTCCTCGGCGAGGAATTGGCAGAGTCGCGTTAAGTGATCCGCCATTTCTTTTTGAGAAAGGAAATGAAATGAGAAACTACTAGATAAAGATATATGTAGTATGGTTACTATGCGAGACGGTTTTTTTTTTTTTTTGGATAAATCGAGACGGGTTTATTGAGAGAAGCAAGGACATGGGAAAAATAGAAGGGCCTTATTGAATTAAATAGAAACTATGAGGCGGTGGGAGAGATATTTTCACACTTTTTTTTCCCGTTTTGTTATAAAATGAAAGTCCACTTTTACTTTCTCAAATTATTTTTTCTCCCCCAATTTGTTTTTCTCTTTGAGGCGACACGTCTTGAGGTTATAAAAACTTGCATGAATTTAACTTTCAACTAATGGAAAAAAGTTAATAAAAGAATAAAAGCCAATTATTTATTCCTATGAAGTGGTTTTGTTTTCCTTTTATCTTTAATAAAAATACCTTCATGTTATTTATTTTTTTTCTTTAAAATTTATTAGCAATTAGGGGTGTGGATTTTTAGATATTAAATATTATCTATCTAAAATTTCGGTTCAGATACCTAAAAATTTAAATTATTAAAATTGAGAAATGTATATGTATTTGAATATAAAATTTAAATTTTATATTTTATGCCATGCCTTTTATACCAATTATAAAATTTAATCTAAAAGTAACATAAATTTTAACATTTGTTACATCGCTAATTATGATTTAAAGCTATGATAAGAGTGGGATGTGTTGGGAAATAAACGAGAACAATTAATTTCCCTATAACTAGATTAGTGAGAATGCGAAATAAAAGCGGAAAAATAATACCCGAAATTGATAACGGAGTTCAGCCAATTTGCTTACGTATCCGGACTGCTGCAGATCTTTTACTAAGAGAGAAATTTTACAGGTGTTTACAAAACACTCACTACTCACAAGAAAACTCTCTAGTATTTGGAGAAAGAAATGATTTTGGGATGATATTGAAGCTAAATGGGTTAGGGTATTTATATTTGAAACTTAAGGACTAATCTTGTAAATACCTTGAAGTGCAATGACTATTTATAATTATCCCATTATTATTTTTCAACAAACATCTACCAAACTTTGAAAAACTATTTTTCAAATAAACATTTACCAAACTTTGAAAATCATTTTTTTCAAAGTTGGTTACCAAACTTTGAACTAATACTTTCAACAATCTCCCACTCGAAGACTGATTTTAATCTGTCTTCACACCTCGATCGATGCAACAGCATTTCTAGTCTTGTTATTCTAGCATGTCAACTGAAGTTGAACACAACTTCAGTTTGTTCGTGGTCACCGTCTTTGTCAACATGTCTGTCGAATTTTGAGCTCCACTAATCTTTTCAAGTTTCAAAATCCATTCTTCCAAAAGAGACTGGATAAAATGATATCGCAATTGTATGTGCTTCATCCTGGAATAAAAAGATGGATTCTTTGCTAGATGGATAGTGCTTTGACTGTCGCAATACAAGACATTGTTATCTTGTTTCTTGCCTAACTCTTTTAAGAAACTTTGGAGCCAAACCATCTCCTTGCTGGCTTACGTAACAACGGCATATTCTGCTTCAGTTGTGGAGAGAGCAACTATCTTTTGTAGTTGAGAAATCCAACTCACTGCAATACCTCATAGAGTATAGACATACCCTGTAGTGCTCCTTCTGATATCAACATTTTCGGCTAAGTCAGCATCTACATAGCCTGTCAGTATCGTATCTCCACCTTTGAAACAAAGTGCTTTGTTTGTAGTATCCCGTAGATATATGAGGATCCATTTGACAGCTTTCTAGTGTACCTTGCCTGGATTATCCATGTACCTACTAACAGCTCCCACTGCATGAGCAATATCTGGTCTAGTACAAACATGGCATACGTCAGACTTCCAATTGCTGAGGCATACGACACATTCATCATGTGTGCACGTTCTTCCTCCGTCTTTGGTGACTGTTCTTTGGAGAGTCTAAAATGAACACCTAAAGGTGTACTTACTAGTTTAGCATCTTGCATACCTAGAGATACTTTCTTGATGTACTCAGCCTGTGATAACATCAAAGTCCCTGACTGTGTGTCTCTCTTGATCCTCATCCCAAGAATCTACTTTGCAGTGCCCAGATCTTTCATTGCAAACTGCTTCTACAATTTTTGCTTCAAGTTTATAATCTCTTGCATGTTTGAACCTGCAACAAGCATGTCATCAATATACAACAATAAAATAATGAAGTTGTTTTCGAACTTCTTGATATAGCAACAATGATCTGCTTGGCATCTGGTGAAATTGTTGCTACTCATGAAACTATCAAACTTCTTGTACCACTGTCTAGAAGCTTGTTTTAAACCATACAAGCTCTTTTTCAACCTGCATACCAGGTTTTTCTTGCCTGTCTCTATGAAGCCTTCTGGCTGTCTCATATAGATTTCTTCCTCCAAATCACCATGAAGGAAAATTGTCTTTACATCTAACTGCTCATGATGTAATTCTCTGCAACTACAATTTTCAACATCAGTCTGATTGTAGACAGTTTCACGACTGGAGAGAAAATTTCATTGTAGTTAATACCTTTTTTTTGCTGAAAACATTTGACAACCAATCTTGCCTTGTAGCGTTTTCTCCCATCAAGCTCTTCTTTGATCTTGTAAATCCACTTGTTATGGAGCACTTTCTTGCCTAGTGGTAATTCAGCTAATTCTCACGTCTGATTTGACATAAGCGAGTCAATCTCATCTTTCATGGAAGACTCCCACTTGACTGAATCCTCCACCTGTATTGCTTCATCATAGCACTCTGGTTCACCATTGTCAGTCAGCAACAAGTAGTGCAAAGAAGGCGAATAACGTTGAGTTGGTTTAGGAATTCTGGAGGAGCGTCTCAGTTCTGGTGTGTCTGGTTCTTATTGAACAGCTTCAGGACTGATCTGAACATCATTTCCAGAAATCTCCTCAAACTCAACAAATTCCTTTGTTTCAGCTTCGGTATTGGAGCTACTTGATTCTATGGTTGACCTGTCTTTGTACATCACATTTTTATTGAAAATGATATCTCTTATTCTGATGATCTTCTGATTTTCGTAGTCCCAAAATCGGTATCCGAACTCATCACCACCATAACCAACAAAGATGCATTTGTTGGACTTGGCATCAAGTTTGCTTCTTTCAGCATAATTTATGTGTACATAAGAAATACAACCAAACGCTCTTAAGTGTGAAAGGTTTATTTATTTCTTGCTCCAAACTTCCTCTGGTATTCTGCCATCCAAAGGAACTGAGGGCCCACGGTTGATCAGGTAAGTTGCAGTGTTGATAGCTTCAGCCCATAGCAATTTTGGCAATCCGGCATGTATCCTCATGCTTCTGATACGTTTATTTAGAGTTTTGTTCATGCGCTCTGCTACACCATTCTGCTGCGGTGTCATGGAACTGTTGTCTCCATCTTGATCCCAATGTTTGCACGCAAATCTCTGATCTACTATTTCTATACTCTCATTCATTGTCAGACCTCAACCGCTTGACTTTCAGACCAGTCTCATTTTCCACCATGGTCTTCCATTTTCTGAATGTATCAAAGACTTCTGTTTTCTTCTTCAGAAAATAAACTCACACCTTCCTTGTAGAATCATCGATGAAGGTGACATAATATAGTGATCCTGCAAGAGATAGAACTGGAGATGGTCCCCATACATCAGTATGAACCAACTCTAACTTTTCTGCCTTGGGTATCTTGCCAATCTTTGCAAAACTGAATTTTTTTTGTTTACCAAAGATGCAATCCTCGTATAGTCCGACATCTACACTCTTTAGATCCGGCAGCTTCCCTTTTGATAAAAGTGTATTCATCCCTTTCTCGCTCATATGGTCAAGCCTTTGGTACCATAGGTTTGATTTTTCATCAGCATCTACTACTGCAATGATATTCTCTAAGTTTGAGGTTACATAGAGAGTATCAATCTTCTTACCACGAGCAATGACGAGTGCTCATTTGGTAATCTTCCATTTACAGCTTGAAAAGGTTGTACTATATCCTTCTCTATCAAGCTGTCCTACAGAAATCAAATTTCTTTTGAGGTCAAGAATATGTCTTACTCCTTTCAGCGTACAGGTGGTATGGTTTGGCAACTTTAATCGGACGTTTCCTTTAAAGATGCCCCTGAATCCAAGATCCATGATTCAATCGGACTGTTGACGCTTAGAATCATGGCATCGCTTGTCTCCTCTGTTATGTTGGCAGATTCCTGTGCGCCGGTATCTTTCTTCAGTGCTCGCCAATCTCTTTTAAAGTGACTATTCTTGCCACAATTATAATAGGTAAAATCTTTTTTTCCCGTTCTTGATTTTCCCCTTATGGATTTCGATCTGCCACGATTTGAATTTCTTTCTGAAGTTCTCCCTCTAGACTCCGTGAGCAAGGCTGAGGAGCTTGATGCTTCACTTGATTCTCTCCGTCGAATTTCTTCACTCAATACAAGATCTTGAACATCGTCGAATTTTAATTTGTTGTTTCCCGACAAGCTGCTGACCGTTGTAACAGTAGCATTCCAACTGTCTGGTAGAGATGATAAGAGAATTAAAGCTTGAACTTCATCATCGAATTCAATTTCCACGGAACTCAACTGGGTTGTGATTGTGTTGAGTTCATTTAGGTGTTGAGCCACTGATGCACCTTCCGTCATCCGCAAATTGAATAATCGCCTCATCAAGTGAACTTTGTTTGAGGCCGATGGCTTCTCATACATGCTGGAGAGAACCGCCATAAGATCCGCCGTGGTCTTTTCCTTTGCTATGTTAAAAGCAATATTTCGGGACAACGTCAGTCGAATAACTCGAGGGCTTGTCTGTCGAGAAGAACTCAATCTTCATTTTTCATGCCCTCTGGTTGCTTTCTTGAGAGAGGTTGATATAGATTTTTTTGGTACAGAAAATCTTTAATCTGCATCTTCCAAAAGCCAAAGTCCGCACCATCGAACTTTTCAATTTTCACATTCCATTCGTCTGCAGCCATCGCTCTCACTCGAATCTGGTTTTGTTTGGATCGTTTCTGACAATTCTTGACAATCATCGTGTATTAGAACATCTCCGTCGACAAATTCGTATCGCCAACCAAATTTTACTATTCACGAAATTTACTATTTATGTGAATAGTAACCTCGCAAAAATTGACAAATTCACAACCAAAAGCTCTGATACCAGTTGTTGGGAAATAAATGAAACAATTTCTCTATAACCAAATTAGTGAGAATGCGAAATAAAAGCGAAAAAATAATACCCGAAATTGATAACGGAGTTAAGTCAATTTGCTTACGTCTCCAGACTGTTGCAGATCTTTTACTAAGAGAGAAAATTTACAGGTGTTTACAAAACACTCACTACTCACAAGAAAACTCTCTAGTATTGGGAGAAAGAAATGATTTTGGGATAATATTGAAGCTAAATGGGTTAGGGTATTTATAGTTGAAGCTTAAGGACTAATCTGTAAGTACCTTAAAGTGCAATGACTATTTGTAATTATCTCATTTTTCAACAAACATCTACCAAACTTTGAAAAACTATTTTCAAAGAAACATTTACCAAACTTTGAAAACCATTTTTTCAAAGTTGGTTGCCAAACTTTGAACTAATACTTTCAACAGGATGTAACCACAATTTCTATGTTTTTGGAACTGTTTAATATTTACAGCCACAGACCAGAAAGGAGTAGATGAGGGGATTTGGGAATTTTGAGATATAAGTATCTCTTATTGTCATGCGTGTGCGTGAGAAGTTTGTGTGTGAAACTGGAGGGAATTTAGGAATTTTGTTACCTAAAATCTAAAATGAATATTTTCGATATTAATATTTTCGGTAAAAAATAATATTTTAAGTATACCCGATTATATTTTCGGTAGGAAAAATAACATTTTAAGTAGTACTCTAACGGAAATGTTAAAATTAATATTTTCTATAATATATTTTATTAGTGTTATATTAAGTTGTCTTTCCTTATACATTCTTAGTTAAGTTAGAGGGTTACTCGATTGGGTTGTCTTTTGGATTAACTTTTATTGGACTAGAGATTAGGGAGGCTATCTATAATATAATTTAAAGGTTCATAAATTTTTGAATTTCCAGATAATTTAAAATTAAAATTTGTTCGATCCGTATTCATTCTAATTATACAAAAAAATAATATTTAATCTGAATTATTAAAAAAAAGTAGATCAAATATTCAAAATATGCGGATCGGATTATTTTACATACTCCTATTAGCAAAGGATGTCAATATGTATTCTACTTGCATAAATTTAAAAATACTTATTATATTATTAAAAATCATTTATTTACACAACTTTAAAATGTTAATGGAGTATAAAGTTAGATATCATGTGTAGATAATCAAAATGTGTATCAATTTTTAGTAATATAATTTTGAAGATAAACTAATTGAATGTGAAATTCTAATACTTTTATTTATTGCCGTAAATTATGGGTAAAGTATACCATTGATGGGTGAACTATACTGAAATGATATTTTTATCATTAAAATTTCAAAATGATAAAATGATAATTAAATTTTATAAATGATTATAGAATGATTGTAATTTGTCAAACTATTACAAAATAGGCACTAAACTATCAAATTATTACAAAATAATCCTTAATTTATCAAAATTTATCACTACTTTATAACATATAATGATCATTTTGTAGTATCACGATAAGTTTAATTTTTTGTTTATAAATTTCAAAATTTCAATGACCGAAAAGATAACTCAACATAGCTTAGTGACTATTTGTATATTATACTCTAAATTTATTTAGCCAACATTTAAAAAAAATGAATTATACGGTTCCTCTTTTCTTCTACAAATATCCCATTAGAATAGGATGTTCATTGTCCTGTTGTTAGTACTTTGGAGTAATAAAGTTTAACCCACCAAATGTCTCGATATGGACCGTCGGATGAATTTCACTTACAGTAGACAAATCAAGACCGTCCCTTTAAGTGTACAAGACATTTTCATTGAGCCATGCTTTTTGAATTCAGTTCCTTCTGCTTCTGCAACTTAGTATTATACAATTGCAAAGAGAAAGGCCATAATGAGCCAAGGTTTGTTTGTGTTCTTCTAAACTAATACATTTAGTAATCGATGTGGGATATTAAGAACATTTTGATGTGGTTTATTCAGGATTACCAGAGCATCTGTTGCATAAGAATCGTTTACAAGAATATGCTCAGAAATCAGAGCTAGATCTTCCGGTTTACGAGAGCAGCAGCGAAGGGTTCCCTCATGCCCCGAAGTTCAGGGCCACGGTTCGTGTCGATCGAACCACTTACACTTCTCACCAAACTTTCCCACACAGGAAACAAGCGGAGCAAAACATTGCCAAAATTGCTCTTCAAGCCATCACACAAACCAGTGCAACCATGGAAGAGAACAAGAAGCTCACCACTTCTGCTCTTTATCGGGTACTATAAAGAAACTTGAACATTTTACAACCATTTAACTTGGTTTTGTTTTCTAATTTCTGACCAAGTGAACCCTTTTTGTGTAGGGTCCAAAATGTTGTAAATCAATCCTTAATGAGTTTGCTTTTAGGCTGAATCTAACGAGTCCTAAATACACAACTATCCAACAGGATAAGCTGCACCCAGTTTATCTATCTTCATTGGTTTTCGATGGTGAAACTTATCGTGGCAGAGTTTGCCGAAGCAAGAAAGAAGCAGAACAGTTAGTCGCACAGATCGCCATCGAGTCTCGTCTTGGTACTTTCGGAAAACTTGGCTTTGTTCTTGTATCACGATCCATGCATTCTATGCAAAAGTAGCTTTGATTTCATTCTAAACGAAAATGGAAAAAAGAAAGAGGTTCATGCTACACTAAATTTGAAAAGAAAAATAACTATGTTGCAGGATCTGATTCAGGCATTCTTCTTCAAATAATCAATTCCAAAAACAAAGCTCATAACGATAAAAACAAGATTAATGGCAATAGCAACATCAGTCAGATCAACACTCAAAGACCAGGATCATCAGAAGAACCTGCTGTTAATGTATCTGTAAGTGATTTATCTCTTTAGGAATGCTACAAACTATTATTGTCGGAGATGATAAAACTATAAGTTTGTTATAATATTAACTTAAATTTTTGTGTGTGAATAATCTTCTATTGCCAACTTACTGCTCAGGGTCCAAGTGATAATGCTGATGATCGTAACAAGAAGCGGAAACTGCAGGGCGAGAGTTGGCATCAGAAACAAATGCGATATAATCAGCAGTAAATTTATGCAGAAATATGGTGTGCAATCTGCATCAAGTAGGAAAACTAAGCTATTTTCTTATTACTATTTACTGTGATCACAAAAGTAAAAGGAAAAACATGGAAGAAATGTGGCCTTAGCTAATCATGAACTCCTAAATTTACAAATTTGGTAATATTTTTTCTTCTTGTGTTTTTTATTCTCACATTTCAAAACCCATTGTTGGTACCGTACTTTCCTTTCATTATTAAGTTGGGTGAAATGGATTCCCCATCTCAGCATGTTAGATAATCAAAAGTGCTTAATGACATCTCCAAAATTACAATTTGTATCCTGGATTTGAATACTCCAGGATTTAATTTATTATGGTACGATAATTGTGACACAGTGATTATTATTGGGAATTTGCGTTTAGGACAAATTACAAGAGACTGACAAGAATGTTAAAAAGGTATTATTGGGATTCGCTGGGGGGACGCCAGGGAAGGGAGGAACAGGAGTGAAAGGAAATGGTGGAAGAGGAAACGGGAATCCGGGTGATGGTGACGGCGGCGGAGATGGTGGAGGAGTTAGCCCTGGAATTGGCGGCAAAGATGGTGTAACCGGTGCTGGTGGAGGCTGAAGTGGATTTGGAACTAGCGGAGCTGGCGGTGGCTGAAGTGGGTTTGGAGAAAGCAATGGCGGTGGTTGAAGTGGGTTTGGAGGAAGCAATGGCGGTGGCTGAAGTGGGTTTGGAGGAAGCAGTGGCGGAGGCAGAAGCTGATTCGGGTGAATAGATAACGGTGGTGGTTTGTTTTTGAGTTGTTTCAAGCTATCAACACTCGGTTTCTGGTTACACAAGAAAGGTTGTTTCAATGGCTTAAAGGTGAAAACCCCAGCTGAGAAAACATGAGCTCCTTGCTTCCTTGACTCGAGATGGAGTGAAGAAGAAGTTGCCGACGAAGCCACCGCACAATATGGTTCACTGCTTTTAATCAATTTCACCGAACACCCCTCGATTTGCTTCACGTGTTTGCTCACTGGAAACGGCAAACGAACTCTGAACTCGCCATGTTTGTTACTTTTCACTTGTAGCCGAAAGCTTGGCCTTGGACTCTCGACATCTTTGCATTCCACTGCAACAGTTGCACCTACAGACAGAACAGGGTTGAGAAGAAACATAGGTGAATTGCAGCTAATAATTAAATATAAAACCTGAAATGAAATGGGTGGCCCTTGGAAAATCCTGGTGGAAACACGTGTCGCAATACACAGTTCCAACAACAACAGCAGCTGATCCATGGCTACCCTATGAGGTAACATTAAAAATGAAGAAACTGAGCAGCAATGTTAAGAGAAACCCACACATCTTTCAACTCTGTTTTCCTTCCTGGAACAAGGATATGGTGCTTATAAGGAACTTGTTTCACCTTTGGTTCACGAGACCTTTTGGAGTAGCCACAGAATAAGTCCACGAGTCACCCCAATGACATTGGTGTCAACTTGAAGATGACACTGTAATTTGTAGTTCGTTCAGTAATTTCGCATCCTTTGTGAAGTAGAGATAATCATTAATTCATTTACATAAAAAAAAAGTCGTCACCAAAGCGGTTGAATATTAAAGATTTGTTTAGTATAAATAAAATGAAAGAAAATGGATCTGTCAATTAATTTTTTTTTTTTGTTCTTTTCTGGATTCACGGGTAAGTTGGAGTACTTTTAAACAATGTTGGTGTTGGATTATTTATCGGTGGGATAAGAACAAAGAATGTGCTCAACATTCTCTCATAGAAGTCCACATTGTGAGCATTACAAACTCACATTTTTACTATCAGTTTTGCATTAAATTCTGAAATATCAAACTCACATTACATAGATCAGATTAAAATTTTCCATTAAATGTAAACCACGTTAAATTACAAATCTTAAATGAAGGGAAATAGAGTGGTCAACATGACAACTAGTGAACTTCAACATAATAATTCTGATACGACAGAAAGTAGAAGAGTGATATTTGGTTGGTTTTACAAATTAGGCTGCGCTTTCATATTGATTAATATCACAGTTTGAGATGTCTAATTCTTTCCAGGAATGGGTGGAATAGGGAGCAATGGAAGGGGTAGGAGGAGAGGGGGGAGTTGAGGGAGTTGTGGTAATGGTGGCAGACTGGGAAGCAATGGAGTTGGCTGTGGTACTGTTGCAGGGTCTTGGAGTGGAGGTGGAAATATGGGATAGTTTGGTTCCCCAAATTCCATGGTGCTTTTGGTGTTGGATTCCTTGGAATCTGCAACTTTTGGTTTCTTGTTTCATGTTTTTGGTTGTTTCTGTGGCTTGAAACTGAGAATCCCAGCTGAGAAAATGTGGGTTCTTTGGTTTGATGACTTGAGGTGTAGTGATGATGAAGTTGCAGATGAGGCCACTGCACAGTATGGCTCACTGCTTCTCACAAGTTTCACTGAACATCTCTTGATTTCTTCACTTTTTTGGTTACTGAGAATGGCAAACGAACTTTGAATTCTCCGTGCTGGTCGGTTTTCACTTCTTGTCGAAAAATCAGCCTCGTATCCCCATCTTTACATTCCACTGCAACTGATGCACCTGCAGAAACAAAATCCCAGAAAAAAAATCAAACTAAACAGATCAAAATACAAAAATCTCGCAAGTAGTAAAACAGCTGACCAGGAATGAAATGATGGGCTTTTGAGAAATCTTGGGAACAAATATCACAGTGAACAGATCCAGAAACAACAGCAGAATGTAGCTTATGTCCATGACTAGCCTCTGATAGATTATTGATTGTTAAAGTAAGCAACAATATTAAGGAAAACCAAGTGATTTTCATCTTTCAAATCTCTTCAAATACCTCTGTTTTCTTTTCCTTTTTTTTTTTGTTCTGAATTAATGCCCTGAACTTGGAGCAATTTTTATAGTGCAGCCTATCAACCTTCTTTATATCATTCATGCAAAAACCAGTGAACTGTAAAGTGTAGAGTATCAAAAGGAATGTATGATTTGGGGATGGAGGTTTGAATTTGGAGATGGTTGGGAATTAGATTTACAATTATAGAATTGGTTCTATTGAATTTGATGTTATAAATTCAACAATATTGGATAGTTGGAGTGGTTCCTGCATGATGACGAGCAGCCACAGATATCATGTGCCGATGCCATGAGAAGTATGAGGAATTATTCACGAGAATGTAATTATTTTTGCTGGATCATGTTCTTCATATTTCATCCTGCTTTTTGCAAATAGGGGACAACTAATCAAATATTTATAAATTTTTAATATTTGAATTGGAATTTGATCTTAAAATAATTTACTATTCGAATATTGTTGTCCAAAACCATAATTAATTTTAAAAAATAGTATCCATCAAACATTTGAACCACCTTGTAAATAAAGCAAATTCGAGTAACGAATTGAGATATCTACATTGTTCAAACTGAAACAAAAGTAAATTTAGATATGATTTTATGAATCACTGCTGAAAAGAAAGCTACATTGTAAGCAGATGATCATTTCACAAGTTGGCAAAAATCTCTTTACAACACAAAGAGAGGTAACTTGTGTTTTTATAGTGTTTTCTTCTGGGAAATTCAAACCATACTACTACATACACGTACAGGGCTTTAGTGTAGAAAGTGTGTTTCCCAGTAAGCAAACAAAGTTTCACAAAACTTCCTTATCATAAAATGCAAGAAGTTGCTTTACATGAGAATGCCAAGCTCCAACATTCTGTCTATCAACTGTAACCCAATCAACAACAGTTGATGCCGGTTGCTCCCACCACTCGTCAAGCTGCAACACGATGTTAAAGAATGAAGGCAAATCTATGGAAAATAGAGTGTATGTAGGTACACGTCGGACACATAAGTTTAACACTGGTACTTTAAGGAAAAGAGAGTGCTTGAATAGCATAGACCTTGTATTTTGATATAAACAAGTTCAATTCCCAATTCCCAATCCCCTTTCCCTTGTTTCTCTTCTCACAATAAATAAATAAACAAACAAATAAGGTCATTGCTATGGCCAGAAACATCGTCCCCAGTAAATAACCAGTCTATCACACTGCTCCCTACCTCACTCTGATTCACAACTCCAACCCGCACTCATGATTATCAAAAAACCAATTGATTTCTTTCTTTTTACCATACTAATATTCAAATAGGTTGCATATAAACTGAAGAAAACAGTAGAATACACATGCACATAGCAAGAGCTGTAATGATATGGCCAAAACAATAATGCCGTTACTTACCAAACCCCTCACGTATTTGCAGTCCTCCAAGCACTTCTGAGCATTCAAAACTGCAGATCTAAGTTCAGATAGCCATTTCTCTGCGACAATCTTATCTTGCTCGGCAGCCAAATTCAAACAATAATTTGTTGTCCTGCATCATGCAGCAAGAAGGCACACAACAAATAATAATAAGAATTGTATAAGACTACATCTAATACAAGAATCTACCACTTCATATATATACTCTGTCCAAAAATGTATGTCAAACATTATCATGGTTGTTTCTTTTACTATTTGTATTTTTATATTTTTCTTCTGCTTCTTAAAAGGTAATATGAAGTGAGAAAAAAACAAATGACAAAACAATAATTAATCAAAAAATACTAAAATTTAACACACTTATGAGTGATTTGATAGTAAAATCATATAGTTCACCATATTTAACAAAAATAATTACTCACTTTTAATTATTTAAAAACAGTTTTCGACTTTGTATCCAAGTGTACTTTTTTTTTTTGAAAAGCAAATGACAAACATAAAAGCAACAACCACATGATGCCTAAGAAAGAATAGCCAAATCGATTTCAGATGAAGCACTATCTACTTATACAAACAAAGAGAGGGGAAAAGGAAAAACAGATGACTTCTATACAATTGTAACTTCCAAGAAGATAAACAGTAATTTATTACCTTGCATATTCTTGTTGAGCACGGTAAGCATGGTTCAATAGCGCATGACCACTTTCAACAAGGTCTTGCCGAATATGGACCAAATTTATTGCCTTTGCCAATTCCTCCAAGACACTAGCCTCAGAACCACGAAGCTTCAAACAGAACTCTAGAGACTCCAACACTGATGCCAAACCAGCATCAGAACCGTCCAAACCTAACCAAACAATGCCATTAGATAGAAAACAATTACAACTGAAAGAAATAAAATAGACATTTAAATGGGCTTTATGATCATTCAAATCCTCAACTCAACCAAGCAAATAATCAAACTTCTGAGTATTAGAAGGTGATTTGAAAGGAGAACTCTTTGGTTAATAAACCAAATAAATTCTTTTTGTTTTGGTAGAAACCAAAAATGATGTTAGTTAACAATTTATTCAACCCCCACAGTCAATCAAACACCACCAGCACTGTCACAAGTCAACTCAAAATCACAACCAGGGCTGCTATGAATCAAGCCTGCTTCATTGGAGAACAAAACTCACCAGCAGGGAATTGAAGAGCAGCTGAAACACGACATATGGATGGAATTGCTGATGGATCCCTGGCACCAGCCCTTGCAGTCAACAAGGAAGCGTTTTTCTCTGCAGCAGCCACATCTTCAGGTCCCGTAGATCCACTAGCACCCATGGACTCTAAAAGAGCCTGAAGTTGAAGAAATGAAACAAAAAAGAGAGGCATGTAATTGGAATTTGCAATTTATTAAAAATAAGATGAGAAGCAAGGTAGGAAGGGGGTAGTCTTAAAAGTTGATTTTCGTAGAGTTTATGATACGGTGAAATGGCCGATTCTCCTTAAATTAATGAAAGCTATGGGTTTTGGAGAGAAATAGGTTTCGTGGATTGCTTACTGCCTATCTTATGCATCAATTTCTGTTCTAGTAAATGGTTCTCCTACTGAGGAATTCACAATGGCAAAAGGGTTAAGACAAGGTTGTAGTCTTTCCCCTCTATTGTTTAATTTAATTGGTGAACTTCTACATCTAATGTTGATTAAAGCTTCTGATTTGGGACTTTTTCATGGGTTTGATACCGGTAGGTCAGTTAATCCTTTCCAACTGACTAACTTACAGTTCGCAGATGACCTTATTTTGTTCTGCCATGACTCTTTTACACATATCCAGAATATCAAGAGAGTGCTGAGGATTTTTAGTTTAATGACAGGGTTACATTTAAACCTTTCTAAGAGTAATTTGTTCGGTATTAATGTTGAAGCTACTATATTAAATGAATGGGCTACTGCTATTGGCTGCTCAGTGGGTTGTTTTCCTATGGAGTATCTTGGCCTACCTATAGGTGCAAAGAAAAATTCTGAAGTTCTTTGGGAGCCGGTTTTACAGAATTTTAATAAGAAATTAACTGATTGGAAGGCCTCTTCATTGTCAATGGCGGGCATATTGGTGCTTATAAAATCGGTGCTATCTTCGCTACCGATTTTTTTCTTATCTATTTTTAAAATGCCGTTCAAAGTTAGGCAGAAGGTTAATACATTGATGGCTAACTTTCTTTGGGGGGAAGGATCAAATAAAAGTCGTATTCACTGGGTTAATTGGAAGTCAGTTTGTAAACCTTTGGAAGATGGTAGCTTGGGAATTTTGGATGTGAACATCACAAATAGAGCTTTGTTGGGCAAATGGGTGTGGAAATTTGCAAATGAAAAAGAATCCCTTTGGAAAAAGATGATGTGCAGTAAACTCAACGTTAGTAACTTATCCCTGTCAATTGACAATGTAGTTTCACCTCAAGATTCTTGGATTTGGAAAGGAATTGTGAACAATTATTTGAAAAATTATGATATTGGAGGATGTTTGAGGTCTCATACTAGGATTCAATTGGGAAATGGCAAGTCTATTTCGTTCTGGAATGATGCTTGGGTTAATAACTCACCCTTGAAGACTCAATTTCCCAGGATCTTTGCATTATAAAATAATAAAACAGGTAAGGTGGCGGATTTTGGCAGCTTTGATGTAAATGGCTGGGTGTGGAATGTTCAAACTAGAAGGAACTTATGTGATTGGGAATTGAACCAATGGGTTGAATTAATGTCAACACTTAATTGTTTTGATTTATCTGATTCAATGGAGGACTTTCTTTCTTGGTATGGGAAGGGGGATGGTCACTTCTCGGTGAAATCCTGCAGGTTGGCATTATCAAATAATCTTGGAGTGTGTTTTTTCTGGAAAAAGTGGGTTTGGTCAGGTTTGGCTCCTCCAAGAGTAGAAACCTTTCTTTGGCAAATCTCTCACCATAAATTGGCAGTCAAAACAGAGCTGAGGAAAAGAGGGGTTCCTTTGGAAGACGTTCTATGCCCACTTTGTCAAAAGAACAAAGAAACAGTCCAGCATCTTTTTATCTCATGTTCAGTTGCAGGGGATCTTTGGAACAAATTTTTCAGGATGTGGGATATATATACAGCTTTGCCTCATGATCCACAAGTTTTGTTAAGTTCATGGTCGGAATTAAAGATTAATTTGAACATATGGAATTTCATCCCGGGAGTAGTTCTATGGTCTATTTGGAAAGCAAGGAATTCAATTGTTTTTGATAATATGAGCTTTGATATAACCTATCTCTTCTTCCTTATAAGATTTAGGTTGGCTAAATGGTTTCTAGCTAAGTTTCCCCAAGTCCAAATACAAGTTTATTTGTTGGTAGGGACCCCTCTCTTGCAGACAGTTTGTTTTATCAGCAGGTTCACAGAAGTTTGATACAAAGATGGCATCCTCCCCTACCAGATTTTTATAAATTTAATGTTGATGGGCAATTAAGTATGATGGGTGGACTGGTGGAATTTGAGATATTTTGAGAGACTGTAACAGTCTTATTTTATCAACATTCTCTGTTAGTGTTGATCCAAGCCCTCCTCCTTTGGCTGAGTTGAAAGCTATTAAGAAAGGCATAGACATGCTTCTATCATCAGATTGGGCTGTGAAGGGAAGACTGATCTTAGAAAGTGATTGCAAATCTGCAGTAGACTGGATCTTGTCACCTAATTCTGCTCCTATTGTCTTCAGTTCCATTGATTTGGATATTGTGTCCTTAGTTTTAGAGAGGGCGATTATTATTAGATTGATTCCTTGGGGCTGTAATTGGGAGGCTGATAAACTAGCTAAGGAGGGGATTGGTTGATTGTAAGGGTAGTTTTATAGGCAGCTTTAAGGTTTTTAGTTTTTATCTTCTGCCCTAAATGCATTGGTGTATTTTATTGTAATAGTTTCTCTATATAATAAATTGAGGCACTCTTTTTCTCCTTCCGCTAGTTACTCTTTTCTAGAGTCAACTAAGAGGGAGGTTTTTAATGAGGCTTACTATTCCTATAAAAAAAATTAAAAATAAGATGAAGAATTCGATTTCATTTAAACTAAATTTGCATCAGACCTAAACCCAGAACAGAAATAAGGAATGAATATGCATATATATAAAGGCCTTCCACTTGAGTTAAAAACAAGCAAAAATTTTAAGGGATGCAGGAATTATAATTACATGATGCAAGCAAAGAGTCTAAAATATAATGTCAAGCCTGCAAAGATATTCTCTAGGGGCTCGAAATATTATTCTGACTCTTTATTTTCCTTTGAGTACCCGTGTACAACACATTTTTGGATATGAGTATGAAGATAGGACCCTCCAAATAATGGAAAAAATTCAACATGCTTGTATCAGGCAAATAGTATCCGATACTCAACACCCGAGTCAGAGTAACATAAGCTCAAAGAATTTTATTTTTAAAAATTCAGATCTAAATAATATATTGTTGAAAAAGATAAATAATTCAGATAAATCAGTTGATTAGATTGAACCATTTTGATCATTTTCTAACATCTGTGTTTATCTTTGTGCTTATCATGTATTTATCTTGTAGTCATGGCCTATCTAAAATAGTTATCATGTATCTATCTCTGAGTTTCAGTCCATCTAAAAATTGTAAATCTTAACACTTTGTACCTATATATACCAAAGGAATACAGGATGGCTTTGTGTGTTTTCTTTGTAAGAATAGCTATCTTACTAAATTTCTCAGATATATGCATAAAATGGTAGAGTTTAAAAACTAAGGTAGAGCTCCCTTAACACGAAACATACATTCAAAAGTTCCAAGAACCAACAGATCAAATATGAGAATATCTACATAGTTAAAATCCACCGAGACAACTATCCACGAGTTTATGTCAAAAGTTACATGCAATTGATTAAGAAATATAAGATTTGGTCAAATAATAATGGTAGGTGAGAACTTGGAATATATTTTTATCAGTGCCAGAACCACCTATCGAGACTATGATCCTATTAAGAATGGGAACTCAAACCGCCATGCCATATTACATCCAAGATAAAATAACAAACAAATTATTCAGGGGAAAAAATTGACTACGTACTATATCATTCAATAGTTTATTTATTTTTACTGTATTTACAACTGAAAGAAGTGCGCTGTCCTACAAACCTGTGGAGTTGATGGAAGAATGTAGAGGCTATTATCAGGACTTCTATAAAATGCAGAAAATTCTTTAACAATATACTCTTTTGCACGATTTGAAATGTCTGCAACAACATTGCAAACTGGAATAATGGTGCTGGAAGCATACTCCCTCGCAGCCAATGGCTGTTGGTTCCAGAAAGCAGCTGCATCCTTTAAAACAACCAAAATCAGAATGAATCCTGTTAGATATCTGAGTTGGATCATAATGTGCGGTAAAAGTCAAGACTGAACTCTTTAAAGTGACAAAGCATCCATAATAAGAAAACAAACAAAATAAGTCCACTATTTAAATCCATTGTTATAAAACATAAATGATATTTGTTTAAACTGTTGATACTAACTATACCATCTAATCGGAGCTATACATGATTATTACAACACTATTACAGCATTTATCAGCCAAAGTATCTAGTATAACATCTAAGCTCTCCTCTTTTGAACCCTTTGTCTCTTCTTGAGAAGATGGATACAGATACCAACAAGAAGATATATTCTCTAATATTTTGGAACAAAAGAAAATGAAACAGGATATATGTATAGAGAATTTCCGTTGGATAAAAGAAGAAAGATTTTTCTATTTACAAGATAATTAAATAGAACATGTATATCTATATCTTTTTTTTTGGAAAAAATATATATCTATATCTTTTCTTACAAATAAGAGAAGTAATCCAAGATAACACGGATAGAGGAAAGAAAGAACATTATTAACCTATAATTGAAAAAGTTCAACCACAGTGCAAAGCGTAAGTTGGTAAAAAGTAATAATTGGTATCTAACAGCATCATAGTTGCACCGGCAGCACTGCCAACATGTTCCTACTGTTGTGTTTTACAATGAAAATGGACAAACTACCTTACCATATTAGCCTTCAGAAGAGTAGTATATATGGTTTCAAGTTCAGATCTACGCGAGTCAAACTCTTCAATCTTCTTCCACTTCTTTCTTAATGAATCTTCAGCTTCTTTCCTCTCTGCACACAATTTATTCAACCGCTGTATTTCAGACATTAATGTATTTAGGCTTGCCTTTAACCCAGCAGCCTCTCTCTCCTTGGCCCAAACCTCCAACTGAAAGAGGAAATTAACCGTACAATATAGCATGAGTAAATAAACATCAAGATGAAAGGTGTCAATAAAAACATCTAATCACACATGTTTTCTTGGAAAATCTAGTAATTCATAACCTTAAGAATCACCTCAAATTGTCTAAGACTGCCAACATTCTGTGTTGCAGCTCCAACAAGAGAGCGTGAAGGAACTAAATCACTACCTCCTTGTAGACGTTTTATAAGCTTTTGACACAAGTCCCTAGCTTCTGTAGCTTTGTTGAGAGCATCTTCAGTGGCTAAAAATTGTTGAACATGTGCTTTCTGCAAACAAATATGTATTTATAAATCAAACCACAAAAGGATGACTTAGCATAATCAACATAAGAAAACAGTGGAGTTAACAATGTTGATCCCAGCCAACAAGCATTCATTCAACTTAAAAGAAAATGCCACTAGTTTCATAATCCTCTTAACAAAAGCATTGTCAGATACAAGTAAAAGAGTAAATTTGTATAAGTTGAACTCTCAAAAGGAAACGAGACCTGTCATTCAAGAAGTTGATCATCCATTGCTATCTTCCCATTACCATAAAGTTGATAGTTTAAGGGTGAGCTCGCATCTTGAGCGGAAACATCCATAACTCTGTTGTTCTCATATTTGTACCTGATAAATATATAACTTTTTATTCAATGCAAGGTGCATTCAAACCAAACAAGCAACCAAGAAATTTAACTAAAAGATATTTGCATGAACAAAAAAAAAAACGTTTTAATATGGATATAACCAAAAAATATAGTTTTGGCCTCTCATAAATTGAAAAATAAAAATTTATAGGAAAAAAAAGATACTAGGAGTCTGCATGCCAACAACTTTCAACAACATATTCCAGACACAATGCAGAGACATTCTCAAATGCCTGACCATAAAGAAACTAGAAGCTAAAGATACTTAAAGAATAGAAGCTTTTACATAGAGAAGATATAGTTTGCAACCAAAACAGAACCCAAGCATGTCACTCACTAAAAATGAGACAGCTATAACAATGTGACTATAAAAGTTAACCTAGTAGTAGCAGCATTATGATATTTCTTTTTGGCTTATTTACTGCATAATTTTCTTCGTTTTAAGAACAGTAGGATTAAATAAAAGGAATAACTAGACAAATTGTAGTATTTTCTGTGCAACAATAAAGCAAGCAAATAGTTGCTAAGAAGCAAATTGCAGATGTAAGATTCTAAACAACAGTACACAGACAAAAACAGTTAATTATATGTGACCATACAGCTTAGACAAAGCTTGATAAGTAGAAGGAAATCCAACAAAGCTTATCTCAAATCCTATAACCACCAACAAGAAGGACACGAAAATAAAAGCCTACCTTAAGGTTTCAGCATCAGCTCTAACGTCAACTTTCTCTATTTCTCTAGAAATCAGGATTTTAAGCCTTGAAGTGTGTGTGGTAATTGACTGAAGTAATTGAGGAGGATTTTTTAGGCAATTTACAATAACAGTGCTAGTGTCATCAGGTATCTCCTCATCGAAATAAAAGCCTAATTTGGTAGCTTCTGGTTGAGGACTCAGATGGATCCCATTTCCTTCATATGCTGGAAAAGAATTTCGCACTTTTTCAATCATGCGTTCGGCAAGAGTTTCACATGCCTTTCGAATGTTTCTTTCCCGAGTTGTTTCAATAAGAATGACATCATCTGCTGCTTTAGTTCCTTTAACAGTTGAATATACAGCTTCCTTCTCACTGTTTCCGCCATAGTTGCTAACTACTTCAATAGAAGAATCAACACTTGATCTTTGAGCATCCCTCGCTTGATTTACATATTGATGAAGACGTTTGTGGTACTCTGCAAATATTTTTGCAGCCTCATCGCATTGTTGATCATAAGCTTCCAACAACACTTGTTTGTGCCTAGAGTACAATAAGGTATGTAATAACACAGGATATGAAAACGAGATTTGACGAGAAAACGAAATACATCTAGTAACTTCAGCTTTCAAGCAAGCTAAGGTCATTCTTAGTTTTATCATAACAAAAAAAATAATGTCTAGAATCAATGCTTAGATTAACAAAATGCACATCCAGTCCTCATTTATTCATTAAAATACATAAACCTACTATCAATCATTTATTTATTGTAAACTAATATAGCTCAAATGCAGCTTGACAATAGAGCATATGGTCACCCAAGTCCATAATAAACAGCATATCCACAAGATCAAAAAAGATAAACAATGTGATCTTGATCATCTTGGAAGAACAAGGATAAAGAAAATAATAGAGATAGTTGATTTCAAAAATCCAAACAAAGTACACGATAAACAAAAAAAGATGGTCCATAACTCTAGAAACACAATGAATCTAGTTAGCATTAAAGGTTTAGTTTCATCTTCTGCCTCCATAATGACGTTAAAATGCCACAAATTATAAGAAAAATCCTAAAGAATAATGAAACCCGATGTCGTGAAATGTAGCTATTAGATAAATTCGAACTGAATCGACTATTTATTGGTGAGCAGTTAAAATTAATTAGGAAAATGCTAAGGCATTTTTCAATTCTAAAACAAAGTGGGGGGGGGGGCATTAAAATTGAGGAGCAAAAAACCTGTAATTGGCCCTTTCGTCAAGCATTCTTTTCCTTTCTGCTTCCTCTCTAGAAACCTCTAACATCCTACCCTTCAAATCTTTCCTTTGTCTCCTCACAATATGCTTCAACCTCTCCACTTCCTTGGCAGCGGCTTCCCGTTCTCTTATCGCTGCTTCCCAAATTTCCGCCGCACCTGAACCCTCCCCTCCACCAATACCACCAGAACCAGCCGCCTTCTCTTTCCTCCTCCCTCCTCCTCCTTTACTCCTCCCCTCCTCTTGCCCCAAATTTCCAACACTCTCACTCTTTCCCCCCTTCTCCGTGCACGGTGATGTTCTTCCGGATATTTTGGACGGTTTTCTCGGATTTAACGCGGGTTAACAAGAAATGCCAAAGGGGTAACATATTTCCTCTACAAATCATGCGAAGCGAATCGATTGAAGGTAAATTCGACTTGTTGGAAGAAGAATTGTAGGGTCCTAAGGGGCGGTAAACCATTTCCTTTTGAAGCCATTCCAGTATAACTTCTGGCTGCACATTTGAGCTCTGCATTTTGGATTCAATTCCAACAAATCCTTCCCCGCAAATAAGAAAGAAATTGTGGACTAAACTAACATTAGGGATTTTCAAATGAAAATCAGATTCAGCTTTTAAAAAAGGAAAGGTATTTTGATAGATCTGAGAATGAGAAAGCCAATTTGACCGGCAAAAGTGAAGAGGAAGACTGTAAACGAAGCTGGTAGAATGGCAGTATTGTAATTTCGGGAACTTTTCTAACCTTTTTTTAGAGAACAATTTAAGAAAAAGTAAGTTTTAAATTAAAGTCCCGCTTGCTTCATACGGTAGCGTTTCTGTATTTTTTTCATTTAATTGTTCAAATTTAAAATGTTAATATAATAAATCCAAATTTAAAATATTAAATGAAAATTTGATTTTATGTGAATTTAATCACGAAGATTAAAATTCAAATTTAACCCAAATTAAAATATTAATATAATAAATGTATTAAAAATATTAATATAATAACAAAATTTATTTTATATTTAATTTATATTTTAAAATATATTTTTAAATATTAACATAAATATCCTAAAGCTGGAATTTCGGATATAATATCATTATCTCCCTTTTCTTAGGTATTGTTGGATTACCGGTATTTTGGACTAAAATGCCCTTATTTTTTTTTTCAAAAATATTATTCTTCTGTCATTAAATAATAAAAATTCTACGAAAGTTAAATTATAAATTTATCTTTAAACTATTTTAGATTTACAAAAAAAATTATAATTAAAATTTTATATAAAATTTTTATATGAAATTCAGGGATTAAAATAAAATTTTAACATTTTATAAAAAAATTATATAAATTTTATGAATTTACAAATTTTAAAAAATATATATAAATATTTTCTAATTTGTTAAAAAAACAAATATATAATAAGGACAATTTGGTCAAATATACATTTTAATAATCTTTTATTCTTTTAACCAAATACGATAATCTTGCATTCCTATTAAATTAACTAAACACAAAATATAAAATTCTCAATAATCTTATTTTTTGATAATATTACTATTTTTATTTATAATATTATATTTTGTGAACTAAAATATCAGCTCATCAAATGCACTTCACATTTGTTTAGCTGTCTCTGTCACTATCTCTTTCATTTTTTCCCCTAACTTTTCCTATCTTTTTAGTAAGTTTATATTTTCGAGATTCCCGGAGCTCTCTTTGGTTTGGTTCACTGTTCTTCTTACCTTCACCCACTCCCAATTAAATAAGTATTTATGTATGTATATATAATATAATAAAATAAAATTCTTCGCGCTGTCACTCAGCTGAATTTCCATCCAGGTAACTTATTTTATGTTCATCAGTATAAGATGTTTAACCGTGTCCTATTGGGATAATCTGAATTGGGATTTTTTCATTTTTTTTCAGTCCATGCATGTTTTGGACCAAAATCTGTGCTTTTATGTTGATTTCTTTTTTCTGCTTTCATTTTAGATGACCAAATTGGGTTCGCTTTACTTGATTGATCCAAGCTTGTTTCTGGGTTGATCTTTAGGTTTTTGATGGACTTTTTGGTGTTGATTTGATGAAAACCTAAATATTTGAATGGTCAAGTTGTATGTTTCTTATTCTGCTGATTTAAAGAGAAATATTTTTCACGTGTAACATTTAATTCCCAAATTGATCGTGATTTTTCTGTCGATATTTCCAATTTCCACTTCTTAATATTAAAGAAAAGAACCTTTTTTCTCATTACGATTAAAGCCTTAAAAGATGGCTATTACTTTCCCCATAACCAAAAAAGGAAGACATGTAATTCTTTGAAGTAGTTTTTCCTTTACTTCAAAAGGAAAGCTCTTTGGCTTCTTATTAGTGGCATTGTGAACTTGCTATGAAGATTGTTTTGCTGGTTCAGCTATTCACAAAATTGGCTCACATATGGTGACTCGTTAGGTTTATGTTATCTACAAAATTGACATTAGTATTTTTATTTTTTATTTTACAGCTGAAGATAGCTATTTAGCTAAATTTTACACGGCCATTCAGCATATTGTAAATAGAATAGAAGGAGTTCTGGTTGGTACAAGTGCCCGGGACTTCTGCGAGTTCGGTGTCCTCTCACATTGCCTTTTTTAGCTTCGAGAACTTTGATCTTGATGTATATGTATAACTAGAACGATTGAGCCATATTGATGAAGTTGTGTTGCGTAAAGAGTTTTAACTGAAGGGGAAAGCTTAAAAGTTCACATTATGGGTTCAGTTTGTTGCTGCTTGCATGCTGAGGATTTTGAAGACTACATGAATTCAAACAATAATATTTATAGAAACTGTTTGTGCATCGGTTGCTTCTTTCAGAATTTTATACAAATGGTATGTTTTCTGATACTTGTCAGTAAGCATTGGTTTGGGCTCCAGTATTGTTTCTTCAAATAATAGTATTTTCATGTCTCACTCGAGGTTATAAAAGTGGTTGTTCTATTGATTATTTCTTTCGTGCCACTTTTATGTTGTTAAAAATTAGGGTTATCATTGGAAATATAACTCTTCTATCTTTTCTCTTTGTGGCACATGTAAGTGGCACTAGCCTATTATGTCCACAATAATTTTGCATAGAGCATTGTAATAATTTACTAAAGATAAATCTCTATTGTTAATGCAGGCAAAGTCCTTTGTTAACTTTTTTACTGAGCCCCATGCTTATATTTTTGTGGAAGCCTTGGAGAGGGTTAGGGAGGGATGAGGTTTGGTGAATGAAGGAAGCTGAAAGAATGAATATAAAGTAGGAGTGGCTAATATGTAGACAAATTTCCCTAAGCCGGGGAAAGTTCCTTTATGGTTTACAATGTGTGTAGGGCTTTGGTAGTCTAGTTCATGTTTATGCAATAAAATGGAATAAGATAATTAACATGTCAGTGACTCAGTGCCTAAAGACTGTTTTGCTTAAAGAACTATCTTTATAGGCTCTTGGAGCAAGTGAAATCTGCTTACAATGTGAATACCTGAGTTCTTGATCTAGCAAATTCCATCAGCATTGACCTATATTGACTTTTTGGTGAACAGATATCTATTGAAGTCAATCATGGACCATGTACTAACCTAATCTTGAAAATTATCACTTGATCGTTTACATTCTGAATTCTGTGTTTGATTAATATTAAGAAAAGGAGGTTGACCGGAAATGTGCTTGGTATTACATCTTACATTTCTCTGAATTGATCAGAACTTTATCCTCAAATATTTCAGTGATGGAGTTTCAAATTTTTTGTCCTTATGTTGTTTCTTTGGTCCCTGTAATTATAGTGTACAACATTATTGCAACGAGGAGAGCTGCACTCTGTCCCTTCATCCATTCAGGGAACAGCATCTATGAACTCTTCTGTATCACTAGACAACTCACTTTCTGACATGTACTGTTCTACCCCAAGGCCCTTTCCTTGTGATGTTGATACCAGATATTTTCGCTTACAACGTGATGGTCTTGTTTCAAGACGTGAGAAGGGTTCAAGTCATTCACAAGAGGAATCAGAGCCTTTAAGAGGTGAAGATGATGTAGGTTCTGATTCTTTGAGTAGAGGGGGAAAATGGAATGCTTGTGAACAAGGCTCAATTGAGCAGCATTCTAAATCCTCACAACTGACATCAACAAAAACATCAGTTGGAATTGGGTACATCTATTCAACAGTAGAAGAGGAGGATGTCTGCCCAACATGTCTGGAAGGTAAGTTATCTATCTTGACAATGATGATGTTCTAGGCACTATATTATGCTATGAAATATTGTTACTAGAGATCATAGCCAATCTGCTATGATGCTGCAATGATGGCCGATGTGCATTTCTTGGCATGCGTCAATACCATCTTGGACTCTTACCCACTTATATCTATTTTGTGCTTTTGTGAACCTGGTTGGGTGTTCAGTCAATTTTCAGGCATGTTGTTTCATTTTCCCATCTTGTGTTTGCATTTGCTTGAACCTAAATTAGAAAATTTTATCACCTTGGAATTACAAAGAATGGATTTTACTTTCATTCCACATAAAAGGGAAAATGATGCTTGTTGCCATAATAGTTTGTCAAGAATATTGGGGTTTTCGCTTATTCGCCTTCGGAAGTTTGTAGCACTCAGCAATATCAATTCATGCCACCGTTGATTTGTGTCTTCCTCTCTCCCCTTCAACAAGGTTTCATAAATGATTGGTTGAATAGACCAAGTTTTCTAGAACTCATAATGGATGCCTTGTAATGCCAAGTTTCTGCTATATGTTTCTATCAAAAAAAGTTTCGGCTATATATTGCTTCTCTAACCTGGGTGCTTGTGTCATTAATTGGACCAGATGCTTGTGATTGAGTATTAAGAAATCCTGATTTAATTAGAGGAATCAGTCCTTTAGTCTTATACTAAGTCCTTTATATTAGAAACAATCAGTCAATCACTGCTATCAGAAACTGATAATGTCGCAAATCATATTAGGTTGGACTTTTTATAGATATATTATCCTTATTTAAACATATTGTTATAATTTATGTGCAGAATATACTCCAGAGAATCCGAAGATAATAACAAAATGTTCCCACCATTTCCATCTTGGTTGCATTTATGAATGGATGGAGAGAAGTGAACATTGTCCAGTCTGTGGGAAGGTAACCTGTTTTCGGCTAAATGATAATAGATGACTCATCAATAATCGTGCTGTTTACATTTTATTTTTATACCGCTTTAATCAGCAATTCTTTTCTTTCTAGAATTCCGATTTTACTAGGATCTACAAGCCTTCAAGGTTTACAAGTACTAGCATCTTAATTTGCCTTTGATATGTTCTAAATTTTGTGCCTTGCTCTCTTCTTTTACAAGTATCTGCATAAGATTTTTCATTGGTTTGTTTATCAACGCTCACGCACATTAATGGTTATTTGGTGTATGATTTTGTGTAGCTTTTCAACTAGTACTCATCTAATGGAATTGACATGTTTGGATGTTCAATGATAATTACTTCTCTTGTAAAACAATATAAACACTTGTTTGGTTTGCAAGTATATGTCATTTTTAAAGATAATTCTGGGAAAACTCATGCATTTTTCCCCTGTTTTTTTGGTTTACTTGGCTTTTCACCTTGGAATCGACTGGCAAATATCCTAGTTTCTTAAACTTTTCTTATCTCAACTTTGTATTTGTTTTGTTTGCTTTTCCAGGTGAAACAACTTAATCTTGCTTGGAAGTTTTTGTTGCAGATGAACGTCAACGACAACAACAGAAGATAGAACCAAGGAAAGACAACTCCTTTGTGAATAATTCAGGACAAGGTGATTGTCTCATACCATAAATATGAAAAGTGTCTTGTATAAAGATTTTAATTTAATTGTCTTTGTAACCCGGGAAGTGTTTTTTTTTTTTGGGGGGGGGGGGGGGAAGAAACCATATGGATGATTGCATTATTGTTGGGTAACTAAGTGTGGATTGTTTATATATATATATATATAAAGGAGGTTGGGTTGGGTAGTTGGATTCAGATTTGGATCTTGGATATGCTCTTACGGAACATGTTAATTTTCTTAAAAAGTTCAGTCATTTTGTATTTGTTACACAAATACTTCAAGATAAAACTCTAAGAACATAGGTTCCATCATTAACAAATGCGAGTTTATTAAATGGTCAATTTAATAAACTCACATTTGTTACTCAAAATGGTGAAACAAAAAGTGAAACTTGAGGCAAATCGAATCATGGCAATAGGGAGTTCAAAGAATATGGTAAGACCTTGGTCATACGAGCTCGAGATCCAAACTTCCTCTCAAAGTATTCTTCTCATAAATTTTTTTATTTCTATAAAAGGATGAACACAGTCTTTTCAATTTTTAATCGCTTATGTTTAAGACGGTGCAATGATTTTAATAAATTTATTTATAAAACTTAAATTTTGCAACGATACAAACTCATCTCTTTTGTTTTAGCTTAAAGAAATAATATGATAGAACATGATTTATTCAGTGTACTGAATGAAAGTTTTTAACTTCGAAAAATTAAGAACTCGTCATCTTTGTCATTTTTCTTAATATAATAATCTAATAATCTATGTTAAAAACTATGTGAATTACCACAAGCTTCCTACACAACCATAATCTTTCCACTTTGTTCATAATGACTGTCTAAAATTGGATGGCAGACATGTTAACAAGCAGCTGAGCCATGGAAGAATAACTTTACTCCATCACCCAAAAAAGTGTAGGCAAGAACAACAGTGCTTAACTAGTGTCAAAGCAAGAAAGGAACACAATTTTAATTATATAAAGCTTTTTGTCAAGTCTTCCATTGTTATATATAAAGAAGCTTAATTACAAGCCTCTTGTCTTACCAGCAAATTCAGTCACTGCGGTAGAGTTTTATGTCAATGCAGGATATTATGCATATATGCACTTGAAACCATTTTTACACACTTCCAGCGAGAAGAAGCATTTTTAGCTACTAGAGTTTATGATCATTTTAACCAATATTGGTGAAACCAAAAATTTAGAGCATCCATCCATGGATAAAGCCATTGACTTGATGAGCATGAGTTGTTGCAGCCATCTGGTCTGAAGCTACAGGGTTGCAGTACCTGCAGCAGGAAACAAGATTTAAGAGATTAAGAACAGGGATATGCTTATGATACTCAAACATCCATGTCCGAATATGTAAAGAATAAAGGAGTTGAAACACTACCCTATCTGCAAAGTAGGGTTGCATTCCAATGGCTGATATAACCCCATAGATTGAGCCTGCTGGTTACTGAATGATACACTTTGCTCACCACCTTCCCATGTTGCTCGAAACTGATTTCTGGCATTAGTTTCTTCAAGCTGTACAACACAAGAAAACTCTTCAGCCGATGAAATGGCAACTATAGGGATATGAAGAAACAGTCAGACGAAGGCCAAACAGAGATTGTCAAGTACAATGAATTAAAAAGAGCAATGGTAAAGAATAGTTGGCTACTTATTTTAAACCCAAAGTAACTCGTCACCTCCATACGACGAGTTCAAGATTTTATATTTTTTAAATTTTTGATAAAAAATACTACAAATTAAAAAAATTAATATTATTTTAATAGAACTCGTCTCATATATGATGATAATCTCAACAATATCCGTGCTACTATTCATCCATTCCAAGGGAAGACTGACCCGGAAGCATATATAGATTGAGAAACCAAGGTAGAACATGTTTTCGGATGTCATAACTACCAAAAGTACTACTCCCTCCATCCCATAATTTGTGTTTGATATTGACTATGCACATAATGTTTTGTAAACTAAACTATTGTTTTCACTATCATTAGGTGGGTATGATTGGAGTAAGTGTTTCAGCATAGTCTATGACTAATAAGACCTTACCAGCACACACCTCTGCTTTGTACATAGGCTATTCATCTCTTTTTCATGATATCCACAGCTTCACATTCATATTGGATCTTATGGGAGTCTAAGTATCAAATCTTTAATATGGATAGTGAGAAAGTAAAATATGGTTTGTTGGTCCCATAGGAGAGCAAGTAATTAAAATGATCCAATCCAACGTACAAGCTGCTTAGGGTCACTCATATACTATGTTACCTAGAAGTTCAGCTATGCAGATTTAATTTGTAAAATTCTTCATCACCATAATATCAACTTCAGCTCGTAACTTTTATCAGCTTACAATGTTTCCATGGAATACAAACTCTTATGTTACTTGCACTCGGGTATTGTGTAACAACCCGATTTTCAAAATAATATTTAATTGAAATTTTAGAGGTTAATTGTGAAAATTGGTAAATTGTTGGTGACTAAATCAAAATTTATGAGAGTTTATAGGCCATTTTAGAAGTGAAGAAAATCCAAGGACCAAGCCTTGAATTTACCCTAAAACTGTCGGCAGCTTTGATTATAAGCGTGCATATGGTTCTGATTTTCAGAACCAAAAGGCTTCCAATTTTCCTTTCCCATACGCAGTTTCCAACTCCGATTCCGACGCCGTCCAAATTCCGATCATCGTTTTAAACCCACCGTTGTGTTCATCATCGAGCGAGGAACAAACCCTTCAAATTAATTGAAGCGAAACGCGGCCAAACGTCGGGAATTTCCAGTCAAAGTAGCGACGGTTTTGTTAGCTCTATCGCCGAGGAAATCTTAAATTCACCGCTGATCGTTGCTCCGTTTACGACACCTCCCGCACCATCGTGTTCCTTGTGCCGTTCCGAGTTCACCGGTGTCAACCTTGTCCGCCGTAGACGGCGGCGCGTGAGGAGGTGGTGCAGTCAAAGATTCGGCCGATTTGAAATCGAGCTCTCCGCCGTTCAAAAATTTGAACCGATCGTTGTAAGTATCTTGAAATCGCTCAAAATAATTTTTAGAAATTTTTCCGGGATTTTTAGGGCCCCGGAGGACGCCTCACGCGCCACACGCGCCGCCGCAGGGCGAGTGGCTGCTGGAAACCGGTTTAACCGGTTTTCAACCGGTTCTGACCGGTTTGACCGGTTTCAACCGGTTCGAACCGGTTTGACCGGTCTGACTCGGTTTGACCGGTCTGACCCGACCCGACCGTTGACCCGACCCGACCCGACCGTTGACCCGACCCGACCCGACCGTTGACCGTTGACCGTTGACCGTTGACCGTTGACTTTCTTTGACCAAAACTTAAAATGGCTTTGACCGAGCATTAAACGACCGTTAATCTTTTCCGAGTATACCTATCCTGATAGTTTTCGACGTGCCGAATCCGTTTCCGTGGTCTGTTTTGTCAAATTCGAATCCGAAGGTCTCCAAATCTACGGTCAAAGTGGTTGACTTTGACTTTGACCAAGAATTTGAATTTTCAAAAAGTCATACTTTATGTTTTTCGACGTCCTGATTCCGATTCCGTAATCCGTTTGGCCAAATTCAGACTCGAAATACCTCAAATTGATAGTCAAACCCGAAAAATGCGTATATACTTAAGAAGTTTAGCTTTGAACAATTAAATAGGATTTGAGACTGATAAATATTATTGTTTGAAGGTACAAGAGACTCTCCGGATCGTTCGACAGCTCGACCCAGCTCTTCTAGATCAGTTAAACCACGTGTGCCAGTATTTACCCGTTCGAAAACTGTAGCAGAGCGTGGTGAAACCAGCAATCAGTAGATTTGTTATTTGAATCTATTGTCGAGGTGTGTTCCCTACTTATTATTGAACTGTTTTATTGGTTTTAATATGTGGTACACCGAATTCATTGGCTATTGTTTTATGGATGCACCAATTTAATGTGACAATTTATGGAATATGGCTGCTATCTAATTTTTGTTTTGAAATGGTATATGATTACCATGTTTTTGGATTTATGGAATTTATGTCACGGTGCAATTGAATTTTGGAATTGAAATACGATGGAATAGCTCTGATCAAGCTAATTGGGCCTAATGTGACTCTTGAGGGCCCCAAGATGTTTCATTAGGTCGGCTTTCCTTTGCTGTGTGCTTAGGGTAAGCTATATGGACTTATTGACTTGGGCTTAAGGATACAAGCTTCAGAGCCTATCCTTAAGTCGGCTTTCTTTTTGCTATGTGCATAAAGTAAGCTATATGGAAATTAATTTTGGGAACTACTGATGGTGTACCAGAAAAGGGTTTAAACTATGATTTTCAAAAAGTTAAACTCTGTTACGAATTTGTGAGATTTCTGGACTATGATTTGTACCTATTGTGATTTTATGGAAATGTTGGGACACACTGAGCCTAGCTCACCTTTTGAAAATGTTTTCCCCTTTCAGATACTGTTGGGTAGATACCTTGGTTCGAGCACTTGGAGGATCAACATATCTCTTGAAGTAAATCAGATTGTAATGTTTTTATCTGGCAAGTTTACTTTATTTTGGTGACATGGACCTTATTTTAAAATATCGGATTTTATAATGATAACACTTTTGCTACTACTGCTCGGTTTATTGTGATTTTGAATTTGAAGACATGTTTTAAATTAAATTATTATTTATTTGTACTATATTTACGAGTTGGTTTTTGATAGTATAAATTGTTTATAATTTCATGTTTTTATAATGTGATTTTATATTGATGGAATAACGGTTGCGAAAAATGTCTTTAATAATTATAATGTGATCCACTAGACTTAGTCGAAACGCATAGGCCGGGTCTAGGGGGTTACATTTATTGGTATCAGAGCTTTTGGTTTTTAACCCTCGGACTGTGTATGAGTCCACATTGAAAATACGGTTTTGAAATATTTTACAAAACGAGTTACTAAGGCCATGTCACAAAGTTATTAAGATTTTAACTATGTTTGAGACTCCAAGTGCTTATCTAACCCTAAGTTTTATCTTCTGTAGTAAACTTGAGATCCATCAAAATGAGTGCTAGACGTGGTCGTCGAACTAGCCGTGGACGAGGTCGAGTGGCTAGATTTGCAGATCCGATCGATGAGATACGAGTAGATCCCCCACCTCCGATAGGTGATCCTGCTCCTACGACCCCAACGAATCTGCCTCCTACCGATGGTATTGGCATGACTACACCGATCATAGGAGCGACAGATATTGAGTCAGAATCTACCGGAGTTGCTTTGGATGAGACTTTTGGTAGACAATTTCTGCAGTTGATACAGGGAGCAGTCAGAGCTGCTGGTGTTGTATCTGAGGTTCCTATTTCGCAGACTTTGATTGCCAATGGAGTTAGAACTTTTGGGGGACAGATAGGTGGAGCTCCTACTGAAGCTGAGGATTGGCTCCAGGATACAGAGAGACGCATGGATCAGTTGGGTTTGGACTCAATTAAGAGATATCAGGGTGCTGTGGCGATGTTAGATGGCAATGCCTACACTTGGTGGGAGTCAGTGACCAGTAGTGTTCCTACCGATCGTTTGACCTGGAATTTCTTTAAGGATCGCTTTCGGAGCCGTTTTCTGGGAGAGCGCTACTTAGCTCAGAGACGACAACAGTTTCAAGACCTGGCTCAGGGAGACATGACTGTTTCTGAATATGAGATCGAGTTCCTGAAATTGCTGAAGTATGGATTCAGTATGGTACCGACGGAGAGAGATCGATGTCGTAAATTTGCCCTTGGACTCAGATACGAGCTGCGTAGGCAAGTTGTAACCCATCAGGATGAGATATTTGATGTGCTGGTGGGCAGAGCCAAAGATGCGGAAGAGGTGGAGTTTTTAGCTTCTGGTAGAGAGCGTGTTGATCAAGATCGATCTAAGAAATTTTCAGGCCCGATGGAGTCATCAGCACAGTCCGGAAAGAGGACTCGTACTTCAGCTCCTCAGAGAAGCAATACACGTTTCAGGCCTGCAGCATCCTCACCTTTAGCTGTCAGTCGAGGAGGTTCCTCGTCGTATTATAATGGGCCCCTTTGTGAGTATTGTGGTAAACAACACTCAGGAGAGTGTCGTAAGAAGATGGGTCTTTGCTATCAGTGTGGATCTAGTGGTCATTATCGGAGAGATTGTCCTCAGTTAGTTTCGTTTGAGCAGACCACTACCCAAACTCCTGTGCGTTCGCAGACTACAGTACAGACCCCAATTAGAGATCGTAGTCAAGGAAAGACTCGAGGATCAGCGTCCAGGACAGACAGTAGAGCCCGACCTCAGCAAAATAGAGGGCCAACAGCTTCTGAGGCTAGACAGCCAGCTTTGGTTTATGCAACTAGACGTCGTGATGACAGAGATGAGCCTGAGGTTATTGCAGGTACATTTACTATTTATTCTATCCCATACTTTGCATTACTGGACAATGGCTCCACTCACTCCTATGTATCGAGCTCAGTATCTCGAAACCTTCAGATTCCGATAGAGAACACTGAAAATACTGTTACAGTTACGAGTCCAGTAGGACAAGCAGTATTAGTGAATAAAGTATTTCGGTGTTGCCCTCTCGAGGTTCAGGGAGAAATTTTTCTCGCTGATCTTATGGAGCTTCCTCTAGAGGAGTTTGATCTAATTCTTGGAATGGATTGGTTGAATAAACACAAGGTAAAGCTGGATTGCGAATACAAGCGGGCTACTCTGAAGACTTCAGATGGTCGGACTGTTGTGTTAATTGGGGAACGGCGTGGCTATCTCTCCAATATAGTTTCAGCGATGGAAATTGATCGTATGATCCGAAAGGGATATGAGACCTTCATTGCTTGTATTTTGAACACCAAAGGTGCATTGTCCACGATCGAGGAGATTCGTACAGTTAGCGAGTTTCCTGATGTTTTTCCGGAGGAGTTGCCTGGGTTACCTCCTGATAGAGAGGTAGAGTTCGAGATTGAGACTTATCCAGGATCTTCACCTATTTCTATGGCACCTTATCGTATGGCTCCAAAGGAACTTAAGGAGTTGAAAGTCCAATTGCAAGAATTATTCGATCGAGGATTTATCCGACATAGTACTTCACCATGGGGAGCTCCAGTTCTATTCGTGAAAAAGAAGGATGGGTCGCTAAGATTATGTATTGACTATCGGAAATTGAACAAGATGACGGTCAAGAATAAATACCCATTACCCAGGAATGATGACTTATTTGATCAATTGCGAGGAGCTACTGTATTCTCTAAAATTGATCTTCGTTCGGGGTATTATCAATTGAAAGTTAAAGGATCTGATGTTGCAAAAACGGCCATTCGCACTAGATATGGTCATTATGAATTTTAGTGATGCCTTTTGGTTTGACGAACGCTCCTGCAGCTTTTATGGATTTGATGAATCGGGTGTTCCGACCATATTTGGATCAATTTGTGGTGGTCTTCATTGACGATATTCTAATCTATTCTCGTACTGAGGCAGAGCATGACGAGCATTTGAAGATCGTTCTGCGGACTTTGAGAGAGCATCGTCTATATGCCAAACTAAGCAAGTGTGAGTTTTGGCTTCAAGAAGTGTCATTTTTGGGGCATATTATTTCTGCGCGAGGTGTTCAGGTTGATCCCAGCAAGATAGAGGCTATTATGAATTGGAAACGACCTAAGAACGTATCTGAAATCCGCAGTTTCTTGGGCTTGGCTGGTTATTATCGACGTTTTGTTGAGGGCTTTTCGATCATTGCTTCTCCTTTGACAAAGTTGTTAAGGAAGAATGTGTCGTTTGACTGGGGCGAGGCACAACAAGAGAGCTTTGAGAAATTAAAGGCGGTTTTGACTCAAGCACCGGTGTTGATTCAACCACAGTCCGGGAAGGATTTTACAGTGTATAGTGATGCTTCACATTCAGGACTTGGTTGTGTTTTAATGCAGGAAAGTAAGGTGGTGGCTTATGCATCCCGTCAGCTGCGACCGCATGAGTGTAATTATCCTACTCACGATTTAGAGCTGGCAGCAGTAATTTTTGCCTTGAAGATTTGGAGACACTATCTTTATGGAGAGAAGTGTTACATTTTCACAGATCATAAGAGCTTAAAGTATCTTCTGACCCAGAAGGAACTTAATTTGAGACAGCGTCGCTGGTTAGAGCTTCTAAAGGATTATGATTGCGTGATTGATTACCACCCTGGTAAAGCTAACATTGTAGCAGATGCTTTGAGTCGAAAGACGGTATCGGAGTTGAGGTCTTTAATGGCCAAGATGAATTTATATGACGATGGCACTTTGTTAGCAGAATTGCAAGTTAAGCCGACCTTGGTTGATGAGATCAAAGCTAAGCAGCCCCTTGATAGCTCCTTGCTTTCCATCTTTGAGCAAGTAGAGCAGGGGACAAACACAGATTACGCAATTGATCAGGATGAAGTTTTATGCTTTAAAGGTAGATATTGTGTGCCTGATGACGCTGAATTGAGGCAGACTATCCTTACTGAGGCTCATAGTAGTCCATATGCTATGCACCCCGGAGGAGATAAGATGTACCGGAATTTGAGAGAGAGGTATTATTGGACTGGTATGAAGAAAGACATATCTGACTTTGTGGCTAGGTGTTTGACTTGTCAACAAGTTAAGGCAGAACATCAACATCCATCAGGTTTGTTACAACCTATCAAGATTCCTGAATGGAAATGGGAGCGTATTACTATGGATTTTGTTACTGGCTTGCCTATGACTCCTTTGAAAAAAGATTCAGTTTGGGTGATTGTTGACAGACTTACAAAGTCAGCTCACTTCATTCCTGTGCGAGTAAATTATACTTTGGATAAGCTGGCAATATTGTATATTTCAGAGATTGTCAGATTGCATGGTGTTCCATTGTCTATTATTTCTGATCGAGATCCGAGATTTACTTCGAGATTTTGGAAGGCGTTACATACGGCTTTGGGAACAAGATTGGATTATAGTACATCCTTTCATCCACAAACTGATGGTCAATCTGAGAGAGTAATTCAGATTCTGGAGGATATGTTGCGGGGTTGCGTAATCGATTTTCATGGTAGTTGGGAGAACTTTTTGCCGTTGGCTGAATTTGCTTACAATAACAGTTATCAGACCAGTATTCGTATGGCACCCTATGAAGCACTCTATGGGCGTAAATGTCGCACTCCGATCTGTTGGACTGAGTTGCGTGATAGGAAGACGTTGGGACCTGAGTTAGTGCGAGAGACGGAGGACACAGTCAGATTGATTCGTGACCGTCTGAAAGAGGCATTTGATAGGCAGAAGTCTTATGCAGATCAAAGAAGGAAAGATATACAGTTTGAGGCTGGAGATCAGGTCTTTTTAAAGGTTTCACCCTGGAAGAAAGTATTGAGATTCGGGCGTAAGGGTAAATTAAGTCCAAGATTTATTGGACCATTTCGTATCTTGAAGAGGGTAGGACCTGTTGCATATCAGCTTGAGTTGCCTTCTGAGCTAAGTCGTATTCATGATGTCTTTCATGTATCAATGTTGAGGAGATACCGTCCAGATCCAGGTCACATTATTCAAGTTGAAGAAGTAGAGCTGAGACCTGATTTGTCATATGAAGAGGAGCCCATTCAGATCTTGGAGAGAGATGAACGAGTTCTTCGGAATAGACGAATTCCAATGGTCAAAGTTCAGTGGAGAAATCGAGGCCCCACAGAAGCTACTTGGGAGACATTGGAGTCAATGGAGGCTCAGTTTCCTCAACTATTCTCATAAGGTAAATTTCGAGGACGAAATTTCTTGTAGAGGGGGAGAATTGTAACAACCCGATTTTCAAAATAATATTTAATTGAAATTTTAGAGGTTAATTGTGAAAATTGGTAAATTGTTGGTGACTAAATCAAAATTTATGAGAGTTTATAGGCCATTTTAGAAGTGAAGAAAATCCAAGGACCAAGCCTTGAATTTACCCTAAAACTGTCGGCAGCTTTGATTATAAGCGTGCATATGGTTCTGATTTTCAGAACCAAAAGGCTTCCAATTTTCCTTTCCCATACGCAGTTTCCAACTCCGATTCCGACGCCGTCCAAATTCCGATCATCGTTTTAAACCCACCGTTGTGTTCATCATCGAGCGAGGAACAAACCCTTCAAATTAATTGAAGCGAAACGCGGCCAAACGTCGGGAATTTCCAGTCAAAGTAGCGACGGTTTTGTTAGCTCTATCGCCGAGGAAATCTTAAATTCACCGCTGATCGTTGCTCCGTTTACGACACCTCCCGCACCATCGTGTTCCTTGTGCCGTTCCGAGTTCACCGGTGTCAACCTTGTCCGCCGTAGACGGCGGCGCGTGAGGAGGTGGTGCAGTCAAAGATTCGGCCGATTTGAAATCGAGCTCTCCGCCGTTCAAAAATTTGAACCGATCGTTGTAAGTATCTTGAAATCGCTCAAAATAATTTTTAGAAATTTTTCCGGGATTTTTAGGGCCCCGGAGGACGCCTCACGCGCCACACGCGCCGCCGCAGGGCGAGTGGCTGCTGGAAACCGGTTTAACCGGTTTTCAACCGGTTCTGACCGGTTTGACCGGTTTCAACCGGTTCGAACCGGTTTGACCGGTCTGACTCGGTTTGACCGGTCTGACCCGACCCGACCGTTGACCCGACCCGACCCGACCGTTGACCCGACCCGACCCGACCGTTGACCGTTGACCGTTGACCGTTGACCGTTGACTTTCTTTGACCAAAACTTAAAATGGCTTTGACCGAGCATTAAACGACCGTTAATCTTTTCCGAGTATACCTATCCTGATAGTTTTCGACGTGCCGAATCCGTTTCCGTGGTCTGTTTTGTCAAATTCGAATCCGAAGGTCTCCAAATCTACGGTCAAAGTGGTTGACTTTGACTTTGACCAAGAATTTGAATTTTCAAAAAGTCATACTTTATGTTTTTCGACGTCCTGATTCCGATTCCGTAATCCGTTTGGCCAAATTCAGACTCGAAATACCTCAAATTGATAGTCAAACCCGAAAAATGCGTATATACTTAAGAAGTTTAGCTTTGAACAATTAAATAGGATTTGAGACTGATAAATATTATTGTTTGAAGGTACAAGAGACTCTCCGGATCGTTCGACAGCTCGACCCAGCTCTTCTAGATCAGTTAAACCACGTGTGCCAGTATTTACCCGTTCGAAAACTGTAGCAGAGCGTGGTGAAACCAGCAATCAGTAGATTTGTTATTTGAATCTATTGTCGAGGTGTGTTCCCTACTTATTATTGAACTGTTTTATTGGTTTTAATATGTGGTACACCGAATTCATTGGCTATTGTTTTATGGATGCACCAATTTAATGTGACAATTTATGGAATATGGCTGCTATCTAATTTTTGTTTTGAAATGGTATATGATTACCATGTTTTGGATTTATGGAATTTATGTCACGGTGCAATTGAATTTTGGAATTGAAATACGATGGAATAGCTCTGATCAAGCTAATTGGGCCTAATGTGACTCTTGAGGGCCCCAAGATGTTTCATTAGGTCGGCTTTCCTTTGCTGTGTGCTTAGGGTAAGCTATATGGACTTATTGACTTGGGCTTAAGGATACAAGCTTCAGAGCCTATCCTTAAGTCGGCTTTCTTTTTGCTATGTGCATAAAGTAAGCTATATGGAAATTAATTTTGGGAACTACTGATGGTGTACCAGAAAAGGGTTTAAACTATGATTTTCAAAAAGTTAAACTCTGTTACGAATTTGTGAGATTTCTGGACTATGATTTGTACCTATTGTGATTTTATGGAAATGTTGGGACACACTGAGCCTAGCTCACCTTTTGAAAATGTTTTCCCCTTTCAGATACTGTTGGGTAGATACCTTGGTTCGAGCACTTGGAGGATCAACATATCTCTTGAAGTAAATCAGATTGTAATGTTTTTATCTGGCAAGTTTACTTTATTTTGGTGACATGGACCTTATTTTAAAATATCGGATTTTTATAATGATAACACTTTTGCTACTACTGCTCGGTTTAATTGTGATTTTGAATTTGAAGACATGTTTTAAATTAAATTATTATTTATTTGTACTATATTTACGAGTTGGTTTTTGATAGTATAAATTGTTTATAATTTCATGTTTTTATAATGTGATTTTATATTGATGGAATAACGGTTGCGAAAAATGTCTTTAATAATTATAATGTGATCCACTAGACTTAGTCGAAACGCATAGGCCGGGTCTAGGGGGTTACATATTGAGTGTTGACATAAAGAATATTTATTTTTTAAAAGTTTTTTTTATATTTGAAAGATTTTAGAGGCAATGTCCTATGCTCATTTAAAAAAGTATTTACCGTCACATCTTGTTTTTGCATCTACATCTGTTTGTACTCTTGGAGTTTCAGTTAAAGTTTGTTTAACCTAGCTAAACACTTTCGATTTGATAAACAGTTACTTTGCTTTTTGGTATCTCAATTTGGCTTTATAGATTAAATTAGTATTTATACATTTTTTTTAACCGAACCAAAATGTACACAAAAGTCAAATTTGGATACCAATTATTATCCACAAATAATAAATATTATTATTATTTTAGAAAAATATCAGTTTATTTTTATTAGGTAAAAGTTTATCTCTTTCATTGTAGCCTATGTATAAGAGGCCTTTTCCCTATTCAATAGATATAAGCAACATTTTGGTAAACCATGACATGAGTTAGGTCCTTTCAAGTTGGCATATCATATATAGTTAAAAAGTTGGTGAAAGCAGATTACTTTTTACAATTTAAGAGATGAATTTACCTTTATTGACAAAGCCCTGTTAGCTTCAATTAGCATTTGTTCCTGTACTTAAAGCCCGTGAGTATATTAGTAGCACAAAAACTTCAGCTCTTTTACCCAAAATTCAGATGATTACCTTGTTCTGAAGATCAGAAAGCTGGTCAAGCATATATTGGGTCTGCAGAAGGAGATTGGAATAAAAACAAATGTTAGAATATGGAAACTTAAACTTGAAAAACATTAGGAGAAACAAATGAATATTGAATTTGACAAGTTAATTATGCCAAAATTACGATGATTAATCTTTTCATGGGAGGAGAAAAAACACTATTTACTGCTCTATGGTATCTTTTAAAAACCTACCAAAATAGTGACCGTTTTGCAGCCATGGTTGATATAAGTAGATATACTATATAAGAATGGTTGATGGTGAAATCAGATTGTGACAACTTTCGACGGTTTATCACTTCCGATTTAGATGGAGAGTCGCGATCAGTTGTTTAGTGGGGGCATAAAGAGCAGACGAGCTGAAGACTACGATGAACAATCGTTGAGGGAGGAAAAGAGCCCGGGAAGAGAAAAGTCTTTCTTTATTAGTCTTGCATAGAGAGGTATATATTGATCCTTAGTACTAGTGTTAAGATTAGGGTGATGATGATTATTTGCATGTTGACATGCTAAATAAATTTAAAAATTTCAGATCACATGAGCCTCTCAATAGTCACTTAAAGATGTTATAGATGTCCGTATGATATAAAATTTCGAAAGCTTAAAGGAACTGTGGAAGTCTTATGGAGTTTCAAACGCTTTGAGGACCTCCAAAAATCTTATGAAGCTATAAAAGATTTGAAGAAATGGTAACATATACGTGACTTTAAGAAAAACTTTGAGAAAATTGGAGGAGGTACAAACAAGTATATAAATTTAATTACATGCGAAACTCAGTTACCTTAGTGGAGCGAACATGTTTCAAGGATGATTCTAGCTGGTGCTCAAGCTGCTCAAGCTCCTTGGAGTTCAATGGGCCCAGGTCTTCGCCAAGGAGATTCCTGTTGAATCAAGGAACAAATAAGATTGCACATAAAACAGTTCATACTAAAATATTCAACCTAGGGATAAATGAATAATCACAATCATTGAACTTGAAGCAAGTTGACTTCTCCAATTCTTACACAAGGCATACATCTCATTTCACAACATGCATACATGTGCTTTCCTACGTTGTTCGTGTTATTTATCGTGTCATAATTATATTTAACATATCATAAGGAAATAAAAATACGGTACCTCTGCGTTCGTTGAAGTTCTTCGTATCTAGCTTTCAGTTTTAGGTACTCCCTATAGCTGCTCTGCAACAGCAAACAATAACAAGTGAAACTATAATCCGAATCATTGTGATCTAAAGGCACAAACAATTAAAAAATATATATACGTTAGATATTTATCAAACAGTGTATGAACATTGCCAAAATCATCACTCACCTCAAGCTCCTTAGCTGGCTTGTTAACTTCCACTGCTCCATAACTGCATTTCTGATATCTATCAAGTGTCTTGAGCATGCTGAGGAGGAAGCAAAAGCGAAAAGACGTTTACCATTCATGATGATAAATTGTACATGGAATAGTTAATCTTTGCATTGAAATATTCAACTTCATTTGCACACGTAGTTTATTAGTATTACATCTTGGATGATAATAAACTCTTTCATTTTTTTCCAGAAGTACTTTCGTATACAAGTACGACCAAAATACGCAATCACGATTTGCATGAATCTAGTTAACAACATGAACGAAAATATACCCTCAAACCTTCTATTTCACTACATACACACAAACAAAAAAAAAACTAGAGGAATCCAATCCATTTTATATCATAAAATCAACTTTACATGCATCCAAAGCTACATTCAAACTTGAGCTACCAAATTTCTGGTTTTATCAAAGGATTTAAAAGAATAATATAAAAATCCATTGAGGAATCATCGTGTGGGCATTTCAAGACATGACTCCCTAGTGACCAATGGTAATGTAACCCTACTGAGGAAAAGACATTTTGTATCTGTCGGCGTTTCAAATCTTCCTTTGAAAGTACTGCTAGTAAAACAAATTTTACTTCATCCAGGAAGAGACTGATCAATCAAAAGTTTAACTCAATTTACAAAGAATTAGCAGAATATTCTTATATGATTCTTATATTAAGGACATGCAAAAAATTCTGGTAGTTAAACTTCAAAAGCTTCACCCTAACAACCTGTAATGAAACGCTGTGTTATTAGAGGACCCCAGAAATTAAAGGTGATCGATTTATTTGTAAGAATTTCATCGACGTGCTTAGAGAAAAAGAAAGTGTAATTTTGACGAATGGAACTTGATTCATGGAGAAAAGTGCCCATATGAGAATTTTAGACAAAGAAACATCCGTAGGAATAAGGAAGGAAACTTGCTGTTTTATTACCTAGCTCGATCGATCTGCCATAAAAAAGGACGAGAGTTCTACACCTGAACTTGTAAATAGTTTCTAGAATAAGAGAAAACCTAGAAAAAAAATGTCATCTTCTGTATTTTTGTAGACATTGATTGTATTAAAATCCTCATTTTGTTGCTTAAGATGGAAACTTTTAGCTTAATCATCACAAGAAACTTCAACTTAGAAGCAAATAAACAAACGAAAATCATGAATCCAATTCAGATCTTAAAAAACTAGACCCGAAACTTAAAAAATAGAAAAATGAGCAAAAAGTAGGAAAATTATAACCTAATGAACCTCCTAATTCTAAAGCTCCATGGAAAGAGAGTACTCGAAGAAAACCATAACAAATAAAGCTTAAATAAAAACAAGTTTAAAATCAAAATAAAAAAAACAAAACAAACAAACAAATCCACGGATCAAAACAGAAAAAAGGGGGGATGAAGAAAGAAGAGAGGCGAAAGAGAAAGATCAGAAAAGGGTTGATACCTAGAGCTGCTACAGAACTCATAGAGCTTGCCACGGTTAGAGAAAACGATAAGAGCAACCTCAGCTTCACATAAAACTGAGAGCTCATAAGCTTTCTTGAGCAATCCATTTCTTCTCTTTGCAAATGTAACTTGTCTATTTATCTTGTTCTCTATCCTCTTCAACTCTACTCTTCCTCTCCCCATAATCTTCCTTAAAAAACCCTTTTTCACCTTTAATTCCTTACTATATTTATACTAACAACACACCCCTATAACTTTAGATTATCTATTATATCTCTCTTTGTATATAATTGTTTCTTCTTTTGCTAAAATTATGTTGTTGTTTTTCTCGGTTCTTGGGAAGCAGCTGCTGGTTGAAGGGTTGGTTTTGGTTTTGCTAAGTCAGGATCTCAGGTCCCAAAGTGAAACCAAATTTGTGAAAAACAAAGAGAAAAAAGAAAAGTGGGGTTAGGAAAAAGCAAAATTAATAGCAAGAGAGAAAGAGAAAGAAAACGAGAGAAAATTTGCTTGAATTATTCAGTTCCTTGTAACTTTGGTTCTTCACCAGTTTCAGCTTTCTAACCCCAAGGTTTTCATTTATGTAAAGAGATTATTCTTTTTCCTTTCAAAAAAGATAATTACTGTGTTGTACTGGGGTTGATTTTCTTTCCTCGTTTCGTACAATCTCTGCAAAATTTTGTTGATCTGTTTTGAGTAAGAGTTTTGCGAATTCTCAGTTTTAGCGTTTGATTACACGCTCCTAAGAATTGAACGCGTATCGGTTTAGTGAATGGATAGGATAATTTTACACATGCTATTTTTTAACTAATAAGATTAGGTAGTTTTATTGAATACGTAAAATATATTATTCGGTAAAACAGATATTTGATTCGTGTTTAAAAGATAAAAATAAGTCGATTGAAATTTTGGAGTCCTATGATCCTCGATGACGATGGTCACCGATGATCGATGACGACAATCGATAGTGATCAATAACGGTAATGAGTGGCAGCCAATGATAAAAACTTTAATTGAATTTAGGGTAAGATATTTTATCTAAAGTAACCAAGGTTAACACTCTAGTGATCAAAATAAGACAGATAAAAAATAAAAGTAACTAAAATATAACTTTTTCAAAATTGATGACCAAAATGAAACATATAAAAAATAGAAGAGATCACTAATATAGTTTACCCTATAATATTTTTACTTTTTCCTAAGAAAACAACTAAAAAAATATTGCAAAAAAAAAATCTATCATCCCATTAAATTCGTCCATTTTAGGTTTTAAAATCATCTCATCTAAAATGTCATATTAGAAAAGTTAATAAATAACAATATTTCTATTTCTATTTTTATCTTTATATGTCTCATTCTCTTACACTTATCAAAATAAATATGTTAAATCTATTAATCATTTTTTAAGAATAATTATGTTATTTCTTATATTTTTTAATAATTTAAGATGATTACGATATAGTATTTGTTGTTGCATGTTATTACACGTATTGAATGGAATATTTCGATCTACTTTATTTGGCAGGAAAGAAATGAGAGGAATCATGGGGGAAATTTAGATGTGTTCAGGTGAGTTTTAAGGTTATTAGATCTATTGTGCATACTAGATTGTTTGGAGTAAGGGGTGTGCCCCTTTCTCGGTTGCTTTGTTGAGGGGTTAAAGTTTGACTGGTTTTTAGTTTATACTGATTTTTTTTTGCATGAAATGAAATCATTTGATTATAAAAAAATACCGCACATACAAGATATTATTGGATGAATAATATTCTATTTTATTACCAAATATACTTATTATATAATTAAATGTATCTCTTCAAATTATATGAATGGTTAAAATGAAAAAAATAATGGAACGCGTGGAGTATAAAATATTGGGTGTGATATCACGCGGCAAGTGAGAGCGTGATAAGAAAGTTCATTTTGTTTTGATGGCTACTTTTCTCTCTCAAATTCTAGTTGTGTGTTATCAGAACGTCGTCATCTACATTAAAATGAATTTACACGTGTCAGATATTGGTTGGTTTCAAATGTATACTAGCGCCAATAAATTACAAATATATTAGAATGATTCGGTTAAAAGTTGTATATTGGAAATAAAATAATTGGTGAAAAGATGTTGGAATATAGAAATGTTGAAGTAGTATTTAATTAACATAATAAAATAATATCACTTTATTATGATTATCTTGATGTAATATTATTATATTATTATTAAAAATATTATTCTTTATTTCTCACTAAACGTGTGTTTTTTTAATTATCAAGATAAACAATAACACTTATATTTTTTGATTTTATCCTTTTATATTTGTCAAAATAAATCTAGTAAATATATCAATCACTTTTTAAGGATAATTTTGTCATTTATCTTGGTTAAATATATCTCCTAAAATTATGTGCATAATCAATGTGAGACGCAATTTATGAGATAGAGTGAGTATATTATTTTATTCATTTGATTGAAAATAAAATATAATTTTGTGTTTTATTAAATTATTTTTTAATAATCAACCAATTATCTAGTGAGAAAATATATTAAATCTCTTAAGTAAAATCAAGATTTGAATCATGATGGTGAGAATGAAACAAATGAATTAAAAGAGTTGTTCACATAATAAAATTTTACACTATCCAAGTCGATATTAGGGTTTTTTCTAAATATATTTATGTCGCCCTTCTCTTTCACTTTAATTTTTATTTAGCAGTCGACGGTGTTAGTATAAATGTTGGTTGTCGACCGTCAGTGATTATTAGTTATCTTATTCTTTTCATATTATGTCATTTGTTTTCCTTTTTTTCAGTTTTTATTTTTCAATTATGAATAAGAATCTTTATCCTTATAATACGTTTTTTCTACTCTCGTAGCATGTTTTTGCTTTACTCTTGTTGCATGATCCTTGTGGCTTTTGATACGTTTTTCGCATACATTTGCGATCATTTTGGTGCTCGCACAAATGTCATTTATTTTTTGATTGGTTTGTTGTTTGTCAAATATAGTCAAATCACCTCTTTGTTAAAAAAATTGTTTGTCAATATAATTACTAAATTGTTTTGATGTTGGTCGACATTTTCAAGGAAAGGTTTCGATTTTCTTCATATATTTGGTTTTAATATTTTTTGTATAAATTTTTTTGTGTGACTTTTGTCCCCATTTCTCTATGATTGAGTAAGTTACCATTTAGATTCATTCATTTTTATACTAATGAAATTCAGTTGTCATTGTTAAAAGAAAATTTTTTAATGTCATACTTAGATTAATCAATCAATTAACTAATGTGATGAGTAAAATTATGAAGAACCTATAATTATAATTTAAGAGTTAATTTGTATATGAAAAATAAATAAAAAATTAATATTTTTTTTCACGATCCTCTCTCTCCCTCGTCATCTTCTTTGTATTTCGATTGATCAAAGGTTTTTGAGGTATATAAATTTAAACGGTAAAAAAGTATTAAAAATGAGAATAACCACAATCAAAATTTCTATGTAATCGTGACAGTCAAATTTAAATATTGGAGTATGTATATCCAAAGTAGTTTTTGAATTCATGAATTTTAAGAAAGTTTTTATGACAAACTTGGTGCAAAGTCGAGTTAACAAGAAGCTATAACATTGATATAATATAGCGGCCGGAGCATTCCAAATCTCGTAGAAAACTAAAGGAAAGTATTGCTCACTTTTAATCCCTCTAAATTTCCTGAAATTTATTTCTTTTCGGACACAGTAAATGCGAGAGTTCCATGCGAATCTCGACATCAAAGACATGAGAAGATCTTCATCACTGGTATCTCGTAGACTTGAACCGGTCGAATCTCATTTGTAAAACTCATTTTTAAATTAAATTAGCTTGTAAAACACGTGTTAAAAGTGCCTGAATCTTGGATTCCCACGAAATCGAATTTGTCGGATCCCGTCGGAAAGTTTTACATGGATTACTTGTCATAACACGCTTTACTGCTCTATTGGCGAGTGAGTAAACTACTGGTGGGTCTCAGAGTATCAGGGGCCGTACGAATGCGTAAATATATAGAGTTAAAATTTTAAAAACCACTGTGAGACACGTGGCATTCTTGACGGCTGGCAAAAGTGGCTTTCAGAGCTTAGCTATGCTTTTCAAGAGTAATATTAAAATTTTAGAATGTATAAAATGTTTTCTCCTCTATGAATATTGTAAAAGAGTAGGTTTTTTATTATTATTAGAGAAAAATAGTTCTATAACATTTTCTAGGGATTTTTTTATTTATTAAAATTTAATTCTTATAATACAATACTAAATATCATGTACATGAAATTACCGAAACACTGCAACAAAATGAGAGAATATATGAAGGAAATGAAAGCGGAGAAAGGACATGTCAATGACACAATGCTAAGTTTAGTATTCTGATCAGTTCCACCTTTTATCCTGTTGGTTCATCTTCACTTTTGCACACCATGTCAATCCCAATCTCATTGCTCTTTCAGAATGTGGGATCTGAAAAAATAAAGTTGTCATTGATGATCAAAATGATGGCAATTTGGAGAGGTTAGATTCAATGCACTCTACAAAAGCTAGTAAAAGAAGTCACATCATTTCACGAATCAATAAATGAAAAATTGGGCATACATGCCATGTTACACAGGTTTAAAGTGTGTATCGAATTTGGATATATGTAAGATAATATATTTATTTTTTATGGAGTATGTATTTAGAGATTAAAAGTCGAATTATTGTTTAAATAGGAGAAGGATAATTATTAAATACAAATATTTTAAAGAAAACAATAAACGAGAAAACACAAGCACATTAACTTAGTGGTAGAATTGCATATCCACCCAACGACATGATCATCATCTTGTGAGAAATCAGTAAAAATAATGCTTGAAATTGATAAGCTTATAAAATACAGATGAATGTGAGCTGTCGATTCAACAACCTAAGAAAGAAGATAAGTTTGTGATGTAAAATATGTTGCAAGTGGGTAATAATCATGTCATAATCATATATGCATCTTTATTAGTCGAGGAGATGTTACAATAAAGACGACTAAAACAAATATGATCCAAAACAATCAGATGTACAAGTGGGATTACCAAATTCTTTCCATTCAATCATTTTCCCTAAATCATTCATGTCCAAACGCCGGTGTCTATGACATACCCGAATAAAAGCGATCGGATTCATCAGACATCATCATCATAACATTAGGATTGATGAATAAAACCAGTATAAATAGGTGTCATTGTCACAAATCACCTTCCATAAGTGGATTTACAGAACCCGGTGTACATACAATGGCTTTAGAAAGACAGCTAATGATCATATATTAAACACGAGCACGAGTAAAAACGAATTCCATGGCACGATCGAGAATCATCCAGCAGTTGTATTAGAGCAATCGGGACAGCTGAAGTGACCTCTAGCTTGACATTTTGTACATCCAACAGATTTTACCTTAAATTCCTCGGACTGATACAAATTATCAACGAGGTTAAAACTTAATGGTCCATTTGCTTTGATTAATCCAGTTCCCCTGCATCTCGAGCATGCTATCACCTGTAGATCACCACATCTCTTGCACAAGCCCAATGAACTGCAAGTTAACAGGTTGCATATCAGCTCGTGCATTGTATTAACAACGATCCTAACCGTGCAGATTACAGCAGCCAATTAAACATATACCAGAACTTCTCTTTTTTCTATCAAAGTTGAATAAAAGTGGGGAACCTCATAATATAGATAAGACATATTACCTACCTTAATATGATAATGTGCAACTCAGTTTAGAAAGAAATCGATTTAGTTCATTCACTCGACAATGATGCTGGAGCTTTATCCATTACCCCCCTAAAGCAGTCCTTGCTTAATCCTTATGTTTATCATCAGAAAAACCAAAAAGGCAAACTTTATATGCATTCCACTATTGGCATCCAAGCTTTTCCTAAATAAATGAACCACAATTACTATAGCAGGATAACTACATCACCAAGACGAAAGTGAAGCTGATGATTCTGAAAGGGTTTTTATATTCAGTCTACTACTTCAGGGCCACCTTTTTTTAGATGTAAAGGATGGCATAACTTGGAGATATGGGAAGGGATTACCGGTTTCAAAATTCGAACTCTAACCTGCAAGATATCGCCTCTTAAAAGTTACTGGGCGAACTGAGTAGGCTAAATCCTAGGTTCCTTCCGGGTCACTTTTGATTTGCACTACCATAACATGACAATAAAAAGTCATTTTTTGTTGTTGAATAATTCTATGTAGGGCAGTGCATTGGTTTGAGATACAATCATCACAAAGAACATATATGAAACATGAAGATATAGTAATCATTTCATAAAAATTCAAACAACCCCACAATTAAATCTATTCTAGGAATACATAAGACATTGAAATTATGAACTGAGTTAAAGTACAGTGGTCAGTGGTAGCATTTCCAAAGGACATCCAATTGTAAACCAACAAAGAGAAGAACAAAAACTAAACCAAAATAACAAAAGGTGTCAAAACTCACAAATCATGAACCAAACTAATAATCAAAGCACCCAACTTTTACCCATACCCCCATACCCAGTAAAAAAATGTTTTACTTTTTCCAATGTTTAATACCTAAAAATCTGGGTTTTACTTCCAAACTAAAAATATAGGTGATAATCTTTAAAACAGAAACAAAAAATGGATCTAGAACAGTTACATTCTTTGTGAAGCAGAGATGAAAGCATCGACTTTGGGGGCAGCAATCGTGGCACACAGTAACAAAGTGCCAACTCCAAAGCCTGCAACTTCGCTTGCTGTTATGTGTTCCATTTTTTGCTCTGTTGCTGATCAGACATCTAAAAACCTTATCGATTCAGTAATTCACTTTAGCTTTATGGGGTGCCATGAAATGTACTTTTTTTATATAATAATTAAACATTTTTAATTGAACCCCAACAACAGTGGCCTATTAGCTCAGTTGGTTAAGCGTCGTGCTAATAACGCGAAGGTCGCAGGTTCGAAACCTGCATGGGCCAAATTTAGTTTTTGTCTTTTGCTATAGTGTTAGGCCGATTTGGTCACACTTTGGGCCAAAATCTGACCTTTCGGTTGTTAATTGCTAACTGAAAGTCCATCTAATTATTTAAAACTTGACAAATTGCATTGGTGAATTATTTTATCATCAAATAAAACCTACTCAATTTGAGTACAAATTTTATTTATAATTAAATTATAAATTAAATACCAACAATTAGTTGGTTTAGTAGGATGAGACATTAAATTTTTTTATGTAAGATCATAGATTCAAATTTTGGTGTGTGCGAATAAAGCAAATTAAGTTGAAAGAGTCGCCATCGCATCTGCAATACTCGATTAGGATTAATAATAAATTAAAAATATATATATATATTAAATAATTTATTTTATTACTCATTCATAAAACTTAAAATTTCAAAATAATTTAATTATCATATCTCAAGATATGTTTTCACTTACATATTGAGTTTGTGAATTCTAATTTGTAAGATTTCCCGTTGAACATTGTTGGGTACATTCATGATGAAGGGACCCATTCAAATAACATAATCAAAATGGATTTAAACTTTGCGAAGGTATTCGAAGTCCAAGAACTAAAGGATAAATTATGTGAGAAAAAAGGAACAATTTTAAAAGTCATTTCAAAAGAAAGTTTGTTTATTTTAAGATTAATTTAATTAATTTCAGAATCATATTATTTAACTGCTTATGCAAACAATGTCACACATATCACAATTCGTAAAACAAGTACTAATTAATTAATCTTTTCAACTACGACTTAGTGAAGCAGATGCAGAAGTTCCTGGAGAATAAATCAACAAGGTTCCAAAATTATATAATTAGAAAATGTACCCTCCATCCCCTCCAAAACAATTATAATAAGCTGTATTTGCTTGGTTTTGCATGGCAGTCTTGTTGCAGCAATTACCAGGTTGATGATGATGATCATCATCTAGGTTCCACAATCCCCCCCATAATAACCCTTCCTCTACCAGAAATTGATCTATCCAAGAAGCAGCATTTGCAGTATAAGAATTCTTCGAAGCTGGCTCTTGAAACAAGCACTGATCCTCTGAAATAGGGTACAAGGAAACCATCTCATGCTTCCCTCGCGATTGATCAGTGATCTCTACTGCTTCACTATGTACTTTTCCATGATCTCCAGCTTCTTCTGGTTTTTCCTGTTGCTGTTGTTTTAGCTTTAGAATCTGAGCTTTTCTTTTTTGTTGCTTCAGAGAAGACTTCTCTTTCTTCTTAAAATGTGTTCTCCAATAGTTCTTTATCTCATTATCTGTTCTCCCTGGAAGGTATCTTGCAATTGTAGACCATCTGTTTGATTTTTCACATACAAATCAAACACCATAATCATACATACATACATACATATATATTAAAGGAAAAGTAGAAGAAATAATAATAAATCAAGAAGAAGAAGCATTATTACTTGTTACCCCAAAGTGCAGGCAATTCAATAATGATCCCTTCCTCCTGTGGTGTTATATGACCTCTTTTAAGACCAGGCCTTAGATAATTCACCCACCTAAGCCTGCAACTCTTCCCACTTCTATTCAAACCAGAAAAAAGAAAAATAAAAAACCATAATTCACTTAATATTCTTCATTTAATTTATCCAAGGTAATTACATATATGTACCTGCAGACCTAGCTACTGAACTCCATCGTCCTTTTCCATGAAAGTTAACATATTCAGTAAGCAGCTTATCTTCTTGAGGAGTCCAAGGACCTTTCCTCAACCCTAGTTTTGGAGCTTCCCAGCCCATCATTCTAACCATTCTTTCAACTTCTTTTTCCCAATAACTTTCACTAAAAATTGTTGTCTCCAGATTGCATGACACGAGTTCTCACCTTAACTCTCTTATATATCTCTTCAATCTTGTCAGTTCCATGATTTCCTTTTTAAAAAATCCATTTTGATGATCTCATCAGGAAGACAAGATTATTGAAATCAAATTTCAGCTTGAATTCCTCTCAGTTTAGCACAAGTGTTAAATGTCTAGGTGTTCACCAGCTCAGTCCATTTTTTAACCAGTTAGAGACCGACAAGTGTTGGTTATTACATGATCGTGATTCCATAACACAATCTCGAACTACATTGTCTTGTCATAGTAACAAGATAGACATAATCTGACTCTTTTAGGCCAAAAACACAAGTTGATGTCTCCTTGAAAATGGCTCATGGTCCAATCTTTATGGAACACTTGTTGGCATAAACAATTCTTAAATGCATGCATCAGGAATTGTTTATTACCAAAGAAGGTTCTAGGATGCCATTTATGGTAATGGAGGAATTAAATATATGGTGAAAAGGGGAGATTTTTGATGAGTCATTCATGGTCTTTTTACACCTTTACGTCGTATCTGTATATATAGCATATTTGGAATGTTAGGGCATTGCTTAATTGGACCAAAGTTAATATTCTAATGAACAATGGCTATATATAGGTGTTGATGTGTAAGATATTGAAGCTGTTGATTACTATTATAAAATGAAAAATGGTACATCTAAAGATTTTGTTCATTGTACTCATCGAGATCTTGTTTTATAAAGTAATAAGCTTTGTAAGCAGTGAGGAATGCTTGATTTGATAGTAGTGAAGAATATTTAATAAAAGTTGTGGTATTGGTGTTACCTTTCAAATAAGAGTCACTGGTTAGGCGCTTTTGAGGTTGCTTAGGCGTATGATTTATTGTTTTCTTCACTCTTCTTATTCTCTTTTAAGCTGTTCAAATCTATGGTTGCAAAACGATACTAATTCATTGAATCTATGGTTACATCTTCAAGGCTAGCAATAGTCTCCTGGAGAACGTCCGTCACTTTATTCCTTTCTTGGATCACATGCCGTAAACATACTTTCCATTCATACCTTAACATCATTAGTATTGAATTCACTAACACATAAGCTCTGCAGGAGCTGGTCTGTCCATTCAATATGATTGTAAACTCTCAATTATCCGTCTCGAATTCAATTCTTCTGAAGTTATCTGATTAGTGTTTTGTATTGATTGTTTCTGTTTATAGTGACACGTATAATATATACCTTTGTAATCAATAATCCAAAGAGAAAAATGGATTTTGTACTGCAAGCATCTATAAAAGATGGGATATAGCATCCTCAAAGCTTCTTGGTTTGTAGCTTCAATCTCTGGATTATCTGGCGTTGACAAAATTTAGTTGGTTTTCACTCTTAAGCTTTGGCCTCTAATGCATGGCTTTACTTCCTTTCCACTCTCTCTTTCAACTTAGCTCTATGCAAAGAGACAATGAGAACTGCTGAGCTAAGCGGCTTGCTCGTCCACACGTCCTTTACATTTCATATTTTAGGCAGGTTGAATTAAATTAGGCCATTACCATATATATTTTGATGAGTTATTATTTCAATTGAAATTTTATTGAAAAATTATTATTAAATATTCCTAAAAAATTATTATTAAATAATTTTTTATATCTTATTTATTGATCAACTAATTTAGATTAGATATTATATAGATTCATTATTAGAACGATCATACTTTACTATATTCCTAACGTCATAATTCAAAATTTTAATCTTATTTAAGGAATCTAACATTTCATCCCGTTAAACCAATTGATTGCCGGTTTGCTATCAAATAAACCTTTAAAACTTGATTATAAAATTTTCTAAAAATGGTTCAACTATGACGCTTTTTAATTTGTTTTAGTTTCAAGAGTTTGTTAGATCATAAATTTTTATATAAGAGTTCAATCGAGATAATATTTCCCTTAAAAATTCATTTAATTTGAAAGAAATTAATTTATATAAGTCTAATCTGTATAAAACTTTTCAACTATATTCGATCTCAGAATAATAAAAACAATTTTTGAGTGTATATCGATTATTAATTTATACATAAATTTAATTATGATGTTAACAAGAATGATATTAAACTTATCCAAATTTAAAAAATTTAAAAATAATAATTTGGTTTGAAGTTTTCAACCCCTGTTAAAACCAACAGTTGAAGCAGTAAAAGTTAATAATTTGTCTTTAATCCTTTGTTTTGAAGTCCCATAGGCATACGTGGTTAATTTTTATTTATGAAAAGACTTAATCAATGGTGGGTGAAATTCATCTTACACTATTTGCGTTAGTTTAATTTAAATTTGATTACGGACAAATCAATGAAGAATCTGGGACCTCATCAGTGTCGCAACCCTAAAGCCAAAAGCTAACAAACAATTCAATTTCTGCACCACAAAATGGTGGTTTAGATTAAAATTTATGATAAGAGTATATTATTTTATTCTAATTTTCTATTTAATTAATAAGATATTTTAAAATAACATATCTCTCATAAATGATCTGAATTGGAATAATATTGTTTGTAAAATATATATAAGTTTATCGGAAACTAAATACATAATAAATATTATCATAAAAGCACATAAAAATACTTTAAAATTTTAGATGAAAGTTAATTATATTTATTCTATTTAAATTTACATGAATTATATTTTAGAAACGGACCCTAATCCAATCCTACTCTAGTATAAGTCAACTTATTTGAATCCTATAATTTCTTGTAATTTACAAATAACAAAATATATTTCATGGAAGTCAATTGTGACAAACATTTCCGATATTTGTATTCTTTTTTATGGAACGATTAACATGATTCCAAGAGCTACCCCTCCCATTTCATTCTCACCTGCTCCTCCTCAAACCATGATTCTCCAATAAGTCATCTCCTGCAATCTTCAACAACTTCTAACAAAACTGCACAAGTTCTTTCCATGGCCGAAACGAGTAGCAATCCGAAGCCTGATCAGATGACCTTGTCACTTACACTGTCGCAGGGTTTAACCCCACGCGAGGCCAAGCCCGAAGAAAGAGGCATCCGCCTTATTCAATTGCTCTTAAAATGTGCCAAGCATGCTTCCTCTGGCAACTTACACCGTGCCGATGAGTGTCTCCGGCAGATAACGCTGCTTGCCTCCGTGTCCGGTGACTCCATGCAACGTCTCTCAGCATGGTTCGCCTCTGCTCTTGCCGTGCGCCTTGTTAAGCGTTGGCCTGGCCTACGTAAGGCCTTGAACTACTCTCAATTGCAGAAACAAGAACAGTTCGATCAAGCTCGACCGCATGTTGGGCGAGCGTTTACCTACCTCGCGTTCTCTTATGCCATCATATCTCGGACACTCGTCAAGGCCATGACGAGTGAGCGAGTCATCCATCTTGTCGACCTAGGTTCCGGTGATCTGAACTTGTGGATTCCGCTGATTTAGGAGCTTTTCGTGTTTGCACACCGAACCGCCTCTTTTGAAGATCACTTGCATGAATGCTAACAGGGTAAGATTGGAGAATTTAGGCACAAGGCTAGTGAAAGAGGCCGAAACACTCAACATTCCATTCCAATTTAGCTCTCTAAATGTTAGTTTAAGAGAGCTAACATTAGACAAACTTAAGGTAACGTCAGGGGAAGCCTTAGCTTTCATTTCAATCTTAAATCTCCATACTTTATTAGCCGAAGATGATAGTGTAGATGCACATTTCAGCCACAACAACAAGACTAATGGCATCAAAGATTCGAAGCAAATGTCTCGATTTTTATCGACGATCCGATCATCGTCGCCTAAACTTTTGTTCTTAGTCGAAAAAGAAGCTGACCATAATCTAAACAAATTAATTGATCGATTCGTTGAGGGATTGCATTATTACAGTGCGGTGTTCGATTCGGTCGATGCTACACTCAGGGCCAATGCCTCGAGTGGGGAAAGACTTGTTTTGGAGGAAATGTTTGGGAAAGAAATTGAAAACATTGTGGCATGTGAAGGGGTTGAACGAGTAGAGAGACATGAGAGGTATGGGAGATGGATGGTTCGGTTCGGGCAAGCCGGGTTCAAGCCGGTCCGGATGTGGCATGACTCGATGGAAGATGCCAAGGAAATGATGGAAGCATGTGGTAGAAATGGTTACAATATTGTTAATGAAAAGGCAAGTTTGATGATTTGTTGGCATGATAGACCATTATATGCGGTGTCTGCATGGACTTGTTAGAGGGTACATAATTTTTTGTTATTAAATAGTTTGATGTGATTATAATATAATATTTTAATCTATGAAGCATTCTTAGTAGTTAAAAGGAATATAATTAATAGAAAATAAAGTACTTTAACATCTGTCCAAGAGAGTTTCTTGGCTTCAAAATTTTGTAATTTACAAACTTTCATATGCTAAATTGCAAAAATCAAAGATTCCAAAAAGTTAGGCAGTAACGTTATTATAAACATTTGTTATTCGTAAATATTTATTATGACTAGAACTTTATTTATTATATAAATTTTTTATACATTCTATAATATAATTTTTATATCTATTAAGATTAAAATTTTATTTGATATATATATTTTTAATCTATATGCATAAAGTTTTTTTTTTGAAATAAAATAAATTTTCGTTAAAAATGTCTCTTAACTCGATTAAATTAAGACTCAATCGGAAGGCACTAACCCAAACACACGCCAAAACCAGTGCTTACAGAGCACTGACCGATCTTATAACACAACCAAAGTTAATACCTGCAAAACACACACAATACATCTAGGACTTATCCAATTTTAGTCACCGTAGAATCACTGATTCTGAAAGGCACTATAAATGCTCTTGAGCTGAATTATCCAGCTGCTACTTGTCATCTTCAACCAATGAAGCTCTTGTTGCCAAGAAGCTTAGTGCCATTCTTTTCACCATCTTCGGCAGCATTAACTGAGCAAATCTCCAACCCCTCATAATCACAGTGGAGAGCCCATGTTTGAGCAAGAGCAGCCATCATTTATAAAGGAGACAGAAACTCATTATCAAGAAACGGGGATCTTCCTTTCACTAAAACCGTCACCTGCAAGCAAAATCATAACTACCAGACCACCAAATCCAATCAGTAAAATAATTATCTCACATTCGGTCATTATTTTTAAGCACCCCTTCTTTCGCTAATTAGTGATTACAAATTCTAGGGCAATAACGAATAATCCATTTATTCAAATGAATGGCCTGCGAGATTTCAGAAATTTTATCAGCGTAAATTACCAGAGTTTTAGAGGGATCGACGATCCAGTTTGTTGCAACTTGACTGTCACTCTCAATTATTAATCTGAAACACGTCTTCCATTGGGATGACAAAAAAGCTGTGGTAGCTTGCTTAATTGCACAGATTTCGGCTAGAATAGGTAGACCTGGGCCGATCGACTTAGAGAAAAAAAGCAAGGTCGAACTATTTCCATCCTTTAACACCCACCCCTTTGATTCAGCACTACCATCGCTTTTCATAGCCTCATCAACATCAAATTTCAAAAAGCCAGTATGAGGAGCCAACCACTTAGTAGAAAGTGGCCTCTTCACCTTGATATTAGATAACCTCCATGCACAAAAAGGGTCTCGAACCAAATCCTCGAAAGGAGGAGTAGCATAGGGGAACTTGACCTTGAACCACCAAGTCAATCCAGTCTTGATAAAAAATTTCAATTCCAAGGGGTCATATTCCCCCCCCCCATAAAGATCACATCATTTCGACAAAGTCAAATCGATCATAATACTACAAACGAAATCACGTTCTCAACAAAGCTTCATGCCAAGAGCTCAAGAATAACTTGGGATCAGTTGGAATCAAGAGAGAAATGCTCCATAAAGAGCAAAAATGCATCCATAGCCTCCAAGAGATTTCACATGCGAAGAAAAGATGGGCCACTGTTTCTGGATTAGAATTACAAAGAGGGCATGAAATGTTTTCATCTAACCCAAAACATCTCTTCGCTAATTCAGTATATATTTATTTTCTCTACTTTCCTAATTATATAATTTTTCATTATACAAATAACAATTATTTATTAATTTCACTCATGTACACGTAAAACTAGCTTATTTTTAGTATTGTTTTTGAAAAAAACTATTAGTTATTTTAAATCATTTAAAATAAATGATAATATTGTCAATCAACTATAATGATGTATAATATATAAATAAATTAAAAATTTTAATTTTAATTTTAATTAAAAAAATATGTTTTTCCTATTTGTATTAATCATCTGTTTTAATTCATCTAATTTTACAATAATATAATAAAAAAAATTAGCTGACCCTTATTCTCATATGTAATGGGATAAGGGGGAGGTAGGATGACCCCCAACGCCAGGTTGAGAGCAGCTTCCGTAGGAGACCTCCAAATTATGAAATGCCCACCGTGAGACTCGATCCCATGATCCCAAAATTAAAAGCCTTGTGCTCTACCAACTGACCTGTATGATCATTTGAAAAAATAGTGAGTTTGGTTTGCCTTGGGCCTATGGCCCTTGGGGGTTGAGGTGAGGAGGAGTCTTCCCTATGGCTTGTACATCAAACCTCCCGTTATTTTACAGAAACGCTGCCGTTTTATTTATTTATTTTTAGGGTAAAGTATAGTAATGGTCACTGAACATTTTTGAAGTTTTCATTCAGGTCCCCCAACTTTTAAAACTTGCAATACAATCCCTTAACATTTATTCCGTTTGCAATATGGTCCCCAACTTAAACCACTATTAGAAAATTAGGGTAAATATATAATCGGTCATTAAACTTTTCAGACACTTGAATGTAGGTCTCCCAACTTTTAAAACTTGTAAAACAATCCTTAATTTCATTATAAACCCCAATTTCCAAAGTAATTCAATTTCCTTCTAAACCATTGATTCTACTAAATCATAAATGATCACTGTATGAGCAAATTCAGGTGAATCATAAATGATCGCACTGTAAAGCACTGAAGGGTTAGGTACTCAAATCTGATAAAAAAAATAGCATGCAAGAACATAGTGGTACTTAAATCATAATGCTCCAAATGAGTGTTCCGAATTTCATATTGTCAAAAGTTGAAGAAATGAGCAGAGTTTATGGGAAGTTGAAATACCGAATAGAGTGCTTCCATTTTGCTATTCGGGATGTTTAATCAATGCATATTGTTATTCAAAATTGATATAAATAGTTAAACAAACCTCAAATTTATATTGAAATAAATATTGTCAAATAGTAAATTCATGTTCAAAATTTCAAAACACCTTAATTTCATTCTAAACCCTAACTTCCAAAATAATTCAATTACATTCTAAACCTTAAATTGAATTATTTTAGAATTTGGGGTTTAAAATTTAATTGAATTATTTTGAAATTTAGGGTTTAGAATAAAATTAAATTACTTTGGAAATTGGAGTTTAGAATGAAATTGAGAACTATTTTACAAGTTTTAAAAGTTGGGAGACCTAAATTCAAGTGCCTAAAAAGTTCAATGACCGTTACCCTAATTTTTTAACAGTGGTTTAAGTTGAGGGACCATATTATAAACGGAATAAATATTAGGGAACTATATTGCAAGTTTTAAAAGTTGGGGAACCTAAATGCAAGCTTCAGAAATGTTCAGTGACCATTACTATACTTTACCCTTATTTTTATGGAATTCTTAAATTCCAAACACATATTCAATCTTCCCTCTTCATCGTAATAAGGACGTCGCAGAGCCAACGCCTCTGCTGTGAATGGGTCTTTAGCATTTCTTAAGGTCAGAGCAAAGATAATTATTTGTTTAGAAAACTATTTAATGTTTCATTTTAAAATTAATTTCATTTTTTATTAAGTGCATTGCTATTTATTTCGTTTCACAGATCTTCTCTTCTTTGATTTCTTGTTCGTTCTCCGCAACTGTATCAAGGCTGAACACCCTGTAAGTCCGTAACTCTCCACAGTGTAATATTTTTCTTCTCATTTCCCTGTGTGTTATTTTATTATTTTTAATGAAAAAGCTTGGATTTCTTGAGCAACTCACGGAAAATTAGCATTTTTTTATTAGTTTCTTAAAGATTTGGTTGTCTATGCAAGACGAAAATTTTAGGTTATCGATAATGATCTTAAAAGGGTTGTTTGTTTATTAATATATGAGCAAACTGGAAATGGGTTTTGCCGTTTTTGTCTTATTTATGATAATTAGGGAATAGAAGAGAAATCGGTTGTTAGAGAATCATTTCCGTGGATCTCTTGCAAAATAACAAATCTTATAACGATTCAGTTCTTAGTATACAGTTCTTCGCTAGCTGCAATTAAAAGGAAGAAAATTTAAAATAATTTTTTTCATTGGAAAAGCTTGGGTATGAAGCACATGTATATGTATAGAACTTGAGTATCTTAATGAAGATGTTCGTATCTACAGATTGAATAAGGTGTTATGCCATGAACTTATATGAAACTGTGATTAGTGGCATTAATTTATAGAAACAGTTTGTATAATACTTGGGGAAAACTATTTAGATATCATCAAACTTTAAGCGATGGTTCGTTTATATCATCAAACTTTTAATTTTGTCAATTTTAGCTCCCATGATTAGTTTTACGTTCAATTATGTCATTCAACAGTTAATGACATGGCAGCTGTGTGCCATGTTGCCTCACTAAAACGATGTCGCTTTGATTCCCCAAATGTCCAAAACGATGTCGTTTTGCTTAAGAAAAATTGTTAAAACAATGTGTTTGAAGGGATTCAAATTTCATACCTTTATAAACAAAGGTTATCCTAGGGACTAAACTCAAATTTTCCAATTATATTTTTCTCTCTTCTTCCTCCTCATCTTCATCTGCATGGCCATATGTGATTCATTCACGAACCCTAATTCCATCAATTCAGTTTGGGCCTCAAAATACACTTCTCCCTTTTTATCTCTTCACATCTGTAATACACCTTTTTGTAATTAAATAAGACGCTGCTGTTTTATGGGGTTAGGGGCAAGGATTTTATGATCTTTTTGTATTGAGGGTAAAACCCAAATGGGTGAGGATGTGGACAGATCAGAATTATAGAATGAAAATGTTTTCTCTCTTCATTCGTTTCTTATATTTCTTCTCAGCTTTTCCTACTGCTTAGCTTAATTTCTGCTGCCTTTCTTACCTTGATCTATTCTTCTTCCATTTCTTTTAGTTTTCTGTTTGTACCTGTTACAGCATCCAACTCTCTCATCCTTCGATCCTTCGACCTCCATTATTCAATCCATCTTCCCCTCCCAATTAACTGAGGTATCTCCATTCTTCTCATTCCCCTCTTTCATTTCTGCCTTTTCCTTCATTCTTTTTTTAAAAACTTTTTTGATTTCAGTAATTCCTTTTAGGATTTTTTTTGTGATTGATCACGTCAGTGGATCCTTCTCTATGTATATTCAAAATTTCTATCGAATCTACATTGTTCGGTCGAAAGAGTTGTGATTTTCTTCCGCTTTTAGGGTTGTTTTGGTGATTTTGTGATTGAATTGGCGTCTTCAAATGCTTGTTCTTTGATTAAGGAAAATAGACTCTGTTGAAATATGCTGTTTAGATGTATGCGTTATTATTCAGGGAAATAGAATACAAAATTTTCCATCTTTTCTTTTAACCTGAAATTCAGGCTTTTCATAAATATTCTTGAAAAGTTGGAGGCGTTTGTCATAGTATATTTTCTTCCGCTTTTAGTTTGTTTTGGTGATTTTGGGATTGAATTGGCTTCTTCGAATGCTTGTTCTTTGATTAAGGAAAATAGACTCTGTTGAAATATGCTGTCTAGATGCATGCGTTATTATTCAGGGAAATAGAATGCAAAATTTTCCATCTTTTCTTTTCATAAATATTTTTCAAAAGCTGGAGGCGTTTGTCTTGGTATATTTTCTTGTAAATTTGGTTGCAGCAAAGAATTGGTTTCTCTGTGATTAAAATCCAAAAACACGGGGTTTTAGTCTGCAACTTATCTATGTGAAGTAGTTTTCCCTAATACTTTTTAGCTTTTTGCCGCATAAGAGTCTAAGAGAATACATGTGATTGAAAATAGCACTACATATTATGGGTGATAAAGTTAAATTCAATCCAATTTCTAGGTTTAAGAGGAGTTGACATTCAAATATTTTGTGTTATAAATTCCTATGTTGCCAGAAAGGGAGATTATTTTCCCCCTTCAAAATTTATATTATATGTTGTTATTTATGCCTCCTAGCTTGAGCCAGATGTCACTAGTCATCCGGGATTGCAATTCAATGATAGAAATGGTTACTCTCAAATGCATCCCTTTCATCTGTAATATATATTTCTTCTTCACGGTTTGTCACTTTTCTGAGATTTTGTTTTTTGATAGTTTTCTCTGATCTCTGGCAAGATAGCTCTGCTGTTTACCATAAAAAGTACACTGTTTTGGATTCTATAATAATAAAAAGAAGGGAAGAAAAACCAATGGAAGAACCCCATTCAATGAACAGTCCAAGGACAATCCTTAGTTTTTCAAAAAGAGGAAGAACAACGACAGCCTCTGTCTCATTCGTTGATCCAAATGATGAAAAAACAAATTCCGTGGAGCATGGTCCAAAACCTTCTGAAGTTTATGGATTTGTTGGTTCCATTACGACTGTTGTTGCTACAGGTCCTAATCTCTTACTTCCCGCCTTTTTTATTTATAATTTTATGTTTTTTTTTGGCATGTTATTACTTTGTTGTTTCAGGACTGAGGGTTTTAATGTCAAGGTGGTAAGATGGGGATATGCGAAAAATGCATGTCTGATCGTTTTTCAGTCGGAGGAAGAGAAAATCGCAGCGGTGGAAGACAAATGGGAGGCATTGTCCTTCTGGATTGAAAGGCTGGAGCCTGTCTTGGAGACAAAGGGTGTTCCTTTATCTTACTGTTCTGTGTCCTTGATGGGTGTCCCTCTAAATTGCTGGTCAGTGCCATTTTTTTCTAGTTTGGCTGCAAGATGGGGCAAGCTAGTAAAAATCCAGGATCAAACAGCTCAAAGAGTGGACTGTAGAGTGGCGCATATGTTGTTAAGAGTGGAAAGCCCGTTTGATATACCGTCCCAGGAAATCATTAATACTTATGGTAGATCCTTTATTATTAAGATTAAAGTGGAAGGTTGTGATGAGTTCTTTCCCGAGCTAGATGATGGGGTTGTTGATGGTGGGGTAGAAGATGGTGGTTCTGTGGGAGGTCGAGTCGTCCCGGGGGCAGAAACTCGATCGGAAGGGATCAAAGGGTCAGATGGAGAAGATCTGCAAGGACAGTTGAATTTCCAGTTGATGTCAGGTGCAGCTCATGGGGTTGGCACGAGGATTGATGACAATTTGAATTTTAACATGGAAGTCAATAATATTATAGGAGTTGACCACTGTGTTGAGGGGACAGTACTAGGTGAGACGAAAAGCAAGCAGATTGTGTCAGAGTTTCCTGCTGCTGAGAGAAAAAGGGTGTTCAGCGTGGAAGATGGTACCTCGGGACAAGAGAAAGGAGTCAAAGATTATGGGACTACTTCTATAATGGGTAGATCTGAGGAGGTTGGGCCTGAGCAGTATGGGTTTGTTCCTTCAGCCCAGTGCTGTCCTGTGGATAATGAAAACAATTTTCAGGACCAAATACTATCTGATTCTTATGAGGAAAACAGCAGTATCAGGGTGGAGGAGGTGATTGATAATAGCAAGGAATGTGAGGTTTTGGATAGGGGTAAAAAAAGGTAGCAAATCTAAGAAGGCTATTAGTAATCCGATGGTGAAGAGTTGCAAGAGATGGAGATTGGGATATCAGGTTTCGAAAGGCATGTCAACCAGTAAGACCTCTACAAGTTTGAAGGGTTGTGGACGTTTTGATAGGGTGTACAGAAGGTCGAAAACAAGAAGAGTTTGGCTTTGTTCAGAGGTGAGTCACAGACACATTCAGAACAGGATGGTTCTTCATAATTTCAAACAATGTTCTTCAGCTTCAGGGGATAGGGGTCAGGAAAAGGATTCAATCGGCTCTGCCCTAGATCAGAATACTTCCCCGAGGCACATTAATAGCAGTCTGCCTCCAATTAGGGGGGTGGTAGATCCGTCTATTATTTCAAGGAATAGGAGATTATACAGAAAGAAGAGAAGAGGACTAATCTCAGAAGCTCTAGCCAATACAAAAAGTTTCTACAGTCTACTCTAGTTCTTTCTCTAATGTTCTTGAGGAAGCATTGAGTACTTGGGAAGTATGTCAGAGATTAGGCATTTCTTTCAAGAAAGGGAGGGAGGCTTTTATGGATAAAATTAGAAAGATGGAGGAAGGTGTAGGGGGGATGGATGAAGCTGGTCTGTAAGCCAGTTTCAGTTTCTCGAAGGTTTGGGATTGAAGTGTTTATGATGGAGTGTAATATTATTTCGTGGAATGTTAGGGGCTTAGGAAGAAAGGAAAAGATTAGAGGGGTGTCGAGACTTGTTAATAAGGTCAAACCGATTGTTTTGTTTTTACAGGAGACAAAACTGAGTAAAAGGCAGAAGGGACTTAATCGAAGGTTAGGAGGTAAGCTGTTGAAGGGATTAAGTTTTCAACCAGCGGAGGGGTCTGCGGGTGGACTGATGTGTCTGTGGAATGAAGATGCTTATGAGGTAAATGAGATGTTTAATCACAGTAGATTTCAGGTGTTAATAGGGAAGTTCAAGGTGTCTAAGGTGGAGTGTGTTTTTATCAATGTGTACGGTCCTTCTGTTGAAGAAGATAAGGAGGAGTTTTTCACGCAATTGTTGGGTTATGTTCTCAAGGTTGATCTGCCACTCTGCATTGGTGGAGATTTTAATGCATATCTCGAACAAGAGGAGAAGATAGGTGCATCACAAAATTGGCATTCAATGGGTCTGCTAAGGAATTTCCTCCAACAGTCAAACCTACTAGACTTACCAATGGTAGGTGGCTCGTTCACTTGGGGTAGTAATAGAGAAAGTGCCACTTGGGTAAGGCTTGATCGTTTCTTATTAAGTACTAGCTTCTTAAGATGCTTCCCCAAGTCGGTTCAGAAGTTGCTACCTAGATCCCTTTCTGATCATAACCCGATTCTATTGGTTGAAGATGGGAAGAACTGGGGACCTAAACCCTTTCGTTTTTTTAATTATATGTTGGAGGAAGAAGGCTTCGTAGATATGGTTCAAAATGCAATGTCAGATCGGAACGATGATAGAGGGGGAAGAGAAATGTTCGGTTTATTACAAAGTACTAAAAAGCGTATTAAGGATTGGCCAACCAGAAATAAACAGGGGATATCTGAAGATATTACGAGGTTGGAGCGCAAAATAAATGACTTGGAAATTAAGGCGCAAAGTGGTGGGCTATCCAGTTTGGACTGGGAACAGCTTCTTTCATCCAGGAAAGAGCTTTGGAAAATGCACAGAATTGTGGAAAGGATATGGTGTCAACTGTCGAGGCAGAAACGGATCAAAGATGGTGACAGAAACACTAGGTTCTTTCAAATATGTGCTGTAAACAGAAACAGATTGAACACTATTTCGGCATTGAAAGTGGATGGTGAGGTGATAACAGATCCAGAGTTGATTAAAGTCCATGTTTTTCAGTTCTTTAAGAAAGCTTTTAATTCCAAAGATTTTTTAGAGGTGGAGAACTTAAATCTAAATTTTGATAAATTGAGAGGAGAACAGAGGATTAGTTTGGAGACTATGTTTTCAGAGGAGGAAGTAAGGGAGGCTATTTTCTCTTCGGACAGTTCGAAAGCCCCAGGTCCGGACGGCTTTACAATGGGTTTTTACAAGAAGTTCTGGCCAACTTTGAAGGGACAACTTATGAAGTTTGTTGAGGATTTCTATTATGGGAGAAAATGGGACCATGGTGTCAATCACGCGTTCATTTCTCTGATTTCAAAGAGAAACAATCCGGAATGCATTGAGGACTATAGACCTATAAGTCTAGTTGGCAGTCTCTACAAAATCATCTCCAAAGTCTTAGCTAGAAGACTAGTTTCAGTGATTCAAGATATTGTAAGCCCTTCACAGTTCGCATTTATTCCGGGGAGACAACTTCTTGATTGTGCTTTTATTGCAAACGAAGGTATAGACTGCTGGAGGAAGAAAGGGCTGAAAGGGGCGGTTTTCAAAGCTGATTTTCAGAGGGCGTATGACTCGGTTGAATGGCCAATTATTTTCAGATTATTGAGAGTCATGGGCTTTGGGGACAGATGGGTTTCATGGATAAAATGTTGCCTCTCAACGGCGACAATATCGGTACTAGTGAATGGATCTCCTACAGAGGAGTTCTCGATGGGTAAAGGGCTAAGACAAGGATGTAGTTTGTCTCCTCTATTGTTCAATATAGTGGGGGAACTGTTAAATCGCATGTTATTAAAAGCGGCGGATGTGGGACTTTTTCAGGGTTTGCTTTTGGAAGTTCGGATGCCCTTAGTTTAACTCACCTACAGTTTGCTGATGACCTGATTCTGTTTTGCCGAGAATCATCTACTTACATTCAGAATATTAAGAGAGTCCTGAGGATTTTCAGCATAATGATTGGACTTCATCTGAATTTGTCGAAGAGTAATTTGTATGGGATTAATGTGGAGGTTGAGACATTAAATGAATGGGCGAAAGAGATTGGTTGTGCCGTTGGAGTACTGCCAACAGTATATTTAGGTCTACCATTAGGAGCAAAAAGAAACTCCGAGGCTTTGTGGGAGCCAGTTATGCAAAGTTTTAGAAAGAAGTTATCCGGATGGAAAGCTTCTACATTATCTATGGCAGGCATATTAGTGCTGATTAAATCTGTTTTATCATCTCTACCAATTTTTTTCCTCTCTATTTTCAGGATGCCGAGTAAGGTTTATAGGAAGCTTAACTCTATTATGGCAAACTTTTTGTGGGGGGAGGGTCCTTTAAAGGGCCGAATTCACTGGGTGAATTGGAAAAGGGTCTGTCAACCTTTAGAGGAAGGTGGTTTGGGAATCTTGGATTTGAATTTCGCCAATAGAGTGCTGCTAGGTAAATAGGTGTGGAAGTTCGCAAATGAAAAAGACTCACTTTGGAAGAACATGATTTGCAGCAGACATAATGTGAGCATCCAGTCCTTAGACCTCAGCAAGGCAGTCTCTCCGTCGGATTCTTGGATATGGAAGGGTATTACAAAGAATTTTTTGGCAGAGGACGAAATTGGATATGGTTTGAGATCTCACTCGAAGATTCAAATTGGCAATGGAAAGTCGGTTGATTTCTGGCATGATGTGTGGCTAAACGAGGATTCCTTAAAGAATCAATTTCCAAGGATTTACGCTCTTTGTAATAATAAGTGGGGTAAAGTTTCAGAGTTTGGCAGTCTAATGAGGAACAAATGGATTTGGAACATTCAGACGAGGAGGAATCTCTGTGATTGGGAGTTGGATCACTGGATTCTCTTGATGTCATTATTGGAGAATGTCGGTCTCTCGGATTCGGTGGAAGATTTTCTGGTATGGTCGGGGAAGGGAGATGGATTGTTCACTGCTAAAGCTTGCAGGTTGACCCTTTCTTCCAACTCAGAGGGTAATTTCATGTGGAAAAGGTTTGTTTGGTCAGGTTTGGCTCCTCCTAGGGTCGAAACCTTTCTTTGGCAGGTTGCTCATCAAAGATTGGCAGTTAGAACGGAGTTGATTAGAAGAGGAGTTCTTTTAGAGGAGGTCTTTTGTCCTTTTTGTGCTAAACAGAAGGAAACAGTTCAGCATTTGTTCATATCGTGTTTGGTTGCATGGGACGTATGGAGCAAGTTCTGGAGGTTATGGGGAGTCTCGTCTGTGTTGCCTAAAGATCCAGTCTCTTTGCTGTGTTCTTGGTCGGACTTAAGGCCTAAGTCAATTATATGGAGCCTTATTCCGGGGGTAGTTCTATGGTCATTATGGAAGGCTAGAAACTCGGTGGTTTTTGAAGATTGGAAACTGGACAGAGATACTCTTTTCTTCATATGCAGATTCAGATTGGTTAAATGGTTCCTAGCCAAGTACCCGAATTTTTCCATTCAGGTTGACTCTCTTGTAGGGGATCCTACACTGGCAGATAAGCATCAGAGTAGTGACCATAAAAGGATGAAGGTGCAGGGATGGAGTCCTCCTCCACTTCATTTTTTTAAAGTTAATGTTGATGGGGCAGTTAGTGGGGATGGGCTGCTGGGGGGTTTTGGGGGCATTTTAAGAGACTCGGATAGTAAAATTCTAGGGTCTTTCTCGCACGTTGTTGGTCCAGGTCCCCCCCCACTCGCTGAGCTGAAAGCCATTGAGAAAGGCATTGATTTCTTCCTTTCGACGGATTGGGCATTGGAAGGAAGGTTAATTATAGAAAGTGATTGTAAGTCAGTGGTGGATTGGATTTTGTTGCCGACTTCATCTCCTCGTTTTCTTAGTTCGTTGGTTCAAAAAATTGCTTCCATAATCTTGGAGAGGGAAATCATTATTAGACATATCCCGAGGAGTTGTAATTGTGAGGCTGATTCTCTAGCTAAACAGGGGATTGGATGAATATTATTAAGTGTCATAGAGGTTTTCTAGCAGGTTCTTGGTCTATTAAGGCTGAAGGGGCTGGGAAAGTTTTGTTATTGTTTAAGGAAGGTTTGGTCGGTTAGGGAGTTTTGTTTAAATATTATGTAATTTTTATGGCTTTGTCAGTGTGTCTTGGTTGTATTTTATGTAATGAGTCCCTGATCAATAAAATCCTAAGGCACTCTTTTCCTCCCTCCAATGATTAAGGAACTTTCCCAAGAATTCCTTTAATCAAGAAGGGGGATTTTAATGAGGCCTGTTATTTCTATCAAAAAAAAAAAAGATTTTATGTTTATTTCAGGTTCTGTTTAGTTGTGGTTTTTTAAACTGGTATTTTTTTCTGGCAATATAAATCAAGTGCCGTATGGGTTTTATTACTTTATTTTTTGCTCAAATCAACCAAACTGGAAGTATATTGTCAAGTTTCAACGAAATTGAAGTCCAATGGCTAAGTTTCACTTTCACCATTGCAGAATTTCCAATTTCACCTTCATGCCAGTACTAAAATATGAATATTGAGTGTTAATATTTGTGTCAGAACTGATTGGTCTGGTTTTCTCCTGTTGTGATGATTGAGTTTTGTTTTTCCAGTTGATACTTTGAGTTTGCTTGGATGTTCTTGTATGCCTGTGATATTTTAGGAATTGTTCAAATTTTGTATGTTTTTGTGATATTTCTGTGTTGTTTGTCCATTGCTCTTTGTACACCTTGGTCCACATTATCATTTAAAACTAGATATTTTGAAGCAATGTACTGAGGGATTTGTTTAAAGACCTAAACTGTCTCTGAAATTTATCTAACTTGTTTTTGCGCAGCTATTTATTTAGCATGGGCATATATTCCTGAACCTTGGTTACATTCAATCGGGATCTTCTATTATCCTAGCAGGTCAGCAATATTTTTGGTGCTTGCTAAATTTAGGTCTCACACACTTCTCTGTCTCTGAAAAATGGATAAAATAATGTGGGACAAAGTGGTTTGCTTGAATGGTAGTGTTTGAGGGATGATCGGAGGTCTAATATTACATTGATAGTATGTTGAAGCTTAGATCTTAGAATTTTATGACAAGGAAAACAGAAAGGTAGGTTGTAGGAAGCAATAGCAAATCTTTGCTCGATTGACATAAGCAACAAAAAAAAAGGGGGGGGGGAGAGAGAGAGAGAAAATGCATTTGTGGAAAGCAGGCAGTCACACACATAGGGTGTGCTTCCTTGAGTGGAAAGTGATAGGACGAATGAGGAGAATGAAAAAGCAGAAAGAAAATGAATTGGAAGTGTCCTTGGTAAAAAAGTAAAGTGAGATGAAAAACAATACGAAAGAAAGTTACTTCTTTCAATTTTTCAGGTATTGGGCTTTGGCAGTTCCAACTTATGCTATGGTGATAATAGTTCTAGCTGTCACATTTTATATCGGCCTCAACTTCATGTCAACCCCTCCACCAACTTCATTAACCACAATGTTTGGTAAGTTCTAGCTTGCTTTTCTATTGACGTGTTCATGGATTTTGCATCCCTACTAAAAGTGTGTATAAAGATACCATAATATTCTGAAGTCAAAATGGTTTATCACACAAATCTGTTTCGATCTGTTATATAGAAAGAGAGAGAGAAAGTTAAGATCCATTTACACATTTAAAAGTTCTACACTTTTTTTGGATAGATTAACTGAGTTTAGTGACTGAGATTAAAGCTTTAAATTTTGATGATAATTCACTTTTTTTTTGTTTGTAAAAAACTCCTCATTTGCTACTATTAATCTCTGTCTTTCATTTTCACCATCCAACAATTCAGAAAACTTATTGTGAATGGATCCTACCTCGTATATATTGCAATTGCATGATTGGAATTTATACCCTATTTTACATTTCTTTGTAGATGAATTTAGCAGAGAACCTTCGAGCTTTTTGTCTCATATGGAGGGAGATGAGCAGCCAATTGAACCCATATCCGATCTTGGGATCGACAAGATTAATGTTCTCATGTTCGATGATACTAAATGACACGTCCACTCTAGTCGTTCATCTATACTGCCTCTCCATTATTGGGTCTGGAAAGCATCCACGCTTCCCTTTAAACCGGATTAGTTGGCAAGTTTTGAAGAAATTGTCATGCAATTTCTTATTGTTTGAGGGAAAAAAGGTTTGTATTAGGGTTTAGGAGATGTATTTATGAGATGAATCAATTTACCTTCACTCTGTGACATAAGATTGAGGAGTTTTTAGATTAATTCGAAGATGCGTTATTCATTGTAATCGTATGATTTCGTAAATGGTCACATTTCAAATAATGTATTGGATGATGGTTTCATTCCATGCAATGCAATGACTAACTACGATAAAAGTAGCATAATATTTTGACATTTAAGTGATCCAGGGAGGATATTTTGATTTTTCAGTCATTGAAGGGATTCTGATGAAGCTTTAATTAAAGTTTTCATTTTTCAGAAGATTTTCAATATAAATAAATCGTTTCATCTCTACTAATTTTAATTCAATTGATAATATTTGCGAAAATAAATAGAAACATAAAATTAAAAGTTTAAATAAGAATAATGATTACTTAAAAAAATTACGTAATGCACTTTAAAAACATTTTTTTCTTCATTGACAAAATAAAATAATTAAAAAAAGGAAACTAGAAATAGGGTTTCCGCATTCAAAGCACACATGTCGAGAGGGATTTTTTTTTCATGAAGTTGCCGCTTTCACGACCTCTTAACAACAAAAAAACAATTTTAAAGTTCAAACTTCAAACCCCCAACGGATGTTACCAAAACCAAAGTGGGAAATATAAGAAGAAGAAAAGCTGAAAGCTTTTATCTGTTACCTCAAAAACTACTTGAAGATTGGCCAAAAAACAAGAAGGGAAGGGAACCCAGAATTTGTTATTGCATGTAAAAGGAGAAACAATGTCAATGGATCTCAATGATTACACTATCATCAAAGAGGGAGAAGCTGAGATTCTTATGCATGCTAAAAATGAAGTTTTTTACAACAAAACCCAGGTACCAATTTTGCTTTTTTTAAAAAAAAAAATTATTGAATTAATCTGTTAGAATTTTAATTGTTTTTTTTTTATTTTAGTGGGTGGGTAGCTTTCGGTTGAACTGTTGGGAAATTAAAATTTGATTGAATTCATGGTTAATTTTTTACTTAGTTGGAGGCTTTTGGTTTGATTACAAGGTTTTACATTTTTCGTTTTAGTGAGTTAAGCTATATCTCTACGGACTCACTCTTTCGTGAATATTGTAAAGTAATGTCACAGTGATTGGCTACTCAGAAATGGCAGGAAAGGAGAGCAAGTAAAAATTTCTCTTTTCAATGCGTACTACATTTCTGGATGCCTTGAGCGGGATATTGTTTCCTCTGCAGTATATTGTAGTGTTAGTTGTTTGTTTGGTTCTTCTTCACTAGTATGGATCCTAATTATTTACTATGATAATAATAATTAGGTTAACAACAGAGACATGTAAAAGAAACAAATCAGCAGCAAATGTGCCAGAGAAGAATGCTTTGATATCTGACATAGACAATAAAACTAATGGTTCTGATATGAATACCAAAAAATCAAATGAAGAATGTGAAGAGCCTGGAGAAAAACCTGAAGAAGAACGTTGTACCACATCAGAAGAACCAGTTAAGAAAGAGGGAAAAGTTCAAGGGGAGGTCAAACCACCAAGAGTTCTAGAGGTTTTTTCCAAAATCGTCTTTTTTCTCTGTTGTAAATTTCTATGCTTTTCCCTCCCAATGCTAGCCATGCCATTTTCTGAGTTACTTTTAAGGTGATTTTATAGGCCTTGTCAGCTTCCGGGTTAAGGGGTCTGAGATATGCACGGGAAGTAGAAGGGATTGGTCAAGCCTTAGAAAATGATGAAGGTATTATAGATGTATTGATGTTCTGGATGGTATATTTATATTATTTGAAGGATTGAGGGAGGACCTATAGTTTCTCCATTTCTGGTTCCGATGCATGTCCATGCCATTACTGTGTCTCTTCTTGCAGGGGCAGTTGAAGCTTGCCAGAGAAATATAAAGTTCAGTGGTTCTTAGCATGTTCAAAAGTGGAGTCGCATCTCGCTGATGCTCGTGTGTACATGCTTACCAACCCAAAAGAATTTGATGTGGTGTGACATCTGATAAATTATCTTTCAAAGTAACAACTTTATATGAAAATTTTGGCTCGCTGCAAAAGCATTTAATCTGATATGAATATGCAGTTGAAGCTTTAGGTTGAACTCTGTGGAAAATCTTCAATGTAAATCGTTCATATCATGCATTCATTTTATGTCAAAACCACTTTATATGTCTGATATTTTATCTTTTAAATTAACAACTTTACATGAAAATTTTTACTCGCTGCAAAAGAATTTCATCTGATATGAATATGCAGTTGAAGCTTTAGATTGAACTCTGTGGAAAATCTTCAATATAAATCGTTCATATAATCATATTATGCAATCATTTTATGTCAAAACCACTTTATACATAGTAAAAGAATTAGGTTGTTTTTGTTATTCACAATTCATGATTTTTTTTATAACAATTCACAATTCATGATTTTTTTTATAACAATTCACAATTCATGATTAATAGGTAACTTTTATTGTTTTAGGGTGGAACTATTCAAAGGCAAGACATGCTTATATTCTTTATTCCCAAATTTTGTGTTTCAGGTTGATCTTGACCCTTATGGTTCTCCTTCTGTGTTCCTGGACTCTGCAGTTCAATCTGTTGCCGATGGTGCCATGTTGATGTGCACTGCAACTGATATGGCAGTTCTATGTGGGGCTAACGGGGAGGTCTGTTATTCCAAGTAAGATTTACTACTTCTACCCTATTTTGACTGATTTTGAATACTTAAGCTCATCTTATAACTGCACATTGGAACAGATATGGATCTTATCCATTGAGAGGGAAATACTGCCACGGCTTTGAGGATACTGCTAGCCAGCATTGAGGTAGTTTCACGTCCTTCAGAAAACATGTTCGTTAAGCAATTAAGACACATTATTTAGTAAAGGACTCCTTTATTCTTTCACTTGCAGAACTTCTAATTGGTAAAGGACATTAGAAAACATAAATGTAATTATCGCCTTGTCTTAGAACTGCATTCTTTTAGAATTGAATTCCAATAAATTCTTTTTATTTGTCATAATTGGTACATCTTTCTTGAATACAGAGTCATGCAAACCGCTACAAACGATATATTGTTCCTGTACTCTGTCCAGATGGACTTTTATGTCCGTGTCTTTGTTCGCATATACACGTACGTGGCCTGTTTTATTTTAGTTTATTAAAGTAGAAGCTACTCTAACATAATGATGATGGAACGTCAATTAACTTGGTGCAGTTCAGCAAGTGCGATGAAGAATACTCCCCTGAAGCTATCATATGTCTATCAGTGCATCGGTTGTGATTCTTTTCATCTGCAGCCTATTGGGAGAACTGTTTCTAAGGTGTGCTTTCTTATTTATAATGCCATTGGTGCTTCTTATTTGTTATCATGATGCACATCTGAACTCCTTAAAAGAACTTTCCTTTGTCTGCCCATTCAATTGCTTAGTGTTGCCATCGGAGACACGTTCATGCAACTAGTAGGTTCTATAGAGTCTGATGATTGTAGAACTTTCCGTATGTTATCTGACAATATACTTCTCGCTGTTTTATGTGTGCTATGTTTCATCAAAGACTATTTTTCTTGGTGTAGCATAATTTTGAATTTCATGATATTTTGATATTACGTCGACCTTTGTATTTCTAGAATACCAGTGTGAGGTATCTCCCAGGTTTTGCACCTGTTGTCCCTCGAGAGTGTAGCCACTGTGAGAAGAAATTTAACATGGGTGGGCCTATATGGTCTGCTCCAATCCATGATCAAGAGTGGGTAATGAACATACTAGCAGATGTAAAATAAATGAAGGATCGTTATCCTGCCTATGATCGCATCTCTGCTGTTTTGACTACCATTTCAGAGGTATGAATTTTTTTACCGTCAGATGTTATTTCAATAACTTGTAGCCATCCCATTTTCTATTGTGATAATAAATTGTTGAATCAAATTTCAATATAACTGTTTTCACTCAAATATTTCGAACATGGAAATGTCAGCTACAATCTTTCAGATGAACATCCAGTACACGTTTTTAGATATCTATTTATGTATGTTACCTGATTTGAATTTCTTTGCAGGAATTGCCCGATGTGCCTCTCTTTTTGAGTCTGCACAACCTTTGTGCTACACTAAAATGCACTTCCCCATCTGCAGTAATTTTCCTCTCAGCTGTGATCAATGCAGGATATCAAATTTCTGGAACCCATGTGAATCCATTAGGACTAAAATCGGATGCTCCTATGGATGTCATTTGAGACATAATGCGCTGCTGGGTAAGAGGCATCTTTCTTTTGTTTCTATACTTCATTTTGTGTTAACGTGCACACGGAATAAAGTTAAAACAAGTAACCTTGATTACTCATTGGGATTTCAAACCCAACTCCAGTGCATTAATTTGGTCGAGACATGTAATGGAATGTTGTTTCATAAGTTTTTGTTTTTTCTTTAGGTTAAAAACCATCCGGTTAAAGCCCAACCAGCTGATCAGTCCAGAAGTGTAATACTTGCCAAAGAACCAGTTCTTCAAGTATGTTTCCTATGTTGCATTCTTTAATTGCTTACTAATACCCCCGCCATCCCTGGTCTTCCGATCCTTGTTTCATGTAACGCATGTGAACAGATGCATTCTCAGACATAAGTTCAGATTGAAGGTGGCAAAAGTTCTTTTTAACACCCGCAACCCTTTTCCTTTTGACAGGCAAATTTCGCTCGAGCTGTTGCATCCCTGAGCAAGGCACAAGCGAAGAAGGTTGCTCGATTCCTTCCAAATCCTGAAAGGCACTGGGGACCGAAGCTTAGGGCGGCCGCCAAATCACCAGCAAGCACATATCACTTTTGGGTGAAGAGACAGTAAATGGATGTCTCAGCCATCAAGATAGCGAGCTCAACACCAAACGTCAAAAAACCGAACAGATGGAGGATGCTACCACAGAATCATAGACCAGGCTGGCATTAATCTTATATTCCTTCCATCTAAATATTATCATGATTGAATGCAGGTTAGAATGATCGTGGCAGCATAATCAATTTTGCAAAATGTGATTTCTATACTTGATTAAATAATCGAACACATGAGTAAGTTATCATTTCAACGCCATTGAAGCTAAAAGAAGCAAAAGATTCTCCAAGATTTGCTAATGAAGCCACAAAATGAAATAGTACTGTAATTGGATCATTCAATGCCTTGCGTCTTAAGAATTCTATTGCATGTATGCATCTACCTTAACGTTTGCTTTTTTGGTTTTTGGTTTATCTTATGGTAATTATTTATCTATAATTTCAAAGGTAGTACTACACTTTTTTTTTTAGAATTTCAGATCTTATAGTCTAATATACATTTTTATTACCAAAAAGTAAAAATAACAAACAAAATAATCAAATGTATATTTTTATTACAAAGACTGTCACAAGGAGGAATAATATTTCAACAGAATTTTTCAAGTTCCAGTGTTGAATAGGTTAAGGCCATTTGATTGTGCTCCGAATGAAGAAACATGCATATATTTGGATAGAGAAAAACAAGTTAGTGGTTGGCGTAGACATTGATAATACTTTGATAACACTCATCATAGAACAACATTTAGCTTTTTCTGCACCTCTTCGCGCACGTTCCACTGCATTCATAATAAAAAACCACATTTTACAATGTCGTTTTACCTCAAACGAACACTTAAAAACTGAAATAACAACAAAGCTAAAGTGTAGTAGTGTGCCTGCAGGTTGTTAATCTCCTCATCCGTGAGTGATCACTCCATGGATCGATATGCAATCCGATAACAATGACTCGTCATTCCTTTCTTGTTCGTAAAGTTATCTATCAAGCTCACCTGGTTTTGACGAAGCAAAAAGTTATCTATTAAACTCCTACCAGAAAAGATGGTCAAATGCTTGTATCACTGTTGTTGAAAGGCTTTAGGTGATTGTTATTGTTTAAATTGCTTACCTCTTCAACAAGATCCCCGGCTATTCCTCTTATAACTTCACATAAGTTGTTCTCCGTAAACGATTCATTGATCCAAAAACTCATGTCTTTGTAACAGGGAGGATACTGCAAAAACAATTGAGTTGTCAACCCATGCTTCTGTAGTAGGCATTAAACGATTAAAAGAAAAAAATACCGTGGAAAAATGCAAAATTTATACCTTCGAAAAGGGTTTAAACTTCACTCCCATTTGACCTTCAGAAAACTGTAATCAAATAGCTTAATCAAACTTTGGAGGAGACACTACATTAGGATTCCAAGAATTCAACATTCAAATCATGGAGCTACATTAAGTAGCTACCTGTGAGGTAAATCGCTCATCGGTTGTCCAAAATAGGCAAATATCTGGAATGTCGAATAAAACCATTGCTAGCCTCTCCAATCCAAGTCCAAAGGCCCAAGCAACACTGTTCGGTCTGCCGTTACTTTTCAATATTTCTTGCTCCATCACCCCACAACCCAAAACCTCCATACATTTCTCCTGAAATTTGTTGTAGGTTGCTGGTAAGTTATACCCGGTGCTAAAGTTTACCACATGTACTAGTAATCAACTTAAAATGATTCAGATAGAACAACAATCAATGTAGAAAAGAGAACTAAAAGCCAGATTACAAACATGTAGTCACCACCCTCTAATGCTGTTAAACAACCATACAAGAATTTTTTTGACAAAAGGACTATGAACATTGTAATAAATCAAACAAAGGAAAAGGCTAAATAATTTAAACTTAAAGAAAACACTAAGACCATCTTACAGAAATAAAACAAAGAGAATACCTTAAAATAGATTTCAAGTTCATATGAAGGATTGGTAAATGGGAAATAGGCATCAATCCAACGCATCTCCACAGCACCTGGAATGTTAACAGATGAGGCTAATTGACGTATTGTAGTATTTACAATGCAAACCTTTGATGAGTAACTTCATAAAAGTGATCAGAATTTATAGTAGCCAGCTAGATAATTCTTTCCATAAAATCTTTTTTAGATTTCACGGCACTAATATATACATCTCTATGGTATCTCTAATAAAATTGCAAATCTGCAATTAATTCTTGTAAAAAAAGCTCCAACTCCTTGCCAAAACCAATAGTATATTCATGATGTGAACAAAGATATTGGTTCAATATGGAATACGAGTTTTTGCCAACGCCGATAGTATACTCATTGTGGCAGGCATTCATCATTCTGCAAACATGTAATCCTCAACACAGCTTTGAATCTAAAATTTACCAAATAAGTGACGAGCTAGGCCTTCTAGACTTTTCTTTTAAGTCATCAGCTGCATACAAGGTTGGATCCAAACCTGATGCCTCCCAAATATCTGGAGTAAAAGCACTAACCCCTTCCATCTGTAATGTAAAGGGGAATATACTTTAGAGGGGAACAAAATAAATGAACCTGAATTATGAACATTAGCATCTTATAACAAATTTTACATGTCAAATCAAAACTCTTCACCATGTGGCCCACAAAGGATCCCATGGTAGTGCCCAACAAATGGTTGAGCTGCACTTGTAGACTGAGCAGAAAATTACCAAATAAAGCTAGTAAAAATTGAAGATATTTTCAACAAAGTGAAACCTGATGAAACACAGAGTAATGGGTAGAATCTATAGAATCCCTACGGTAAACATCGCCAGTTACAAGGAAATGAGTGTGTCCCCTTCTCAACAGCTCTGCTTGATGAGCACTTGTATGACACCTCAGTACAGTTTGAGAATCAACATAATATGTATCATTATAGCTCCTGCTTACATGATCGGCAGGCACCAGTACATCATCAAAATTCTGGAAAAATAATTAATAAAGATTTACTGCAATAACCAAATAAATACTCTCAAAAACTTGTCCAATGATCCAACATATATTGTAACATAATTAAGACAATTAAATTTGTTCATCATACAGAAGACAAAAAGTCTCTTAAGGAGCACATAAAATTGGATAAAAATAGAGGCCTAGAATCCAATAACGTAGATTTTTGAATATATAAGAATGAATTAATTCATTTAATCATTCCATCGCTTCAAAATTGAATGGCCTTAAAACCAAAATAAAGACATTTTTAGAAGTTGGTCGTACTGCTTGCAGAGCTCCAAAAACAACTATGCAGAGAAGTAAAACCCTTGTGCACTGAAGGACTTGGTGAACATTTATCAAGCCATATGTAAGGAGAAAAATGTCTATCATCTCTCCCTCGGTCACTAATCCACAGACAAAAACATACAGAGAGGTTCAAACTTACATAGTAATCTATGAAATCCATAAGGTAATACACAAGCAGACAAGCTTCTGTTATCTACAAAAGTTCATAGAGATAATAGGAATGAAATTACAGAAATATCTAACCTCAAATTATATTCCCTTTCCATCCAATATTATTTACGAGAGAAAATGAAAATTCAGGGAGCAGTGGATTACGTTGTACCTGTTTCACTGAAACAATTGGGCAGAGATCATCAAACTTATCAAACATAGTAGGGTAATTAGTATCAAAATATTCATATATCCCATTCTTCAGAATCCCAAGTGGGTGGTTATTCCTTCTGTGGAGCTGCATTCCCAGTTTCGAGAAAATCGTGTCCGGGACATTGTTTGTCGGGTCATCCCTCACCACATCTACAAATCCCAACATCCAATAAATACTAAGCCAATTGTAAACTAAGAATACACATAAATCCATGAATCAAAATCCCTCACCTTAAAAATATTTAAACCAAAAAAAATCAACAATTGATTCCCATTGCAGAGAATTTCCAATCATTTAACATTTCAAAAAGAAGGGTGTAATCGGCTTCGATTAACCACCTTATAAAAATCTTCCATTACGAAGCATATCAAACAAATACCCCATAAATTTAATTTCCTTTATCAAATAAAACTTGCACACAAAAAGGCATATTCTCTTTGTTCCAAATTAGATTAATCTAAGGGGACAATGCCCATTCCCCAAAGAAAGAAAGTGCAATAATAGATGGGCTCATCTAGTTAAAATGCAAAATCAGAAAACACTGAAATGACCCAGTTCAAGAACAGTCAAGAAGAAACCAAGTTAACAAAAAAAAATAGCATTTTTGTACCATCTTTAGATATTTTGATTCCACCAAGCTCTAACACAGAGGAAGCCACTGGTTGCCTCCATTTTTTCTTAAAAGAAAGAGAAGAAGCAGAAGAGGAAGAAAAGGGTAAGAAAGAAGAAAAGCGTTTGAAACCATTTATGTGGTGAAAAAGGGAGGTTTTGGAAAAGATAGCTGAATGAGCACTTGAAACTACCGCCATAAAAAAGCCTTGGTCTTTATTTAGTGTCGAGAAACTTAAACCATCTGCCGCCGAATTGGTTTGTTTATCTAACATATTTCTCAAGGTAAATTCAATCTTAGATCATTCTATTATGAGTACATTTACAAATGAGTCACTTTATTTTAAACAATTGTAATCGAGTCATTTAATTGCAAGTGAGTCTTGATGGGTAAATTACAACATATGTCATAGTATTGTAAGTAAATTTATAATTGGATTAATTTAATTATAAATTTTAACAATTATGTCACGCCAATAAAAATAATTTGACTTTTTGTAACATATGATGGTTAAATTTAATTTAAAAAAGATTAATTTAATTAAAAATTAAACTTTAGGACTAAATTTACCTTTATACATTTTATTATTGTAACTTCTTAATAGAATTACATTACATCCCTAGTAAATCTCCTGAAATAAGATAATATTAATACATAAATAAAGGTACAAAAGAAGAAAAAAACTGTTTGTCACTGAGACTAGGAGCTTCAGCTGTTAAGCACAACCTGAACTTCCAAAATACGTTGACAATGGCTTTTGCATATGCTGCAAATTTTCTAACCTGTTTTGCCATTCGACAAAGCAGCAGCAGCAGCAGTGGGGTTGAGCTCATCCCAAACTTGAATCCACGTGACCATGGCCTCGGCGAGCTTGTGGAAGTAAGGGTCAATTTTGCCAAGCTTTTCCTTGATTTGCTTAGACAGTTCGACGTAGCATTTCTGAACAGTGGTGTAGTCTTTTGGAAGAACAACTTGCTGGAAAAATGGGATTATCTCAAATTGCCAGTATATTCCTTTGTATTCTTTAGGTTCACGACTGTGATAGATGTAAGGCAGACCCGTTTTCACTCCCAACTCCGTATGATCACATATCAACTATACATTTAATCATTGAACCAGGCTGGAGATTAATATCTGTAAACTTTATGTTATTTTTTTATGCAAACGGAGAACATGAAAATACCTTGATGCACCAGCCAGCCCACATATGTCATCGTATCGTCCTATTGGCTGATGATCCTCGCCCATGAGTCCGAAGTACATGGCGGGACCAATGAGGTGACGGTAGAAGGCCAAATTCATGCCACACATGGGGAACAAGGTGCTCTTTGGAATTGAGAGGACCGCGTCCACGTGTTCCTCTCTAGAGGTTTCACAAGTTGGGTTGGGGCATTCGTAATCTGGGATGTTTAGCCACAAACCATGAGAAACAGCAGTCGGAAGACCCTCTCGGAGACTGAACGAGTAGCCTGTAGCCACGGATGAAATCTACGCCGTCTGCGATTAGATCATACAACGTTTTCAAAAAGAAGGGAACTGATGGTGATAGCAGGTTCTTGATATGTTGCTCCAGTGCATTGATGGCTTTACCGGATGGGTCCTTAGCGACCTAATCATGAAAAAAAATAATGATCCAGAGAAGATCATAAAATGAACTTTTAACTTACGAAGCAGTCATCGTCGATGGTGAAAATGTATTTCTTCCTGGACACCATGTAACCGAAGCAACGACAAGCGGAGTCCTTGAACGAAATGCAGGAAGCCTTAGGGCCCGGAATCCTGTTAATCTCATTCCTGTTGTAAAGCTCATAATCAAAGTCATTGGGGACCTTGATGATCCTCGAAGGATCACCGTCTTGAACGATGATGAGGTGGTAAGGCTGAAAAAAGCCCTCCACATCTCAAGAAAGTCCAAGTTTCTTATAGTTGGTATAACGATGTCGAGCTCATCTTTCAGCTGATGCTCTGGTGTTGCTGCAACTGCTACTTCTATTGGAGAGGCTGGCTCATCTGTCATAATCGCAATTGTTAATAGAGAAGAGATTTTTGTTGGGGACTGATTGAAAGAGAAGGAGACTGTTAAGGCACATGGAGAAATGAGTGAGGCGTCACGAGTTTACGGATAAAGAGAGCCGAAAGACCTCTTAAAGAGTTTTGCATGGAACGAGGATTTCTTCAAAAGCTCAAAATCCCTATGTTTTAGGCTCAAGACTTGAGCTTTTGTCGAAAAAAAAATGTATTATTTAAAATCATTAAACTACAAAAAGTATTGTTCTCCTTAGAAATTCTCGATTCGAGAATATCTCGAATTCGAATAATTACGTCTTCAAGATATGTGTGCATTCATTGTCAATTGACTAAGTAATCATGTATAATTTATACAGAATTCAATAGTAAAGTTTGTTAATACAATTATACCATTCAGATGACAAAAGTTACATTTCTTGTTAGTAAATAACATCACTTAAACATCGGTTATAAGAACAAAACTACAACCGTTTTCCCTTAAAAAAAACCATAAAATTAGACAATAAACAAAACCCAGAATCAATCTTTTGACAAAGAAGTAGCAAACCATAGAGAATTTATATTTTCAATAACCATTAGAGAATATGAAAGGTGGAACTCTTTGCAGTCTGCAAGCTTTAGGTTGTGATGAATGAGTTGGTGAAGGTACAATGCCGCAAAGTAATATCCCTTGAATCCTTTGAATCTGTTGGTTTGCTTAAGATGGAGAAAGGTGCTGTTTCATAACCCTGCTCGTCAACAGCAAGACAAGTTATTCTAGCAACAGCTCCTTAGAGATGTAAATGAACATAAGGTTCGATGAACTATTCATGAACCGTTCTTATAGCATTTCATTATGTTTGTTTATTGATTTACACTCCTACTCGGATTATCAAGGATATATAAAAAAATGATGCTTCATGGGGAATAGGGTTATTAGTTAGGGAATGTACTTTTAACTGGGGTTGTTTTGGTGCATAATTTACATAGAATGATGCCTTCAACACCAATGGAGAGTGGTTTATCATTCACATCAAGCATGGGTTTGTAAAATGGTTGTGGTTTTGAAGCGTAGCCATAATCACTAGCAGAAGCAAAAACAACCATGAATGAATATAGAATCAAAGATATGAAGAGAGTGGTGAGAGCCATTGACTTGTAATGAAGAATAAACAAAAACACTAATTCAAGGATTAAAGGGATGAAGAGCTATTGCAATATGCCCACACATATATATAATTACATAATATCATTAGATAATCAATGAAAAATGTCTGATTAAAAACCAAATAATAAAATATATGCATAAAGATAGTGAGCTGTGCTTGCACGATGAATTTTTTTATATTTTATGTTAAGCGTATGGTATTAATTCATTGAACTAAAACCATAACAATCTTAAAGAAAATAATAACAAATTGGAACCACTTCTTAGAGCTATATAATTTAGGTTGATAATTGTGGGTTTGGGAACGACAATTTGGGCTTAATTAGGAGAGATAGGTGCTGAACAAAAAATATGGATTTGGAGATGGTATTGGAATTATTAGGAAAATAAAGATGTTTTACGATGTCGGTGACAAAAATCGACTTTGAAAAAAATTATCAGCAAGTTATGGACAACTTTGCTTCATTTTTTATTTTTCAAATTAAGTTAAAAGAAAATTAAACTAGAGGGATTAAAATGAAATTTAATAAAAATAGAATGATGAATTTAAAGAAGATGCCCAAATTTCATTTAATATTAATTTATGGAAAATCATTATTTTAATCCTTTACTTTTATTTCTTTACAATTTGGTATAAAATTATGGGGGGGGGGAATGAAGCAAAGTCGATGACAGATGAGTACGACTTTATCAATAATTGTAGAAACATCTCTATTTTCTTAATTAATCTGATACTATACCAAATCCCTATTTTCCCTATTTTTAAATTGATTATTTTGTTATTTATATTGTGTCCGAAAAGATAAGAGATATACTTAAGGGCCTAGGATTTGTTAAGTGAAATCAGCCTTTTCTTAAGTGGCTAGCCCATCCTCCCATCAGTTTTGCTGGTTCATAAAGATTTGAATTTTAAAGATAATGTTATTAAGAGAAATAATTATGAACTTTGAATATAGATCCTATTAAAATTATCATATTTGGAAATGCATGTTAACTTTATAATTAATTTCATCTTTTTGGCTGAACTTCCAAGCTAAACCATTCATTACATTTGGGACTATTTTCCACAATGATTAGATCCTGGAAACAGGAAAAATTTCCTACTCTTGTTAGAACATATTTTAACTGCACAAAGTTGATCACACTATATTTTACTTATATACATACATCTGTTAGTCGATTAGATGAAACTCTAATGTGCAGTCCATTTGGTGCTTCCACTCTTGGAAATTTCATCAATTTTTGTTCCCCAACTTCTCCCCATCTGCACACAAAAAAGAAAAAAAGAAAAATCAATTTCCCTTTTTTTCCTTCTTAAATGTTGTTTTTCAAGATTAATCAAATTAATTTTTTTAGACAATTAAATTACCTGTATCTAGTTACAAAATAGTGAAGGAAAGTCGAAACTTCTGCAATTCCAAGTTCCTTCCCTGGACATTGCCTGGTGCCCCCTCCAAATATCAAGAAATAACTTTGAGATTCCAAGCCCTTGTCCTGTTTCCATCAACCATTTAAAGTCAAACATTGAATTACATGCATGGATAAAAGGAAAAAAGAAAAAATAGGGTTTACTAACCATCCACCTCCATGGATTGAAAGCTAATGGATCTGGGTATAGGAAAGGATCATAGTTTATTTCCCTTGTATAAACATAAATTCTCCACCCTTCGGGAATCACAAATCCTGAGAAAATAAATAAATAAGATTAGTCATTGGTGAACATTCAATCATTTGACAAAGAGTTGTAAAAGTTCTCTTTTTTTTTTTAAAAAAAAAATCCTTTCTATTCAAAAAATCATTGAAAAAATTAAGACAGATTCATCCAGGGAACAGTCTAGCTGGATTGGTAGGTATACCATTGTAAATAATGATATGGTAAGGTCCACCAAAACAAGATGATCTGATTTTCTTTTACATTTTTTATTAGAAAATGTGTAAAAAAGTGTTCTAAAATGTGCAGTAAACTGCAAAGTCAGCTTATTGATTCCATGAAGTTGAAATTTGTAAAGGTAAAGAATGAAAAGGAATTCATTAATGGCTCACCATTTAGTTCCATTTCTTGAGTAGTTTTCCTCAAAACTCCATTAACAATTGTAGCTAATCTTGAAGTCTCAAAAATCACCTGCATAAAAAATGAACCTTTTACTATTAATTATTAAAAAAGAACAAAGGGCTCTTCAGAAAAGTTACAAATTACTTACTGCTCTTGTAAATCTCATCGACTTCAGGTCATTCCAATCAATTGGTTCATCTGCTTTTTTTCTTGCTCTAATTCCCATATGCTCTTTCTGGGGGAAAATATAACAGTAAATCTAATCCAGAGGAAACAAATGAAACAACGATAGAAAACAGTAAAAGTTGAACTTACTCTTAGCTCTTCAAGAACTGTTGGATAATCATGGAGAAACTTGACAGACATCATTGATGTTGTGGAAACAGTTTCATAACCAGAGTACAAGATTGTAATGATTTGATCAATGATCTCATCATCACTTAGTTTATGTCGATTACTGTCATCATTTCTCATCAAGTAACCTAGCATGTCCTTGTGGGATTCTTCACTCTCTCGTCTCTGTTCTATCAGCTGTCCCAGTATCTTCAAAATGTTTTTTCTTGCCTGAAAAATCATAGTTAGACCGTAAGAACATGAACTGAAGTGAAAGAGCTGGAGAATGGAGATAGCTTGTGAAATTACCTGAAATCCTCCACGATAATTCGTACCAGGAAGATCGATAGGTAGTGATAAGGTGCCTAAAACGAGTTTGAAGAACTCAGGCATGAATTCTTTAGCTACTGAACTGGATTCAGCACTGGCGATTTGCTTAAGTGATGATAAAAAAGCCATCTGTAGAAGAAGAACAAAACAAAAAACATATTAGAAACAGAGGAAAAACTTTGAATGTGATATATACAAGAAAGATACAAATGACGAACCTCTTTGGTCTTGTCTTGGATGTTAATAACTTTGTTGTCCCAATTACAGAGGAAAGCTCTCATGAATTCATCGATTTTGGGGAGGAGTTGTTCTCTGATCATAGTGGGGCTAATGAGAGCAAGGAGGGCTCCTCTCATTTGCTTATGAGTGGAGCCATGGACAGCTGCGATGTTGCATTTGCCCAAGATATCGAGCATGGACTGTGGATAACCGGGAACAAGGCCCTTGGCTTCATTCATTAGTATATACCTGTTGAGCTCTGGATCCATGGAAATAACAGTAGGACACCCTAGGATATGGGATTTGAAGAAAGTGCCATATCTGTTTGTAAATAACCAAAAAAAAAGCTCTATTAAAAACCATGAATTTTACTGTTTCTTTAAGCTAAATTTACAAGAAAACCCTCTCAGAATTGTTTTTGAGTGACCAAAAAGAAAACATCACTGCTTCCATAAAAGGAAAAAAAAAGAAGCAGCTATTTCATCAAACAGGTGTTGTGTTAATGTTAAGATTTGAGGGCTAAATTCACCTTGCTCTTTGGTTTTTCATGAAGTTAGGGCCTTGCTTGAGAAACTCAGTGGTTTCCCCAAAGACAGGCCAACCCATTGTACCAGGGGGCAGACCTTTCTTCCTGTATCTCATCTCATTCCATCTCAGAACAGCAGTGCATATAGAGAGCACCATTAAAAACAACCCAATAATCACCATGAAAACACTCATTGTTTCTCCCAAGAAGCTCTGTCTTCTAAGGAAAAGAAACAGCTTCTCTAAATGGTTAAGAGGGAGTCTCCAAACTCTAAATTATCCAGAAGGTCGAAGGGTGTATATATATAAATACGAGTGTGTATATAAATTAACCCCACCTCTATAGGCAAAACCATGCAGCACACTAGGAAGGGGACCCTACTCTTAGGTGTTTTTTTCACAAAATATAAGATTACTTTAGTAAATAAAACTATTGGAATGTAATTATATTATATTGTATGGTTTATTTAATTGGAGTATAAGATTAATTGGATACATATTTTACTAAATTATCCTAATAATATATGTTATTTTCAACGAGTTAAACTTTAATATTAAATTAAAATATTTGAATGAAATTGATAGAATATTTTAATTATTACACTATCTAACTTTCGAGAAAAAAATGCATTTAACATATAATTAATATAATTAGTATATTAAATTTACATTTTTAAATAATTTTCATAAATATCATGTTTATTTATATAAAACATAATATAATATGAAAAAAATAATATTGTGATCTCGAATGGATAAAAATATTATTTTTCAATTTATAAGATTCTTTTTTTAATAACTCAAAGTTAGATATTATTTCAAATAATTATATTTTATAATAATATCATTTTCACCACATAAAATAATACTAAATGATTATTATATTAAAAATTAAAAATAAATAATTTTTATCTACTCAAATTATTAATATTTTATTAAATCAAACTCTTTGTATATTATTATTATTATTATTATGTTTATAATTTTATGTAAATCACAAATAATAAGAATTGAGAATGATACATATGAAAAGAATTAATTTATTATTTCATGGATATTTTTATCCAAAGTGAGGGAAACTATAGTGATATTCTCAACATTTTAACCAAAAAGATTATTTATCTTAAAAATGATTTTTTCTGTGAACCAAACGTCCCTTAAAGATCTCAAAATAATATAAGCAGGTCCAATAAAAATTAATGTAGGAATCCATGGTTGATTAAAACATTTTTTAATAAGCTAATTATCAAGCCCTCTTAATTAACTAGATATATATTTAAATCTTACACATTTTCCCACTTAACTATGACTTAAAAAATTAATATGTAGATTAAGACACAACTCATTCTTCAAGATTTTCAGCATGGATGTTTGTTTGATAGTGTCAGAGACACCTTTAAGAGTTTATGTTTGATATATTATCGACGTAATTTGATAAATATTTGTAGTTTCATGTGAACTACAAGTATTCTTATTTATCCTCTAAGCAGAAACAAATCATGCAAGTCGTGTTCATAAGAATATAAAATTTCTCTTATAAAACATTGAAAGTTATTGTATTTATATAAAATATTTTTATAATGTTTATTGAGTGTATCCCTTTTCTTTTCTAATATCTAATTTTGTAATTCTAACAATTATGTATCAATTATCCAAATTAAATGTTTGAACGTAATTTTGTAATAATTTTTCATGATGAAGAAATGCTTTTTTTACAGGGAAATGATTCGGATATAATTGGTATGAAAACTAGATGAAAAATGAACAAGAAACAGAGTTAGGAAGTGTGTGAAGAGGCACATGCTCACCATCCTATTGGACCTAAACTTAAATTAAAATTATTATTATCCTTCACATGTTTGTCAACGAGAACTGTTCGTGGAATTACAGAATACCAAGAGGAGTCATATGAAATGAGAACAATATAAATAAATAATATGCCAAAAATTATATATAAAATAAATTATTAATATATCAAAATTTATTTAATTAAATATTGTTTTAAATACAACACGAATGCATGAGTTGTTAATTATGGATCATCACGTGAATAATAGAACATTGGTTTCATTCTAACTACAAGTTCATGGCATTGTACTTCGTAGAAAACTATGATGTTTATCTAATAAACATTTAATTTGATTTACATTTCCAACTCTTTCTTCTTTTATTTTTAAGGTAATTTTCGACAGAGATAAAACGTGAAAGCAATACGATTTTCGAGGAAATCACATGAACAATTAGAAACTATTTATTATTATAATAATTCTGAAATAAGATAAATTACTTCAAAATTGTCTGAATTTAAAAATGTAATCTTTTAGGATCGAGTGCTTCGTATATGGTTTAAGCTCTGATTGACGAGGAAAAAATGTTTTATTTTCTTTGCCAATTTAATTAACTTTTTATTTTTATTTTTTTATGCTTTAAAATTTCATATGAAGATTAAATAGTTTATTTATGTTTAATACATATATAAATTTATATGTCGTCAATTAATCATAACATATTGTCTTTAAAAATAATTATTATATTTATTTTGAAAGATTTCTGCAATTATTTGTTAAAATATTGATGGTGCATGTTAATATTCCAAAAGAAGGGTCAAAAATGAGAATTTTTATATTTACATTAAAAGAGAACAACTCTTGATATTATAAATCAATCACATTGAGTGAATAAAAAAAGATTGGGGATTTGGAGTTTTGTTAATCGATGTTATACGTCAAGCCTTTTTGCTTTACTAATTGATGGAAGGAATATGGGCATAAGCAATCAAACACTTACCCTAAATTTGCATTACGTGCCGAAATTTTCGGAATTTTCTTAATATACCAGTTAAATCATCATAGGTGTCCTTATATATATATATACATATTTATGATTTAATTAAAAAATATTTAAAATTATATCTTTTTATTAATTTCCTAACATTTTTATCAAAAGTAAATGTTTATTATTTTTAAAATTATTAATCCCCTAAATCCCTAAACTTAAAACCACACATCTTTATGAACCCTAAACCCCTAAACTTAAATCCATAAATCTACTAGAACCTTAAATTCCTAAATTTTCAATACCCAAATTCCTAATCCCGAAGCATATTATTATCATTGGACGTCATCAGTGTTGTTGAATATCCGATCACTCGTCGTCAAACCCCATTATTGGTCAACCTCATCACCGTAGCCTCAATCCCCTAAATCTTCATAAACCTTAAATCTCTAAATTTTCAATACTCTAATCTCTAATCTCAAAGTTTATTATTATTGTTGCTACCATCATCCAATATGCACTTTTTGTTGAACTCTCATTGTCAGTTATCCCCTTATCGTCACTCAAATCTCCTAAATTTAAATAGGGCATTTACGTTTTGTATATTTTAGAATCATGATTTTATGAATTTTGGTGTGTCTTATGAAAAATATAAAATTTTAGGTTTTTTTTTGAAAATTTAAGAAATATATTTTTAAAATTAAATTACATTAAAAAGTAGACCACATATTTACTTGACAATTAATAAACATCAGTGTGTATATGACAATTAACAAATTTTTAACGATTGTATTAACAAACATATATCGATAGTTTGAGGATAAAATTGAAATATTCAAAAGTTTAGAGATCAATTTTGAATTAGAATTATATTTTATCGTTAAAATTAAAACATTCAAAAGTTTAAGGACCAATTAAAAATGAAAGTCCTAGTTTGAAAATGAATTTCAAATTTTTAAAAGTTTAGAAACTAATCTATAATAAGAGTCATAATTTAAGAACATATGGTATAATTAACCCTTTCAAGTTAGAAGCAATTGTTGGTATGTGTGGCAAAGATAGTCCTTTTGTCATGGAGAAGTGCAAAGTATGAGAGTCCTTTTGCCATTAATTAGTACTTAATTTCTGCCAAAGATCCACCCGAGGTTGGTATCAGCCACATCTTCTGCCTTAATTTTACGCCTAAAGCATATGATCCATGCGTTAGGTGTAAAATATGGAAAATCATCTAAAAAGATAAGTGGTATTTTATGTAAAGAAAAAATGGTCCCCCAAAAAAAGCTTGTGGTTCTTGCTTCTTGGTATCGAATGAATTATGATAGGGCAAAACCCAATTGCAAATTGCACACGGCTCCGTACTGTAGGTGTACAAGATGATCAGTCTAATCAAGCATGTTATAATGATTTAATTCATAAAGGATACGAATAGCAGCCTTTTGTCTTTGGAATTTCTCTATGGATAAAGTGCATTCTAGATCATTTAATTATGAGTTATATGTCATTTTTAAGTTATAAATATACGTCCTAATTAAAATATTATTACAAATAAGTTATTCATTCATAAAAAATTGAAAGAGATCCATTTGATGTGTCATGGTACAGTAACATCTTTACTTTCTAAAATTTATACATTCTATTAATTTTGTATTAATTTAAAATAATTCAATAAATTTAATTCTTAATACTTAAAGATTCCATCAATTTAATATTTTTTGTGATATTATGAAATCGAGTGAGTCCATCATCAGAGCAATAATTAGAGAACTACATTATGTAATAAACAACAACAAATTAATACCAGAAAAGTAATATAATATCTTTAGGATAACAACAAAGACTTCAAATGATGAAAATTTCAAATATTAAGGGTTATATTTATTGAATTATTTTGAGTTATGATCGAACTTATAAATTGTATAAGCTTTAAGAACTCAAACTATTATCATATCAGATCATATTATTATTTTGTCTAATATTTAACGATAAAGTAACTTATTTGTAATAATATTTAATTGAGTGACTTGTTAGTAACTTTTAGAATAAAAGATAACTTATTTGTTATCAAACCATAATTAAGTGACCTTGAATGTAGTAGTTTATCCTTATCTATTGAATTCTTATAGTTGTTCTTCTTCTACATCCAAATTGTTCCGACTTTTGCTGAAGTTGATGGCTTGTCTTGATGTGGAACTAAAGCTGGAATAGATGGCGACCTAATAGAATTCGTAGGATCCATGGCCAGATCCTTAGAAAATGACTTGGCAAAAGTGGTTGAATAATGCAATCAAAAAAAAGTAGTCACATAGTGCAGTCGAACAATTATTTGCTTAAGTACGGTGATTGCTACAGTGACCACCATAAATCTCCAGGAGCATACGACGACCTCCATAGGTCTCCAGGAGCACTTGGCGACCTATGGAGCTGCAACAGCGAGGGAAGAGAGAAGAGTTGCTGCAACAGATGAGGCTTTGTAGCAAGGAGCACTTGGCGACCAATGAGGTCACTGTAACAAACACCCCAGTTCAAGAAATAATTTGGTTAGAGCCCTATATGGGAATTTTTTTTTTCCAAAGCCCTACATGGGCGAGGAAGCCGATTTGACACAAATGATGCAATTAATTTTTTCTCCTATATATATAATTTTTCCTTTTACATAAATCTTAAAAAGCAATTTTTTTCATAAGATTAGGTTTTTAGTTTTTAATGAAAAAAATATATAATTGTTTTTTGAGTTTTTTAAAAAGTTTTATGTATATTTTAAATTTTATGTTTAGAATTTAAGATTATTTTTAATAATATCATTTTTAAAGTTTAAATTTAAATTATTTATTAAAAATATCATTCAAATTTAAATCATTAATAAATTTTAAAACAATCCTCATATAATTAATGTAAAATGAGATTAATCCTTTACTAACCTTTTTTTTAATTGAAATGTGATTTCAAGCTAATGATTTAAGAACGAATAATTTTGTAATACGAAGGTCTTGACATATCTCATGAAATAAGTGATGGAATGTCAGACGACATAGAGTCAAGCAATGAAACTTGATAGTGGTCAAGAGTGGGCGTCTTTGCCAGTCAAATTAGCCGCCATGTTGCATTCTTGTGGGATCCGAAGAAGCTCTGTAAATCAAACTTGATTTTGAATAGCATAGATGGCTTTTACCAGCGGGAGAGGGTTGAAGGCTACGATTGAGACAATGACTAACTTCATGACTTTCACACAGTCCAATTGCTCTTGGAGCCGTTCAAAACCATGGGTCCATGCCACTTGAAGACCAATGTAAAGGCTCCACAGCTCGGCTTGAAGGGGCGTGACGATGTCGAGAGCTTTCTGAAATCCAACGATCTAGCTACCATCACTAGAGCGAGATACACTTTTGATAGATCTGAAACCGATGATAGATGACACCGAGACATGCTATTTAAACATATATAATCTTATGGAGGTGAAGAGTCCTTACAAAGCTAAAACGGACGACGTGGATAGAGTTACTAAAGAGTGAGGTTATATTAAAGTTAGTAAAGGGTTATACACTTTTTTCATTATATATTTTCAATTGTTTTATAAGATTAATACTTTATTTTAAGGTTATACACTATTTGATTTCAATAGTTCCAAACATTAGTCAAAGTACAGGTAGTGGAATCCAAATGATTGAACTCCACAAATCTCCCATATGCATGAAGACTCGAAAGCTCAAACCATGTTAACATACATATTTTTTTCCTACTCACTAACACAAAAGAATGGGAAAAATATATAAATAAAACATTAAAATAAACATATTGATCGTATGCTCGTGGACATATCTAGCATGTGACAGATGGCACAATAAGAACCTTTTAATTTTAAGAGTAAAGTATAGTAATGGTCACTGAACATTTCTGAAGCTTGCATTTAGGTCCCCCAACTTTTAAAACTTGCAATACAGTCCCCCAACACTTATTCAGTTTGCAATATGGTCCCCAACTTAAATCACTATTAGAAAATTAGGGTAAATTATATAAACGGTCATTGAACTTTTCAGGCACTTGAATTTGGGTCCCCAACTTTTAAAACTTACAAAACAGTCCCTCAATAATTTTATTTTCTTATTAAATATAGATGTATAGAAAATATAAATGATTCAATTTATATTTAAATGTATGAATCATTTATATTTTTGATATATTTTATTTTTCTTGTATAAACTAGTATGTAAAATATGTTTATATTTTAATCAAAATATTTCAATATACGAATAAAAATATATTTATATATGTATATTATATTTAGATGTATAAATAAAAAATATATTCATATATTAATGTATGAATCATTTATATTTTTGAATATTTTATTTTTAATAAGAATTAAAATTATTAATTATATTAGAAATACTCAACTTAAGATTATATATATAATCATGAATTATAAATATGAAAATATAATTATTAAATTTAGTTTAAAAATATATAAATCTTAAATTTATTCTTTTAAAATGTTGTATCAACTAATATTTAAAAAATATATTAAATCTATCAAACAATTTATCAAATATAATATTTTTATTGTAAAAAAATATAATATTTTCCCATCATTTATGCTTTCAAATTTTTGCCGAAGTTCAAATCTCATTATTTCCATTTTCCATTATATTCTTTTTTTTCTAGCATTGGTCATACTATTAGTATATGTATTATTGTATATCTCTTAACACAAACGATGGTGTTAGCTTAGTGGCTCTACCCTGTATCTTTCATTTGCGTGACTCAGGTTTGAGTTTGCCCAAGACCCAAATTTTACTTCTTTGTAACTTAATTTTCTTCTAATTAGGTGGTGACATGTGTCACCAATAACATATATCATGATCAGTGTTAACACATGTCAGATCCTGGTTAAATGATTAATTTATTAAATTTTATTAATTTAGGACCAAATTGATAGCATATATAAATAATTAGGTGGTGACATGTGTCACCAATGACACGTGTCATGATCATGTGCTAACACATGTCAGATCCTAATTAAATGATTAATTTATTAAATTCTATTTAATTTAGGATCAAATTGATTATATAAATAATAAAGACTGAATGTATAATAATGTCAATTCCTTTTAACTGCCACTTCATCATTTGTATCAATTGGTAACGACTAGTGGCTTAGTTGAAACAGTTAAATAATTATGTTGTATGATTGATAAATTTAAAAGATCGATGACAAAAGTAAAAAGGGCTAGATAGTTAAGTTGTCAACCTAGTAGTTTACACTTTTATTTATATGTCAAAATAACATTTTATAAATTTAAAATTCGAATTATTTTCAACCTCTTCTATATCCTAATTACTTTTTTTAATTAAAAAATTTCTTCAACAGATAAGAATTATACTATTATATTTATATAAAAACGTATCACATGAAAAATGAAATTAAATAATAATAATCTGACATAATTGAATTTAATTGAATTATTTTGGAATTTAGGGTTTAGAATGAAATTGAATTACTTTGGAAATTGGGGTTTAGAATGAAATTGAGGACTGTTTTGCAAGTTTTAAAAGTTGGAGGACCTAAATTCAAGTGTCTGAAAAGTTAAATAACCTTTTATATAATTTATCCTAATTTCTAACGGTGGTTTAAGTTGGGGGACCATATTGCAAACGGAATAAATGTTGGGGGGCTGTATTGCAAGTTTTAAAAGTTGAGGGACCTAAATGCAAGCTTCAGAAATGTTCAGTGACCATTACTATACTTTACCCTAATTTTAATTATATGCAAAAGAAATAAGATAAAATATAATTGAGAGGAAGATTGCGGACACAAATATTGGCATTTGATTACAACGGAATAGAAATACTAAAAAACAAATGAAACACAACAATATATTATGGGATAAAAGAATGAAAATGAAAGAAATCAGACAGATAATAATATTCCATATCAATTAAATTAGAGTTAAATTTAATATTATTTTATATTAATTATACATTATTGAAAAATTATTACCAATTAATTATAGGTCGGGAGGCAGAAGGGAAGAAGTGAGGAATGTCTACCCACACGAACACATGCATCTCATTTGCACTTTTAGCTTTTGCCATTCAATTAATAATAAATATTTATTTATTATTATTAATATAAAGTTGTGATGTACATTAAAAGTATTCCAGTTGGTGCACGAGGGCACTTTTTTGTTCTCTTCTGCTTTTCATTTTTCTCTTCGTTATTGGTTCCCCACATATTTATTTATCAATCATTGTAGTCTGAACCCATGCGTGCGTGCAGTGTATGTGAAAAGGATGGCCAAATTATTCTTCCAACGTCTTAATTTTGTATTTGTTTTCGATTAAATTATGTGCTAATATTATGCTCGTCCCTCTTGTTAGCCAATGGAATTCCAAATGATGACTCAAACTTTTTATGTGACCCATCATTCCATATCCGGGATGTATTTATATTAGTTTGAAAGTTCAATTATTTGATTCCATAACTTAAACTTTATTAATATATAATAAGTGAAATAGAACGAAAGAGAGTGTGAGAAAAATTTGGGATTATACACGGTGATGGTCAACCGTTTTTAATGTGGGGGAGAACAATTAGCATATGACGGTGCTTTGAGAGTTTTAAAAAGAGAATTAGAGCGAAAGAGAGTGCGAGAGAATTTTAGAATGAGAGGGAAAAAATATGATCTTTTGAACGTGAGTCCATATTTATTGTTGTCTCTATTCCTTATGTTTTATCATATGATCGTTGTAGGTGTGGATATAAGATGGTGGTAGGTGACTTAAAGTTGTCATTCAGTCGAGAGATTTATTTCTTTTCTTAATCTTTTGGCTTAAAGTTTACTTTTGTCCTTGTAGTTGATTTAATTTATTATTTTCATCCCTATAATATTTTCGTATCAATTTAGTCTTTAAAGTTATTTTGGATTCTCGATATTGATGACCCAAACTTTTTATATGACCCATCATTCCATATCCGGGATGTATTACATTAGTTTGAAAGTCAATTATTTGATTCCATAATTTAAACTTTATTAATATATAAGTGAAATAGAGCGAAAGAGAGAGTGAGAAAAATTTGGGATTATCCACGGTGATGGTCAACCGTTTTTAATGTGGGGGAGAACAATTAGCATATGACGGTGCTTTGAGAGTTTTTAAAAGAGAATTAGAGCGAAAGAGAGTGCGAGAGAATTTTAGAATGAGAGGGAAAAAATATGATCTTTTGAACGTGAGTCCATATTTATTGTTGTCTCTATTCCTTATGTTTTGTCATATGATCGTTGTAGGTGTGGATATAAGATGGTGGTAGGTGACTTAAAGTTGTCATTCAGTCGAGAGATTTATTTCTTTTCTTAATCTTTTGGCTTAAAGTTTACTTTTGTCCTTGTAGTTGATTTAATTTATTATTTTCATCCCTATAATATTTTCGTATCAATTTAGTCTTTAAAGTTATTTTGGATTCTCGATATTGATGACCCAAACTTTTTATATGACCCATCATTCCATATCCGGGATGTATTTACATTAGTTTGAAAGTTCAATTATTTGATTCCATAATTTAAACTTTATTAATATATAATAAGTGAAATAGAGCGAAAGAGAGAGTGAGAAAAATTTGGGATTATACACGGTGATGGTCAACCGTTTTTAATGTGGGGGGAACAATTAGCATAAGACGGTGCTTTGAGAGTTTTAAAAAGAGAATTAGAGCGAAAGAGAGTGCGAGAGAATTTTAGAATGAGAGGGAAAAAATATGATCTTTTGAACGTGAGTCCATATTTATTGTTGTCTCTATTCCTTATGTTTTGTCATATGATCGTTGTAGGTGTGGATATAAGATGGTGGTAGGTGACTTAAAGTTGTCATTCAGTCGAGAGATTTATTTCTTTTCTTAATCTTTTGGCTTAAAGTTTACTTTTGTCCTTGTAGTTGATTTAATTTATTATTTTCATCCCTATAATATTTCGTATCAATTTAGTCTTTAAAGTTATTTTGAATTCTCGATATTGATGACCCAAACTTTTATATGACCCATCATTCCATATCCGGGATGTATTTACATTAGTTTGAAAGTTCAATTATTTGATTCCATAATTTAAACTTTATTAATATATAATAAGTGAAATAGAGCGAAAGAGAGTGTGAGAAAAATTTGGGATTATACACGGTGATGGTCAACCGTTTTTAATGTGGGGGAGAACATTAGCATATGACGGTGCTTTGAGAGTTTTAAAAAGAGAATTAGAGCGAAAGAGAGTGCGAGAGAATTTTAGAATGAGAGGGAAAAAATATGATCTTTTGAACGTGAGTCCATATTTATTGTTGTCTCTATTCCTTATGTTTTGTCATATGATCGTTGTAGGTGTGGATATAAGATGGTGGTAGGTGACTTAAAGTTGTCATTCAGTCGAGAGATTTATTTCTTTTCTTAATCTTTTGGCTTAAAGTTTACTTTTGTCCTTGTAGTTGATTTAATTTATTATTTTCATCCCTATAATATTTCGTATCAATTAGTCTTTAAAGTTATTTTGGATTCTCGATATTGATGACCCAAACTTTTTATATGACCCATCATTCCATATCCGGGATGTATTTACATTAGTTTGAAAGTTCAATTATTTGATTCCATAAATTAAACTTTATTAATATATAATAAGTGAAATAGAGCGAAAGAGAGTGTGAGAAAAATTTGGGATTATACATGGTGATGGTCAACCGTTTTTAATGTGGGGGAGAACAATTAGCATATGACGGTGCTTTGAGAGTTTTAAAAAGAGAATTAGAGCGAAAGAGAGTGCGAGAGAATTTTAGAATGAGAGGGAAAAAATATGATCTTTTGAATGGGAGTCCATATTTATTGTTGTCTCTATTCCTTATGTTTTTGTCATATGATCGTTGTAGGTGTGGATATAATGGTGGTAGGTGACTTAAAGTTGTCATTCAGTCGAGAGATTTATTTCTTTTCTTAATCTTTTGGCTTAAAGTTTACTTTTCCTTGTAGTTGATTTAATTTATTATTCTCATCCCTATAATATTTTCGTATCAATTTAGTCTTTAAAGTTATTTTGGATTCTCGATATTGATGACCCAAACTTTTTATATGACCCATCATTCCATATCCGGGATGTATTTACATTAGTTTGAAAGTTCAATTATTTGATTCCATAATTTAAACTTTATTAATATAATAAGTGAAATAGAGCGAAAGAGAGTGTGAGAAAAATTTGGGATTATACACGTGATGGTCAACCGTTTTTAATGTGGGGGAGAACATTAGCATATGACGGTGCTTTGAGAGTTTTAAAAAGAGAATTAGAGCGAAAGAGAGTGCGAGAGAATTTTAGAATGAGAGGGAAAAAATATGATCTTTTGAACGTGAGTCCATATTTATTGTTGTCTCTATTCCTTATGTTTTGTCATATGATCGTTGTAGGTGTGGATATAAGATGGTGGTAGGTGACTTAAAGTTGTCATTCAGGCGAGAGATTTATTTCTTTTCTTAATCTTTTGGATTAAAGTTTACTTTTGTCCTTGTAGTTGATTTAATTTATTATTCTCATCCCTATAATATTTTCGTATCAATTTAGTCTTTAAAGTTATTTTGGATTCTCGATATTGATGACCCAAACTTTTTATATGACCCATCATTCCATATCCGGGATGTATTTACATTAGTTTGAAAGTTCAATTATTTGATTCCATAATTTAAACTTTATTAATATATAATAAGTGAAATAGAGCGAAAGAGAGTGTGAGAAAAATTTGGGATTATACACGGTGATGGTCAACATTTTTAATGTGGGGGAGAACAATTAGCATATGACGGTGCTTTGAGAGTTTTAAAAAGAGAATTAGAGCGAAAGAGAGTGCGAGAGAATTTTAGAATGAGAGGGAAAAATATGATCTTTTGAACGTGAGTCCATATTTATTGTTGTCTCTATTCCTTATGTTTTGTCATATGATCGTTGTAGGTGTGGATATAAGATGGTGGTAGGTGACTTAAAGTTGTCATTCAGTCGAGAGATTTATTTCTTTTCTTAATCTTTTGGCTTAAAGTTTACTTTTGTCCTTGTAGTTGATTTAATTTATTATTTCATCCCTATAATATTTTCGTATCAATTTAGTCTTTAAAGTTATTTTGGATTCTCGATATTGATGACCCAAACTTTTTATATGACCCATCATTCCATATCCGGGATGTATTTACATTAGTTTGAAAGTTCAATTATTTGATTCCATAATTTAAACTTTATTAATATAATAAGTGAAATAGAGCGAAAGAGAGTGTGAGAAAAATTTGGGATTATACACGGTGATGGTCAACCGTTTTTAATATAGGGGAGAACAATTAGCATATGACGGTGCTTTGAGAGTTTTAAAAAGAAAATTAGAGCAAAAGGGAGTGCGAGAGAATTTTAGAATGAGAGGGAAAAATATGATCTTTTGAACGTGAGTCCATATTTATTGTTGTCTCTATTCCTTATGTTTTGTCATATGATCGTTGTAGGTGTGGATATAAGATGGTGGTAGGTGACTTAAAGTTGTCATTCAGTCGAGAGATTTATTTCTTTTCTTAATCTTTTGGCTTAAAGTTTACTTTTGTCCTTGTAGTTGATTTAATTTATTATTTCATCCCTATAATATTTTCGTATCAATTTAGTCTTTAAAGTTATTTTGGATTCTCGATATTGATGACCCAAACTTTTTATATGACCCATCATTCCATATCCGGATGTATTTACATTAGTTTGAAAGTTCAATTATATGATTCCTAATTTAAACTTTATTAATATATAATAAGTGAAATAGAGCGAAAGAGAGTGTGAGAAAAATTTGGGATTATACACGGTGATGGTCAACCATTTTTAATGTGGGGGAGAACAATTAGCATATGACGGTGCTTTGAGAGTTTTAAAAAGAGAATTAGAGCGAAAGAGAGTGCGAGAGAATTTTAGAATGAGAGGGAAAAATATGATCTTTTGAACGTGAGTCCATATTTATTGTTGTCTCTATTCCTTATGTTTTGTCATATGATCGTTGTAGTGTGGATATAAGATGGTGGTAGGTGACTTAAAGTTGTCATTCAGTCGAGAGATTTATTTCTTTTCTTAATCTTTTGGCTTAAAGTTTACTTTTGTCCTTGTAGTTGATTTAATTTATTATTTTCATCCCTATAATATTTTCGTATCAATTTAGTCTTTAAAGTTATTTTGGATTCTCGATATTGATGACCCAAACTTTTATATGACCCATCATCCCATATCGGGATGTATTTACATTAGTTTGAAAGTTCAATTATTTGATTCCATAATTTAAACTTTATTAATATATAATAAGTGAAATAGAACGAAAGAGAGTGTGAGAAAAATTTGGGATTATACACGGTGATGGTCAACCGTTTTTAATGTGGGGGAGAACAATTAGCATATGACGGTGCTTTGAGAGTTTTAAAAAGAGATTAGAGCGAAAGAGAGTACGTGAGAATTTTAGAATGAGAGGGAAAAATAATGATCTTTTGAACGTGAGTCCATATTTATTGTTGTCTCTATTCCTTATGTTTTGTCATATGATCGTTGTAGGTGTGGATATAAGATGGTGGTAGGTGACTTAAAGTTGTCATTCAGTCGAGAGATTTATTTCTTTTCTTAATCTTTTGGCTTAAAGTTTACTTTTGTCCTTGTAGTTGATTTAATTTATTATTTTCATCCCTATAATATTTTCGTCTCAATTTAGTCTTTAAAGTTATTTTGGATTCTCGATATTGATGACCCAAACTTTTTATATGACCCATCATTCCATATCCGGGATGTATTTACATTAGTTTGAAAGTTCAATTATTTGATTCCATAATTTAAACTTTATTAATATATAATAAGTGAAATAGAGCGAAAGAGAGTGTGAGAAAATTTGGGATTATACACGGTGATGGTCAACCGTTTTTAATGTGGGGAGAACAATTAGCATATGACGGTGCTTTGAGAGTTTTAAAAAGAATTAGAGCGAAAGAGAGTGCGAGAGAATTTTAGAATGAGAGGGAAAAAATGATCTTTTGAACGTGAGTCCATATTTATTGTTGTCTCTATTCCTTATGTTTTGTCATATGATCGTTGTAGGTGTGGATATAAGATGGTGGTAGGTGACTTAAAGTTGTCATTCAGTCGAGAGATTTATTTCTTTTCTTAATTTTTTGGCTTAAAGTTTACTTTTGTCCTTGTAGTTGATTTAATTTATTATTTTCATCCCTATAATATTTTCGTATCAATTTAGTCTTTAAAGTTATTTTGGATTCTCGATATTGATGACCCAAACTTTTTATGACCCATCATTCCATATCCGGGATGTATTTACATTAGTTTGAAAGTTCAATTATTTGATTCCATAATTTAAACTTTATTAATATATAATAAGTGAAATAGAGCGAAAGAGAGTGTGAGAAAAATTTGGGATTATACACGGTGATGGTCAACCGTTTTTAATGTAGGGGAGAACAATTAGCATATGACGATGCTTTGAGAGTTTTAAAAAGAAAATTAGAGCGAAAGAGAGTGCGAGAGAATTTTAGAATGAGAGGGAAAAAAATATGATCTTTTGAACGTGAGTCCATATTTATTGTTGTCTCTATTCCTTATGTTTTGTCATATGATCGTTGTAGGTGTGGATATAAGATGGTGGTAGGTGACTTAAAGTTGTCATTCAGTCGAGAGATTTATTTCTTTTCTTAATCTTTTGGCTTAAAGTTTACTTTTGTCCTTGTAGTTGATTTAATTTGTTATTTTCATCCCTATAATATTTTCGTATCAATTTAGTCTTTAAAGTTATTTTGGATTCTCGATATTGATTACCCAAACTTTTTATATGACCCATCATTCCATATCCGAGATGTATTTACATTAGTTTGAAAGTTCAATTATATGATTCCCTAACTTAAACTTTATTAATATATAATAAGTGAAATAGAGCGAAAGAGAGTGTGAGAAAAATTTGGGATTATACACGGTGATGGTCAACCGTTTTTAATGTGGGGGAGAACAATTAGCATATGACGGTGCTTTGAGAGTTTTAAAAAGAGAATTAGAGCGAAAGAGAGTGCGAGAGAATTTTAGAATGAGAGTGAAAAAATATGATCTTTTGAACGTGAGTCCATATTTATTGGTGTCTCTATTCCTTATGTTTTGTCATATGATCGTTGTAGGTGTGGATATAAGATGGTGGTAGGTGGCTTAAAGTTGTCATTCAGTCGAGAGATTTATTTCTTTTCTTAATCTTTTGGCTTAAAGTTTACTTTGTCCTTGTAGTTGATTTAATTTATTATTTTCATCCCTATAATATTTTCGTATCAATTTAGTCTTTAAAGTTATTTTGGATTCTTGATATTGATGACCCAAACTTTTTATATGACCCATCATTCCATATCCGGGATGTATTTACATTAGTTTGAAAGTTCAATTATTTGATTCCATAATTTAAACTTTATTAATATATAATAAGTGAAATAGAGCGAAAGAGAGTGTGAGAAAAATTTGGGATTATACACGGTGATGGTCAACCGTTTTTAATGTGGGGGAGAACATTAGCATATGACGGTGCTTTGAGAGTTTTAAAAGAGAATTAGAGCGAAAGAGTGCGAGAGAATTTAGAATGTGAGGGAAAAAATATGATCTTTTGAACGTGAGTCCATATTTATTGTTGTCTCTATTCCTTATGTTTGTCATATGATCGTTGTAGGTGTGGATATAAGATGGTGGTAGGTGACTTAAAGTTGTCATTCAGTCGAGAGATTTATTTCTTTTCTTAATCTTTTGGCTTAAAGTTTACTTTTGTCCTTGTAGTTGATTTAATTTATTATTTTCATCCCTATAATATTTTCGTATCAATTTAGTCTTTAAAGTTATTTTGGATTCTCGATATTGATGACCCAAACTTTTTATATGACCCATCATTCCATATCCGGGATGTATTTACATTAGTTTGAAAGTTCAATTATTTGATTCCATAATTTAAACTTTATTAATATATAATAAGTGAAATAGAGCGAAAGAGAGTGTGAGAAAAATTTGGGATTATACACGTGATGGTCAACCGTTTTTAATGTGGGGAGAACAATTAGCATATGACGGTGCTTTGAGAGTTTTAAAAAGAATTAGAGCGAAAGAGAGTGCGAGAGAATTTTAGAATGAGAGGGAAAAAATATGATCTTTTGAATGGGAGTCCATATTTATTGTTGTCTCTATTCCTTATGTTTTGTCATATGATCGTTGTAGGTGTGGATATAAGATGGTGGTAGGTGACTTAAAGTTGTCATTCAGTCGAGAGATTTATTTCTTTTCTTAATCTTTTGGCTTAAAGTTTACTTTTGTCCTTGTAGTTGATTTAATTTATTATTCTCATCCCTATAATATTTTCGTATCAATTTAGTCTTTAAAGTTATTTTGGATTCTCGATATTGATGACCCAAACTTTTTATATGACCCATCATTCCATATCCGGGATGTATTTACATTAGTTTGAAAGTTCAATTATTTGATTCCATAATTTAAACTTTATTAATATATAATAAGTGAAATAGAGCGAAAGAGAGTGTGAGAAAAATTTGGGATTATACACGGTGATGGTCAACCGTTTTTAATGTGGGGGAGAACAATTAGCATATGACGGTGCTTTGAGAGTTTTAAAAAGAGAATTAGAGCGAAAGAGAGTGCGAGAGAATTTTAGAATGAGAGGAAAAAATATGATCTTTTGAATGGGAGTCCATATTATTGTTGTCTCTATTCCTTATGTTTTGTCATATGATCGTTGTAGGTGTGGATATAAGATGGTGGTAGGTGACTTAAAGTTGTCATTCAGTCGAGAGATTTATTTCTTTTCTTAATCTTTTGGCTTAAAGTTTACTTTTGTCCTTGTAGTTGATTTAATTTATTATTCTCATCCCTATATATTTTCGTATCAATTTAGTCTTTAAAGTTATTTTGGATTCTCGATATTGATGACCCAAACTTTTTATATGACCCATCATTCCATATCCGGGATGTATTTACATTAGTTTGAAAGTTCAATTATTTGATTCCATAATTTAAACTTTATTAATATATAATAAGTGAAATAGAGCGAAAGAGAGTGTGAGAAAAATTTGGGATTATACACGGTGATGGTCAACCGTTTTTAATGTGGGGAGAACAATTAGCATATGACGGTGCTTTGAGAGTTTTAAAAAGAGAATTAGAGCGAAAGAGAGTGCGAGAAATTTTAGAATGAGAGGGAAAAAATATGATCTTTTGAACGTGAGTCCATATTTATTGTTGTCTCTATTCCTTATGTTTTGTCATATGATCGTTGTAGGTGGATATAAGATGGTGGTAGGTGACTTAAAGTTGTCATTCAGTCGAGAGATTTATTTCTTTTCTTAATTTTTGGCTTAAAGTTTACTTTTGTCCTTGTAGTTGATTTAATTTATTATTTTCATCCCTATAATATTTTCGTATCAATTTAGTCTTTAAAGTTATTTTGGATTCTCGATATTGATGACCCAAACTTTTTATATGACCCATCATTCCATATCCGGGATGTATTTACATTAGTTTGAAAGTTCAATTATTTGATTCCATAATTTAAACTTTATTAATATATAATAAGTGAAATAGAGCGAAAGAGAGTGTGAGAAAAATTTGGGATTATACACGTGATGGTCAACCGTTTTAATGTGGGGAGAACAATTAGCATATGACGGCTTTGAGAGTTTTAAAAGAAATTAGAGCGAAAGAGAGTGCGAGAGAATTTTAGAATGAGAGGGAAAAAAATATGATCTTTGAACGTGAGTCCATATTTATTGTTGTCTCTATTCCTTATGTTTTGTCATATGATCGTTGTAGGTGTGGATATAAGATGGTGGTAGGTGACTTAAAGTTGTCATTCAGTCGAGAGATTTATTTCTTTTCTTAATCTTTTGGCTTAAAGTTTACTTTTGTCCTTGTAGTTGATTTAATTTGTTATTTTCATCCCTATAATATTTTCGTATCAATTTAGTCTTTAAAGTTATTTTGGATTCTCGATATTGATTACCCAAACTTTTTATATGACCCATCATTCCATATCCGAGATGTATTTACATTAGTTTGAAAGTTCAATTATTGATTCCCTAACTTAAACTTTATTAATATATAATAAGTGAAATAGAGCGAAAGAGAGTGTGAGAAAATTTGGGATTATACACGGTGATGGTCAACCATTTTTAATGTGGGGGAGAACAATTAGCATATGACGGTGCTTTGAGAGTTTTAAAAAGAGAATTAGAGCGAAAGAGAGTGCGAGAGAATTTTAGAATGAGAGGAAAAAATATGATCTTTTGAACGTGAGTCCATATTTATTGGTGTCTCTATTCCTTATGTTTTGTCATATGATCGTTGTAGGTGTGGATATAAGATGGTGGTAGGTGCTTAAAGTTGTCATTCAGTCGAGAGATTTATTTCTTTTCTTAATCTTTTGGCTTAAAGTTTACTTTTGTCCTTGTAGTTGATTTAATTTATTATTTTCATCCCTATAATATTTTCGTATCAATTAGTCTTTAAAGTTATTTTGGATTCTGATATTGATGACCCAACTTTTTATATGACCCATCATTCCATATCCGGGATGTATTTACATTAGTTTGAAAGTTCAATTATTTGATTCCATAATTTAAACTTTATTAATATATAATAAGTGAAATAGAGCGAAAGAGAGTGTGAGAAAAATTTGGGATTATACACGGTGATGGTCAACCGTTTTTAATGTGGGGGAGAACAATTAGCATATGACGGTGCTTTGAGAGTTTTAAAAAGAATTAGAGCGAAAGAGAGTGCGAGAGAATTTTAGAATGAGAGGGAAAAAATATGATCTTTTGAACGTGAGTCCATATTTATTGTTGTCTCTATTCCTTATGTTTTGTCATATGATCGTTGTAGGTGTGGATATAAGATGGTGGTAGGTGACTTAAAGTTGTCATTCAGTCGAGAGATTTATTTCTTTTCTTAATCTTTTGGCTTAAAGTTTACTTTTGTCCTTGTAGTTGATTAAATTTATTATTTTCATCCCTATATATTTTCGTATCAATTTAGTCTTTAAAGTTATTTTGGATTCTCGATATTGATGACCCAAACTTTTATATGACCCATCATTCCATATCCGGGATGTATTTACATTAGTTTGAAAGTTCAATTATTTGATTCCATAATTTAAACTTTATTAATATATAATAAGTGAAATAGAGCGAAAGAGAGTGTGAGAAAAATTTGGGATTATACACGGTGATGGTCAACCGTTTTTAATGTGGGGGAACAATTAGCATATGACGGTGCTTTGAGAGTTTTAAAAAGAGAATTAGAGCGAAAGAGAGTGCGAGAGAATTTTAGAATGAGAGGGAAAAAATATGATCTTTTGAATGGGAGTCCATATTTATTGTTGTCTCTATTCCTTATGTTTTGTCATATGATCGTTGTAGGTGTGGATATAATGGTGGTAGGTGACTTAAAGTTGTCATTCAGTCGAGAGATTTATTCTTTTCTTAATCTTTTGGCTTAAAGTTTACTTTTGTCCTTGTAGTTGATTTAATTTATTATTCTCATCCCTATAATATTTTCGTATCAATTTAGTCTTTAAAGTTATTTTGGATTCTCGATATTGATGACCCAAACTTTTTATATGACCCATCATTCCATATCCGGGATGTATTTACATTAGTTTGAAAGTTCAATTATTTGATTCCATAATTTAAACTTTATTAATATATATAAGTGAAATAGAGCGAAAGAGAGTGTGAGAAAAATTTGGGATTATACACGGTGATGGTCAACCGTTTTTAATGTGGGGGAGAACAATTAGCATATGACGGTGCTTTGAGAGTTTTAAAAAGAATTAGAGCGAAAGAGAGTGCGAGAGAATTTTAGAATGAGAGGGAAAAAATATGATCTTTTGAACGTGAGTCCATATTTATTGTTGTCTCTATTCCTTATGTTTTGTCATATGATCGTTGTAGGTGTGGATATAAGATGGTGGTAGGTGACTTAAAGTTGTCATTCAGCGAGAGATTTATTTCTTTTCTTAATCTTTTGGATTAAAGTTTACTTTTGTCCTTGTAGTTGATTTAATTTTTATTCTCATCCATAAATATTTTCGTATCAATTTAGTCTTTAAAGTTATTTTGGATTCTCGATATTGATGACCCAAACTTTTTATATGACCCATCATTCCATATCCGGGATGTATTTACATTAGTTTGAAAGTTCAATTATTTGATTCCATAATTTAAACTTTATTAATATATAATAAGTGAAATAGAGCGAAAGAGAGTGTGAGAAAAATTTGGGATTATACACGGTGATGGTCAACCGTTTTTAATGTGGGGAGAACAATTAGCATATGACGGTGCTTTGAGAGTTTTAAAAAGAGAATTAGAGCGAAAGAGAGTGCGAGAGAATTTTAGAATGAGAGGGAAAAATATGATCTTTTGAACGTGAGTCCATATTTATTGTTGTCTCTATTCCTTATGTTTTGTCATATGATCGTTGTAGGTGTGGATATAAGATGGTGGTAGGTGACTTAAAGTTGTCATTCAGTCGAGAGATTTATTTCTTTTCTTAATCTTTTGGCTTAAAGTTTACTTTTGTCCTTGTAGTTGATTTAATTTATTATTTTCATCCCTATAATATTTTCGTATCAATTTAGTCTTTAAAGTTATTTTGGATTCTCGATATTGATGACCCAAACTTTTTATATGACCCATCATTCCATATCCGGGATGTATTTACATTAGTTTGAAAGTTCAATTATTTGATTCCATAATTTAAACTTTATTAATATATAATAAGTGAAATAGAGCGAAAGAGAGTGTGAGAAAAATTTGGGATTATACACGGTGATGGTCAACCGTTTTTAATATAGGGGAGAACAATTAGCATATGACGGTGCTTTGAGAGTTTTAAAAAGAGAATTAGAGCGAAAGAGAGTGCGAGAGAATTTTAGAATGAGAGGGAAAAATATGATCTTTTGAACGTGAGTCCATATTTATTGGTGTCTCTATTCCTTATGTTTTGTCATATGATCGTTGTAGGTGTGGATATAAGATGGTGGTAGGTGGCTTAAAGTTGTCATTCAGTCGAGAGATTTATTTCTTTTCTTAATCTTTTGGCTTAAAGTTTACTTTTGTCCTTGTAGTTGATTTAATTTATTATTTTCATCCCTATAATATTTTCGTATCAATTTAGTCTTTAAAGTTATTTTGGATTCACGATATTGATGACCCAAACTTTTTATATGACCCATCATTCCATATCCGGGATGTATTTACATTAGTTTGAAAGTTCAATTATTTGATTCCATAATTTAAACTTTATTAATATATAATAAGTGAAATAGAGCGAAAGAGAGTGTGAGAAAAATTTGGGATTATACACGGTGATGGTCAACCGTTTTTAATGTGGGGAGAACAATTAGCATATGACGGTGCTTTGAGAGTTTTAAAAGAGAATTAGAGCGAAAGAGAGTGCGAGAGAATTTTAGAATGAGAGGGAAAAAATATGATCTTTTGAACGTGATCCATATTTATTGTTGTCTCTATTCCTTATGTTTTGTCATATGATCGTTGTAGGTGTGGATATAAGATGGTGGTAGGTGACTTAAAGTTGTCATTCAGTCGAGAGATTTATTTCTTTTCTTAATCTTTTGGCTTAAAGTTTACTTTTGTCCTTGTAGTTGATTTAATTTATTATTTTCATCCCTATAATATTTTCGTATCAATTTAGTCTTTAAAGTTATTTTGGATTCTCGATATTGATGACCCAAACTTTTTATATGACCCATATTCCATATCCGGGATGTATTTACATTAGTTTGAAAGTTCAATTATTTGATTCCATAATTTAAACTTTATTAATATATAATAAGTGAAATAGAGCGAAGAGAGTGTGAGAAAATTTGGGATTATACACGGTGATGGTCAACCGTTTTTAATGTGGGGGAGAACAATTAGCATATGACGGTGCTTTGAGAGTTTTAAAAAGAGAATTAGAGCGAAAGAGAGTGCGAGAGAATTTTAGAATGAGAGGGAAAAAATATGATCTTTTGAATGGGAGTCCATATTTATTGTTGTCTCTATTCCTTATGTTTTGTCATATGATCGTTGTAGGTGTGGATATAAGATGGTGGTAGGTGACTTAAAGTTGTCATTCAGTCGAGAGATTTATTTCTTTTCTTAATCTTTTGGCTTAAAGTTTACTTTTGTCCTTGTAGTTGATTTAATTTATTATTCTCATCCCTATAATATTTTCGTATCAATTTAGTCTTTAAAGTTATTTTGGATTCTCGATATTGATGACCCAAACTTTTTATATGACCCATCATTCCATATCCGGGATGTATTTACATTAGTTTGAAAGTTCAATTATTTGATTCCATAATTTAAACTTTATTAATATATAATAAGTGAAATAGAGCGAAAGAGAGTGTGAGAAAAATTTGGGATTATACACGGTGATGGTCAACCGTTTTTAATGTGGGGGAGAACAATTAGCATATGACGGTGCTTTGAGAGTTTTAAAAAGAGAATTAGAGCGAAAGAGAGTGCGAGAGAATTTTAGAATGAGAGGGAAAAAATATGATCTTTTGAACGTGAGTCCATATTTATTGTTGTCTCTATTCCTTATGTTTTGTCATATGATCGTTGTAGGTGTGGATATAAGATGGTGGTAGGTGACTTAAAGTTGTCATTCAGGCGAGAGACTTATTTCTTTTCTTAATCTTTTGGATTAAAGTTTACTTTTGTCCTTGTAGTTGATTTAATTTATTATTCTCATCCTATAATATTTTCGTATCAATTTAGTCTTTAAAGTTATTTTGGATTCTCGATATTGATGACCCAAACTTTTTATATGACCCATCATTCCATATCCGGGATGTATTTACATTAGTTTGAAAGTTCAATTATTTGATTCCATAATTTAAACTTTATTAATATATAATAAGTGAAATAGAGCGAAAGAGAGTGTGAGAAAAATTTGGGATTATACACGGTGATGGTCAACCGTTTTTAATGTGGGGGAGAACAATTAGCATATGACGGTGCTTTGAGAGTTTTAAAAGAGAATTAGAGCGAAAGAGAGTGCGAGAGAATTTTAGAATGAGAGGGAAAAATATGATCTTTTGAACGTGAGTCCATATATTGTTGTCTCTATTCCTTATGTTTTGTCATATGATCGTTGTAGGTGTGGATATAAGATGGTGGTAGGTGACTTAAAGTTGTCATTCAGTCGAGAGATTTATTTCTTTTCTTAATCTTTTGGCTTAAAGTTTACTTTTGTCCTTGTAGTTGATTTAATTTATTATTTTCATCCCTATAATATTTTCGTATCAATTTAGTCTTTAAAGTTATTTTGGATTCTCGATATTGATGACCCAAACTTTTTATATGACCCATCATTCCATATCCGGGATGTATTTACATTAGTTTGAAAGTTCAATTATTTGATTCCATAATTTAAACTTTATTAATATATAATAAGTGAAATAGAGTGAAAGAGAGTGTGAGAAAAATTTGGGATTATACACGGTGATGGTCAACCGTTTTTAATATAGGGGAGAACAATTAGCATATGACGGTGCTTTGAGAGTTTTAAAAAGAAAATTAGAGCGAAAGAGAGTGCGAGAGAATTTTAGAATGAGAGGGAAAAATATGATCTTTTGAACGTGAGTCCATATTTATTGTTGTCTCTATTCCTTATGTTTTGTCATATGATCGTTGTAGGTGTGGATATAAGATGGTGGTAGGTGACTTAAAGTTGTCATTCAGTCGAGAGATTTATTTCTTTTCTTAATCTTTTGGCTTAAAGTTTACTTTTGTCCTTGTAGTTGATTTAATTTATTATTTTCATCCCTATAATATTTTCGTATCAATTTAGTCTTTAAAGTTATTTTGGATTCTCGATATTGATGACCCAAACTTTTTATATGACCCATCATTCCATATCCGGGATGTATTTACATTAGTTTGAAAGTTCAATTATGATTCCCTAATTTAAACTTTATTAATATAATAAGTGAAATAGAGCGAAAGAGAGTGTGAGAAAAATTTGGGATTATACACGGTGATGGTCAACCATTTTTAATGTGGGGAGAACAATTAGCATATGACGGTGCTTTGAGAGTTTTAAAAAGAGAATTAGAGCGAAAGAGAGTGCGAGAGAATTTTAGAAAGAGAGGGAAAAAATATGATCTTTTGAACGTGAGTCCATATTTATTGTTGTCTCTATTCCTTATGTTTTGTCATATGATCGTTGTAGGTGTGGATATAAGATGGTGGTAGGTGACTTAAAGTTGTCATTCAGTCGAGAGATTTATTTCTTTTCTTAATCTTTTGGCTTAAAGTTTACTTTTGTCCTTGTAGTTGATTTAATTTATTATTTTCATCCCTATAATATTTTCGTATCAATTTAGTCTTTAAAGTTATTTTGGATTCTCGATATTGATGACCCAAACTTTTTATATGACCCATCATTCCATATCCGGGATGTATTTACATTAGTTTGAAAGTTCAATTATATGATTCCTAATTAAACTTTATTAATATATAATAAGTGAAATAGAGCGAAAGAGAGTGTGAGAAAAATTTGGGATTATACACGGTGATGGTCAACCGTTTTTAATGTGGGGGAGAACAATTAGCATATGACGGTGCTTTGAGAGTTTTAAAAAGAGAATTAGAGCGAAAGAGAGTACGTGAGAATTTTAGAATGAGAGGGAAAAATATGATCTTTTGAACGTGAGTCCATATTTATTGTTGTCTCTATTCCTTATGTTTATATGATCGTTGTAGGTGTGGATATAAGATGGTGGTAGGTGACTTAAAGTTGTCATTCAGTCGAGAGATTTATTTCTTTTCTTAATCTTTTGGCTTAAAGTTTACTTTTGTCCTTGTAGTTGATTTAATTTATTATTTTCATCCCTATAATATTTTCGTATCAATTTAGTCTTTAAAGTTATTTTGGATTCTCGATATTGATGACCCAAACTTTTTATATGACCCATCATTCCATATCCGGGATGTATTTACATTAGTTTGAAAGTTCAATTATATGATTCCTAATTTAAACTTTATTAATATATAATAAGTGAAATAGAGCGAAAGAGAGTGTGAGAAAAATTTGGGATTATACACGGTGATGGTCAACCATTTTTAATGTGGGGGAGAACAATTAGCATATGACGGTGCTTTGAGAGTTTTAAAAAGAGAATTAGAGCGAAAGAGAGTGCGAGAGAATTTTAGAAAGAGAGGGAAAAAATATGATCTTTTGAACGTGAGTCCATATTTATTGTTGTCTCTATTCCTTATGTTTTGTCATATGATCGTTGTAGGTGTGGATATAAGATGGTGGTAGGTGACTTAAAGTTGTCATTCAGTCGAGAGATTTATTTCTTTTCTTAATCTTTTGGCTTAAAGTTTACTTTTGTCCTTGTAGTTGATTTAATTTATTATTTTCATCCCTATAATATTTTCGTATCAATTTAGTCTTTAAAGTTATTTGGATTCTCGATATTGATGACCCAAACTTTTTATATGACCCATCATCCATATCGGGATGTATTTACATTAGTTTGAAAGTTCAATTATTTGATTCCATAATTTAAACTTTATTAATATATAATAAGTGAAATAGAACAAAAGAGAGTGTGAGAAAAATTTGGGATTATACACGGTGATGGTCAACCGTTTTTAATGTGGGGGAGAACAATTAGCATATGACGGTGCTTTGAGAGTTTTAAAAAGAGAATTAGAGCGAAAGAGAGTACGTGAGAATTTTAGAATGAGAGGGAAAAATAATGATCTTTTGAACGTGAGTCCATATTTATTGTTGTCTCTATTCCTTATGTTTTATCATATGATCGTTGTAGGTGTGGATATAAGATGGTGGTAGGTGACTTAAAGTTGTCATTTAGTCGAGAGATTTATTTCTTTTCTTAATCTTTTGGCTTAAAGTTTACTTTTGTCCTTGTAGTTGATTTAATTTATTATTTTCATCCCTATAATATTTTCGTATCAATTTAGTCTTTAAAGTTATTTTGGATTCTCGATATTGATGACCCAAACTTTTTATATGACCCATCATTCCATATCCGGGATGTATTTACATTAGTTTGAAAGTTCAATTATTTGATTCCATAATTTAAACTTTATTATATATAATAAGTGAAATAGAGCGAAAGAGAGTGAGAAAAATTTGGGATTATCCACGGTGATGGTCAACCGTTTTTAATGTGGGGAGAACAATTAGCATATGACGGTGCTTTGAGAGTTTTAAAAAGAGAATTAGAGCGAAAGAGAGTGCGAGAGAATTTTAGAATGAGAGGGAAAAATATGATCTTTTGAACGTGAGTCCATATTTATTGTTGTCTCTATTCCTTATGTTTTGTCATATGATCGTTGTAGGTGTGGATATACGATGGTGGTAGGTGACTTAAAGTTGTCATTCAGTCGAGAGATTTATTTCTTTTCTTAATCTTTTGGCTTAAAGTTTACTTTTGTCCTTGTAGTTGATTTAATTTATTATTTTCATCCCTATAATATTTTCGTATCAATTTAGTCTTTAAAGTTATTTTGGATTCTCGATATTGATGACCCAAACTTTTTATATGACCCATCATTCCATATCCGGGATGTATTTCATTAGTTTGAAAGTTCAATTATTTGATTCCATAATTTAAACTTTATTAATATAATAAGTGAAATAGAGCGAAAGAGAGTGTGAGAAAAATTTGGGATTATACACGGTGATGGTCAACTGTTTTTAATGTAGGGGAGAACAATTAGCATATGACGGTGCTTTGAGAGTTTTAAAAAGAAATTAGAGCGAAAGAGTGCGAGAGAATTTTAGAATGAGAGGAAAAAATATGATCTTTTGAACGTGAGTCCATATTTATTGTTGTCTCTATTCCTTATGTTTTGTCATATGATCGTTGTAGGTGTGGATATAAGATGGTGGTAGGCTTAAAGTTGTCATTCAGTCGAGAGATTTATTTCTTTTCTTAATCTTTTGGCTTAAAGTTTACTTTTGTCCTTGTAGTTGATTTAATTTATTATTTTCATCCCTATAATATTTTCGTATCAATTTAGTCTTTAAAGTTATTTTGGATTCACGATATTGATGACCCAAACTTTTTATATGACCCATCATTCCATATCCGGGATGTATTTACATTAGTTTGAAAGTTCAATTATTTGATTCCATAATTTAAACTTTATTAATATATAATAAGTGAAATAGAGCGAAAGAGAGTGTGAGAAAAATTTGGGATTATACACGGTGATGGTCAACCGTTTTTAATGTGGGGGAGAACAATTAGCATATGACGGTGCTTTGAGAGTTTTAAAAAGAGAATTAGAGCGAAAGAGAGTGCGAGAGAATTTTAGAATGAGAGGGAAAAAATATGATCTTTTGAACGTGATTCCATATTTATTGTTGTCTCTATTCCTTATGTTTTGTCATATGATCGTTGTAGGTGTGGATATAAGATGGTGGTAGGTGACTTAAAGTTGTCATTCAGTCGAGAGATTTATTTCTTTTCTTAATCTTTTGGCTTAAAGTTTACTTTTGTCCTTGTAGTTGATTTAATTTATTATTTTCATCCCTATAATATTTTCGTATCAATTTAGTCTTTAAAGTTATTTTGGATTCTCGATATTGATGACCCAAACTTTTTATATGACCCATCATTCCATATCCGGGATGTATTTACATTAGTTTGAAAGTTCAATTATTTGATTCCATAATTTAAACTTTATTAATATATAATAAGTGAAATAGAGCGAAAGAGAGTGTGAGAAAAATTTGGGATTATACACGGTGATGGTCAACCGTTTTTAATGTGGGGGAGAACAATTAGCATATGACGGTGCTTTGAGAGTTTTAAAAAGAGAATTAGAGCGAAAGAGAGTGCGAGAGAATTTTAGAATGAGAGGGAAAAATATGATCTTTTGAATGGAGTCCATATTTATTGTTGTCTCTATTCCTTATGTTTTGTCATATGATCGTTGTAGGTGTGGATATAAGATGGTGGTAGGTGACTTAAAGTTGTCATTCAGTCGAGAGATTTATTTCTTTTCTTAATCTTTTGGCTTAAAGTTTACTTTTGTCCTTGTAGTTGATTTAATTTATTATTCTCATCCCTATAATATTTTCGTATCAATTTAGTCTTTAAAGTTATTTTGGATTCTCGATATTGATGACCCAAACTTTTTATATGACCCATCATTCCATATCCGGGATGTATTTACATTAGTTTGAAAGTTCAATTATTTGATTCCATAATTTAAACTTTATTAATATATAAGTGAAATAGAGCGAAAGAGAGTGTGAGAAAAATTTGGGATTATACACGGTGATGGTCAACCGTTTTTAATGTGGGGGAGAACAATTAGCATATGACGGTGCTTTGAGAGTTTTAAAAAGAGAATTAGAGCGAAAGAGAGTGCGAGAGAATTTTAGAATGAGAGGGAAAAAATATGATCTTTTGAACGTGAGTCCATATTTATTGTTGTCTCTATTCCTTATGTTTTGTCATATGATCGTTGTAGGTGTGGATATAAGATGGTGGTAGGTGACTTAAAGTTGTCATTCAGGCGAGAGATTTATTTCTTTTCTTAATCTTTTGGATTAAAGTTTACTTTTGTCCTTGTAGTTGATTTAATTTATTATTCTCATCCATATAATATTTTCGTATCAATTTAGTCTTTAAAGTTATTTTGGATTCTCGATATTGATGACCCAAACTTTTTATATGACCCATCATTCCATATCCGGGATGTATTTACATTAGTTTGAAAGTTCAATTATTTGATTCCATAATTTAAACTTTATTAATATATAATAAGTGAAATAGAGCGAAAGAGAGTGTGAGAAAAATTTGGGATTATACACGGTGATGGTCAACCGTTTTTAATGTGGGGGAGAACAATTAGCATATGACGGTGCTTTGAGAGTTTTAAAAAGAGAATTAGAGCGAAAGAGAGTGCGAGAGAATTTTAGAATGAGAGGGAAAAAATATGATCTTTTGAACGTGAGTCCATATTTATTGTTGTCTCTATTCCTTATGTTTTGTCATATGATCGTTGTAGGTGTGGATATAAGATGGTGGTAGGTGACTTAAAGTTGTCATTCAGTCGAGAGATTTATTTCTTTTCTTAATCTTTTGGCTTAAAGTTTACTTTTGTCCTTGTAGTTGATTTAATTTATTATTTTCATCCCTATAATATTTTCGTATCAATTTAGTCTTTAAAGTTATTTTGGATTCTCGATATTGATGACCCAAACTTTTTATATGACCCATCATTCCATATCCGGGATGTATTTACATTAGTTTGAAAGTTCAATTATTTGATTCCATAATTTAAACTTTATTAATATATAATAAGTGAAATAGAGTGAAAGAGAGTGTGAGAAAAATTTGGGATTATACACGGTGATGGTCAACCGTTTTTAATATAGGGGAGAACAATTAGCATATGACGGTGCTTTGAGAGTTTTAAAAAGAAATTAGAGCGAAAGAGAGTGCGAGAGAATTTTAGAATGAGAGGGAAAAATATGATCTTTTGAACGTGAGTCCATATTTATTGTTGTCTCTATTCCTTATGTTTTGTCATATGATCGTTGTAGGTGTGGATATAAGATGGTGGTAGGTGACTTAAAGTTGTCATTCAGTCGAGAGATTTATTTCTTTTCTTAATCTTTTGGCTTAAAGTTTACTTTTGTCCTTGTAGTTGATTTAATTTATTATTTTCATCCCTATAATATTTTCGTATCAATTTAGTCTTTAAAGTTATTTTGGATTCTCGATATTGATGACCCAAACTTTTTATATGACCCATCATTCCATATCCGGGATGTATTTACATTAGTTTGAAAGTTCAATTATATGATTCCCTAATTTAAACTTTATTAATATATAATAAGTGAAATAGAGCGAAAGAGAGTGTGAGAAAAATTTGGGATTATACACGGTGATGGTCAACCAATTTTAATGTGGGGGAGAACAATTAGCATATGACGGTGCTTTGAGAGTTTTAAAAAGAGAATTAGAGCGAAAGAGAGTGCGAGAGAATTTTAGAAAGAGAGGGAAAAAATATGATCTTTTGAACGTGAGTCCATATTTATTGTTGTCTCTATTCCTTATGTTTTGTCATATGATCGTTGTAGGTGTGGATATAAGATGGTGGTAGGTGACTTAAAGTTGTCATTCAGTCGAGAGATTTATTTCTTTTCTTAATCTTTTGGCTTAAAGTTTACTTTTGTCCTTGTAGTTGATTTAATTTATTATTTTCATCCCTATAATATTTTCGTATCAATTTAGTCTTTAAAGTTATTTTGGATTCTCGATATTGATGACCCAAACTTTTTATATGACCCATCATTCCATATCCGGGATGTATTTACATTAGTTTGAAAGTTCAATTATATGATTCCCTAACTTAAACTTTATTAATATATAATAAGTGAAATAGAGCGAAAGAGAGTGTGAGAAAAATTTGGGATTATACACGGTGATGGTCAACCGTTTTTAATGTGGGGGAGAACAATTAGCATATGACGGTGCTTTGAGAGTTTTAAAAAGAGAATTAGAGCGAAAGAGAGTACGTGAGAATTTTAGAATGAGAGGGAAAAATAATGATCTTTTGAACGTGAGTCCATATTTATTGTTGTCTCTATTCCTTATGTTTTATCATATGATCGTTGTAGGTGTGGATATAAGATGGTGGTAGGTGACTTAAAGTTGTCATTCAGTCGAGAGATTTATTTCTTTTCTTAATCTTTTGGCTTAAAGTTTACTTTTGTCCTTGTAGTTGATTTAATTTATTATTTTCATCCCTATAATATTTTCGTATCAATTTAGTCTTTAAAGTTATTTTGGATTCTCGATATTGATGACCCAAACTTTTTATATGACCCATCATTCCATATCCGGGATGTATTTACATTAGTTTGAAAGTTCAATTATATGATTCCCTAATTTAAACTTTATTAATATATAATAAGTGAAATAGAGCGAAAGAGAGTGTGAGAAAAATTTGGGATTATACACGGTGATGGTCAACCATTTTTAATGTGGGGGAGAACAATTAGCATATGACGGTGCTTTGAGAGTTTTAAAAAGAGAATTAGAGCGAAAGAGAGTGCGAGAGAATTTTAGAAAGAGAGGGAAAAAATATGATCTTTTGAACGTGAGTCCATATTTATTGTTGTCTCTATTCCTTATGTTTTTTCATATGATCGTTGTAGGTGTGGATATAAGATGGTGGTAGGTGACTTAAAGTTGTCATTCAGTCGAGAGATTTATTTCTTTTCTTAATCTTTTGGCTTAAAGTTTACTTTTGTCCTTGTAGTTGATTTAATTTATTATTTTCATCCCTATAATATTTTCGTATCAATTTAGTCTTTAAAGTTATTTTGGATTCTCGATATTGATGACCCAAACTTTTTATATGACCCATCATCCCATATTCGGGATGTATTTACATTAGTTTGAAAGTTCAATTATTTGATTCCATAATTTAAACTTTATTAATATATAATAAGTGAAATAGAACAAAAGAGAGTGTGAGAAAAATTTGGGATTATACACGGTGATGGTCAACCGTTTTTAATGTGGGGGAGAACAATTAGCATATGACGGTGCTTTGAGAGTTTTAAAAAGAGAATTAGAGCGAAAGAGAGTACGTGAGAATTTTAGAATGAGAGGGAAAAATAATGATCTTTTGAACGTGAGTCCATATTTATTGTTGTCTCTATTCCTTATGTTTTATCATATGATCGTTGTAGGTGTGGATATAAGATGGTGGTAGGTGACTTAAAGTTGTCATTCAGTCGAGAGATTTATTTCTTTTCTTAATCTTTTGGCTTAAAGTTTACTTTTGTCCTTGTAGTTGATTTAATTTATTATTTTCATCCCTATAATATTTTCGTATCAATTTAGTCTTTAAAGTTATTTTGGATTCTCGATATTGATGACCCAAACTTTTTATATGACCCATCATTCCATATCCGGGATGTATTTACATTAGTTTGAAAGTTCAATTATTTGATTCCATAATTTAAACTTTATTAATATATAATAAGTGAAATAGAGCGAAAGAGAGAGTGAGAAAAATTTGGGATTATCCACGGTGATGGTCAACCGTTTTTAATGTGGGGGAGAACAATTAGCATATGACGGTGCTTTGAGAGTTTTAAAAAGAGAATTAGAGCGAAAGAGAGTGCGAGAGAATTTTAGAATGAGAGGGAAAAAATATGATCTTTTGAACGTGAGTCCATATTTATTGTTGTCTCTATTCCTTATGTTTTGTCATATGATCGTTGTAGGTGTGGATATACGATGGTGGTAGGTGACTTAAAGTTGTCATTCAGTCGAGAGATTTATTTCTTTTCTTAATCTTTTGGCTTAAAGTTTACTTTTGTCCTTGTAGTTGATTTAATTTATTATTTTCATCCCTATAATATTTTCGTATCAATTTAGTCTTTAAAGTTATTTTGGATTCTCGATATTGATGACCCAAACTTTTTATATGACCCATCATTCCATATCCGGGATGTATTTTCATTAGTTTGAAAGTTCAATTATTTGATTCCATAATTTAAACTTTATTAATATATAATAAGTGAAATAGAGCGAAAGAGAGTGTGAGAAAAATTTGGGATTATACACGGTGATGGTCAACTGTTTTTAATGTAGGGGAGAACAATTAGCATATGACGGTGCTTTGAGAGTTTTAAAAAGAAAATTAGAGCGAAAGAGTGTGCGAGAGAATTTTAGAATGAGAGGAAAAAAAATATGATCTTTTGAACGTGAGTCCATATTTATTGTTGTCTCTATTCCTTATGTTTTGTCATATGATCGTTGTAGGTGTGGATATAAGATGGTGGTAGGTGACTTAAAGTTGTCATTCAGTCGAGAGATTTATTTCTTTTCTTAATCTTTTGGCTTAAAGTTTACTTTTGTCCTTGTAGTTGATTTAATTTGTTATTTTCATCCCTATAATATTTTCGTATCAATTTAGTCTTTAAAGTTATTTTGGATTCTCGATATTGATTACCCAAACTTTTTATATGACCCATCATTCCATATCCGGGATGTATTTACATTAGTTTGAAAGTTCAATTATATGATTCCCTAACTTAAACTTTATTAATATATAATAAGTGAAATAGAGCGAAAGAGAGTGTGAGAAAAATTTGGGATTATACACGGTGATGGTCAACCATTTTTAATGTGGGGGAGAACAATTAACATATGACGGTGCTTTGAGAGTTTTAAAAAGAGAATTAGAGCGAAAGAGAGTGCGAGAGAATTTTAGAATGAGAGGGAAAAAATATGATCTTTTGAACGTGAGTCCATATTTATTGGTGTCTCTATTCCTTATGTTTTGTCATATGATCGTTGTAGGTGTGGATATAAGATGGTGGTAGGTGACTTAAAGTTGTCATTCAGTCGAGAGATTTATTTCTTTTCTTAATCTTTTGGCTTAAAGTTTACTTTTGTCCTTGTAGTTGATTTAATTTATTATTTTCATCCCTATAATATTTCGTATCAATTAGTCTTTAAAGTTATTTTGGATTCTCGATATTGATGACCCAAACTTTTTATATGACCCATCATTCCATATCCGGGATGTATTTACATTAGTTTGAAAGTTCAATTATTTGATTCCCTAATTTAAACTTTATTAATATATAATAAGTGAAATAGAGCGAAAGAGAGTGTGAGAAAAATTTGGGATTATACACGGTGATGGTCAACCGTTTTTAATGTGGGGGAGAACAATAGCATATGACGGTGCTTTGAGAGTTTTAAAAGAGAATTAGAGCGAAAGAGAGTGCGAGAGAATTTTAGAATGAGAGGGAAAAAATATGATCTTTTGAACGTGTGTCCATATTTATTGTTGTCTCTATTCCTTATGTTTTGTCATATGATCGTTGTAGGTGTGGATATAAGATGGTGGTAGGTGACTTAAAGTTGTCATTCAGTCGAGAGATTTATTTCTTTTCTTAATCTTTTGGCTTAAAGTTTACTTTTGTCCTTGTAGTTGATTTAATTTATTATTTTCATCCCTATAATATTTTCGTATCAATTTAGTCTTTAAAGTTATTTTGGATTCTCGATATTGATGACCCAAACTTTTTATATGACCCATCATTCCATATCCGGGATGTATTTACATTAGTTTGAAAGTTCAATATTTGATTCCATAATTTAAACTTTATTAATATATAATAAGTGAAATAGAGCGAAAGAGAGTGTGAGAAAAATTTGGGATTATACACGGTGATGGTCAACCGTTTTTAATGTGGGGAGAACAATTAGCATATAACGGTTCTTTGAGAGTTTTAAAAAGAGAATTAGAGCGAAAGAGAGTGCGAGAGAATTTTAGAATGAGAGGGAAAAAATATGATCTTTTGAACGTGAGTCCATATTTATTGTTGTCTCTATTCCTTATGTTTTGTCATATGATCGTTGTAGGTGTGGATATAGATGGTGGTAGGTGACTTAAAGTTGTCATTCAGTCGAGAGATTATTTCTTTTCTTAATCTTTTGGCTTAAAGTTTACTTTTGTCCTTGTAGTTGATTTAATTTATTATTTTCATCCCTATAATATTTTCGTATCAATTTAGTCTTTAAAGTTATTTTGGATTCTCGATATTGATGACCCAAACTTTTTATATGACCCATCATTCCATATCCGGGATGTATTTACATTAGTTTGAAAGTTCAATTATTTGATTTCATAATTTAAACTTTATTAATATATAATAAGTGAAATAGAGCGAAAGAGAGTGTGAGAAAAATTTGGGATTATACACGGTGATGGTCAACCGTTTTTAATGTGGGGAGAACAATTAGCATATGACGGTGCTTTGAGAGTTTTAAAAAGAGAATTAGAGCAAAAGAGAGTGCGAGAGAATTTTAGAATGAGAGGGAAAAAATATGATCTTTTGAACGTGAGTCCATATTTATTCTTGTCTCTATTCCTTATGTTTTGTCATATGATCGTTGTAGGTGTGGATATAAGATGGTGGTAGGCATGGGCGGACCCAGGACAAAAATTCAGGGGTTGCACAAAAAAATTCTTATAAATTTTTTTAGGGGTTGCACAATATTAAAGGTGACACTTGTATTAATTAAAAAAATTAGAAAAAATTAACACTAAGTAGTCAATTTTGTTGTATAATTTTTTTTCTATAAGAATTTAACTGAAATATAAGGATTCTACCTAAAAATCACAAAATATATATATAAAAATACTAAAATAATAACATTTGATCAATGTTCCTCATAATTTGAGGGGTTGCCCTTGCTACCCCTGGCAACCTCCTAGGTCCGCCCCTGGTGGTAGGTGACTTAAAGTTGTCATTCAGTCGAGAGATTTATTTCTTTTCTTAATCTTTTGGCTTAAAGGTTATTTTTGTTCTTGTAGTTGATTTAATTTATGATTTTCATCCCTATAATATTTTCGTATCAATTTAGCCTTTAAAGTTATTTAGGGGCATCAACCTAGCCCTCGAGAAATTTGTTTTGACTAACAAAACTGTTAGTCTTCTATGTCTGTGAACACCAGTAATTTCCACGTTAGCCAATATTACCGACGTGGCTTGATGATGACGTGACATTTATTAAATAAATAAATAATAAAATATTTACTAAACACAATAGTTAGAAAGAAAATCCCCAAGATTTTAACATAGTCCCTTAATCTCACTAAAATAAATAATAAATTTTTGGAATTTTTTTCTAACTGTTGTGTTTAGTAAATATTTTAACTTAATCCCTTAATCCACATACGCAAAAGATTAACGATTATGTTTGTCAGAACGGTCAACGAACTTTGATGGCTAGAATGATGCCCCTAAATAACTTCAACGGCTAAATTGATGTAAAAATACCATAGAGGTGAAAATGAAGAGTTGTGTCTACTACATACAAAAGCAAAACTAATACTTAGGCCTAATCTTTTTATCATTAGACGTAGAGATGGTCAATTATCACCATATTAATTTTTGGTTATTGAATTCATAATGTGTCCAAACTTCATCTTTCATGACCCTTTAAATTGGAGTGATGTGATGGGTCATGGTTCTGTAGTCTTCTGAAACGATTAAACGATGTATCTGAAATAATATTTTCGAAACGATACTGATGTGGATATAATAAACTTATATTTAAATTCATCAAGTTATTTTGATTTTAAATTAGTATTTTTTTAATTGACGTATAAATCAATCATTCTATTCAAATTTCAATAAATAAATTATTGGTGTAATGCTAAAAAATTACATTACTTTCATAAATTTATTTGATACCAAATTTAGGGTTTAAAAGTAAACGTCCCCGTTTAAAAAACCATCTTAATATGTTATTATATCATGTCATGAAGTGAGGTGATTGGAACCCTAAACTAAAAGTTCAAAAGTAGGGGGTTAAGAGATTGTAATTGATTGAAATGATTGAAAATTGGCTTGGCTCGTAACATTAGTCGTCACTCGGCAATGTGTTGGAAACTAAGACGCGTTCCTTGTTAGACTAGTACAACTTACCTGAAATATTATTACTAACGCATCTGTTTGTCAAGTACCTGTAGGGTCCCGTAGGATTGAAATTGAATGTTGCCTAACTTGTTTGCACGAGCAATATTAATCGATCAACTTAAGATGATGAATTGTTTTTTCATTTGCAGAGGGGATGACGGCAAGGTGTTCGATAAATTGCCAAAACGAGGGTTTTGTTTGTATCTTAGATTGGCAAAAGATTTTGAGGGTCGTGGATCCGAATAACTTCAAGGCCAAGTTTGTCTTCTTCGTCGCGACCAAAACTTTATGGTGGGCAATGTTCCCTTGTTGGTGAGAGCATTAGTAAATGAACCATCTCAATCTGTGACTCGGACCCAATATTTATGTCTATTGTTGAGATAAATTAACCATAAATTTTTGCGCAAACATTTTGCCTTTAATGAGATTTCTTCCATGAAATGTAGAGGTGGGATGTTTTATCCGAATGAAACCATGGGGTAGTTAGCATATGAACAAAATTGAATTATCTATATTATTGTACGTGATGGATGGTACGTGTTTAGTCCTTTCTTTGTTTGCTAACTCAACTGTTGAAATTCATTTTCTTTCAAATTTATCTTTCAATAAAATAAGTGATCTGATCAACTTAAAAGTAATTTAAAATAAATTATAATTATTTGATACATTAATATTATATTATAAATTATTTTGGAATAAAAAACTGAAGCAAAAAGAAGAGATATAAAAATAAAGAGAAAATTTTGTATTATTATCTCAATCTAAATTATATATGATACTTCCTTTAAACTCCATATATATATAGATATTATGAGTAGATATCATATAAAACAATAATCTTAATGTATATTAAAGTCCTAATAATAAAATATATCAAAGTCATATTTAATACATAATGTTTTAATTATAATAAATATCTACATAAATAAATATTCATAAAATAAATATTATTTTTATTTGTTAAATATAATTTAAAAACAAATTATAATTTTACGTTGTCAATGTTAATAATAATAATAATAATAATAATAATAATATGAATTAATAATTGTCAATAAAATAAAACAAGAGAAAATGATTGTATATAAGGTTCATTAAATTTGCGTCTCGAGAGTTTCAATCTCTCTTCTCAACTACTAAAGGCGAAAAGGAAATGGAAATCTGAAAGAAAAAAACACACAGAAAAGTGAGGACCCAATATACAATTTTCTATGCATTGGTATTCTATTTTTATTTTCTTTCTTTCTCTTTCAATTTATTAATTTAATAATATTAATTTACAGTCATATTTGAAATATAATATTATTCTATATTGGAAATTAATATATTTATCAGATTCACCCCAATTTGATCATAGAAGAAAGAGAAAAATTGAAAGAAGGGGTTTTGTGGGGTTTGAAGAGATATGTTGAGTGAGTGCACGTGTGGTTACTTGTGTCCACAGTCCACGTGCATCTGTTTTTATTCACTCAAAAATTGATTGATTTTTGTCTTCTTAGTTTGAGTAAACTACCCTCGAGGTCACTTAATTATGAATTTGTTAGCAAATCAGATCTCCTTTTTCTCTAAAAGTTATAACTAATCACTCAATTAAAACATAACTACAAACATATCATTCTATCTTTAAATATTAGATGAAATAATTGAAACTTATATAATTTATCATTTTTGTCTTAATTTAGAATAATTCAATAAGTTTTACCCTTTATATTTAAAGATTCATCATTTTAGTCTTTATTCTTCTCTTAAATTGCTTATTTTTCTCTTAAAAACATTATATTGCTTCCATGTTATTTTCCTAGTGTAATAATAATTTAATAATAATTTATTTTTGTTTATGACAGAATGTAATTATCCAACTACTGCTTTGATTCGATTGACGTATTTGATTTCATAATATTATAAAAAAGAATAAAGTGATAAAAATTTAAATATGAATGATTAAATTGTTGAATACATTTTGATATTTCGATATAACAAATTAAGATAAATGAATTTTAAGATTTTTCAAATGATTTTCTAAGTATATTCGATATAATTATTCAGATATCAAAACATTACTCTAAATCTTTCAAAAGTCATTCTTAATCCTTACTCAAGTGTAAAATTAAGTTTTAATCTTAAAACAATTTCAAAATAATTTTACAAAGTATTTCGAACCATTTCAAAGCCAAAAATTTCAGTTTGTCCAGAGGGAACCGATTCCCCCCTGAATGGTTTGGCTCCGAGATTTCCAGTATACTCAGAGGGAACCAATTCCCCCCCAGGGGTATCGATCCCCCCTTTTTGTAGCGATCGAAATATTTGAATTTTACACTTAGGGAATCGATTCCCTAAGAGGGGTACCGATTTCCCCACGCTCCAAGCTGTTTTATTAATTGATTTCACACAAAAACGGCTATATTATCTTCACTAATCATCCCCAACGTTCAGAAATGATTCAAGGTGTATTTAAGCAAGCTTAGGAGCCATTGATCAAAAACAAGAAACATCAAGCAACTAGAATCAAGAGAGAATTAAAGAGAAAACATCAAACCTCAAGTTTGAGCATTTCAAGCCTATTTTTTATTCAATATTCATTTTGCTTTCAAGAACACTTATTGTGCTCAATTGTATTCATTTTTTAGTGTTCTTTTCTTTGTCCTAGAATTGTGCAAACAATCTACCTTGTGAGGATTTCCTTGTAAGTTTGTAAAATTTGTATTATTCTCTTTGGGAGAGAGTGTTCTCAAGAATTTGGGGTATAATTCTTGAGGGTTTGTAAGGTTACTCTTTGTCCTCAAAAGAAAGACAAATTAGTGAATTTGTGAAAAATCCTTAGTGTGGATAGCTAAGGTAGTGGACTTAGACTTTGGTTGATAAAGTCGAACCACTCTAAATCGATGTGCAATAACTTTTAATTTTCTGCAAAAGTTTCCACCAAAATTTTAATTGCCAATTCACCCCCCTCTTGGCCGATTCCGTCAATCGATTAACTCAACAATTGACATCAGAGCCTAACTCATTTGAAGGTTTAATCGCCTCTTGTCGATTCGGGAAGAGTTATATCGATCAAAGTTTAATGGCCTCCGCTTCAAACTTCGACTTCGGTCTCAATTCGATGCCCGTCAACAAGCCTCCTTTCTTCAATGGGGCTAACTATGCCTATTGGAAGAATAGAATGATTTACTTTATTCAAGCAAGTGACATGGGAGCATGAAATGTCGTAGTAGAAGGATACATCAAGCTTTTCACTCATCAAAGATTGTGGAGTGAAGGAGAGACAAAAATGTTCCAGCTCAACTCCAAAGCCATCCATATATTTTGTGCTCTTGGACCAGATGAATACGAAAGAGTCTCATCTTGTACAACCACCAAAGAAATATAGGACAAACTTCAAGTCACTCATGAAGGTACCGATGAGGTAAAAGAAATCTAAAATTAGTATTTTAAACGCATAGCTATGAAAATTTCAGGATGAAACCAAAAAGATATCAAAGCTATGACGGATATTTTCAACGATTGTCAATGGTCTCAAATCATATGGAGAGATCATTTCAAATGAAAAGCTTGTGAAGAAGTTAGTCTACTCTCTTCCAAAATCGTGGCAATCAAAGAAGACGGCAATCATCGAGTCTAAGGACCTAACGTCCTTAACTCTTGAAGAGCTAATCGGTTCACTCCTCACTCATGAAATGATGCTGAAGATGAGGTGGACCTTGATAAAATTGAAGAGACACCAAAGGAGAAGGAAAATGAGAAAAAGAAATATTGGAGTTGATCTCAAATCCACAAAAGATGAGAGTGATTCGGATGAAGATGATGATGACGAGGAAATGGCATTGTTTGCCAAACGGTTCAGAAAAATGATGAGACCTTACCGAGAAAGAAAATTCAAACAAAATGAATGCCTCAAAAATGAATCAAAAGAGAAGGACCCGATCATTTGCTATGAATGCAAAAAACCAGGGCATGTCAAATATGATTGCCCACAATTGAAGAGGAAGGGTCAATCAAAGAATAAGCACAAGGATCATGTGACTACATGAAGCGATGAAGAAGGTTCCGATGAAGAGGAACAAGAAGTAGCAAACTTGTGCTTGATGGCATTCGGGGAAGATTCTAAGGTAACCTCTAACTCATCTGATTTTGATGATTTATCCTATGATGAGCTATTAGAGGAATATAATGGGTTGGCTTCGGATTATGAGAAATTTTTTTTAAAATATAAAAATGATGTTTCAAATTGAAAAATGAAAATAAATCATATCCAAAACCAACAACGATCTTGAAAGTAAAATCAAAGATTTGCAAATCAAACTAGAAGAGTTTGAAAAGAAAAATTTAGATTTGCAAAATTTACTTTCAACGTCAATGATGATCATCAAAAGAAAATTGATGATCTTAAAGCTTCTTTTGATAAAGTTGGAACAAGACGTTTTGAAAGTGGAGAAAATTTGAAATCCAACTTTGTTAGAAAAAGTTTTAAAAACTACAATCATAGAGGTCCCCAAAGAGTTTCTAATGGAAAAATCGTTATAAGTATATGGGTTCCTAAAGAGCTCATTACTACTAAAGATAAGGATATCCTACACAAATGGATACCTAACGGGACTAGAATTTTGGAAACTAATGAATATGGACCCAAAAGAATTTGGGTACCAAAAATTAGAAATTAATCTATGTTTGTAGGAAAAGGAGCATTGCTACAAGGCACGGGAAATAAATTCAAACTCATGGTACCTTGATAGTGGATGCTCAAGACACATGACCGGAGACAAAATCCGGTTCACTAAGCTTAACGCCAAAAATGGAGGAGAAGTGACTTTTGGTGATGATTCAAAAGGTCACATTGATGGTATTGGTACTATTGTTAATACCTCTTCCATACAAATTAAGAATGTTTTATATGTGAATGGATTAAAGCATAATCTATTAAGTATTAGTCAATTTTGTGATAAGGGATTCAATGTCATGTTTGATATTAATGGTTGTAAAGTCATTGACATTGCATCTAATCAGATTATGCTTGTTGGTAATAGAATAGGAAATATACATGGCATTTAGATTCTATTGATATGACTAATTTGTGCCTAGCTAAGGATGAACATGATAGTTGGTTATGGCATAGAAGACTAGGACATGCTAGTATGAGTGTTTTGGCAACGGCTAATTCAAGGTGATTTAGTTCGAGGGTTGACTAAGCTTAAATTGATAATGATAAAATCTGTGATGCTTGTGCTAAAGGAAAACAAAAGCGAGTTTCTTTTAAATCCATTAATGACGTATCAATAGTAGAGTATTACAATTGATCCATATAGTCTTTTGGGCCAACTAGGACTAGCTTGGGTGGAAAACAATATACATTTGTCTTGGTAGATGACTATTCTAGATATACTTGAGTTCTATTTTTAAGTACTAAAGATGAAGCATTAGAACATTTCATCACATTTTCAAAATAATCCAAAATGATAAAGGTTACCAATAACTAGTGTTAGGAGTGATCATGGCACTGAATTGAAAATCTTGGATTTACTGAGTTTTGTAATTCTAATGGTATTAGCCATAATTTTTCAGCACCTAGAACCCCTCAACAAAAGGAATTGTGAAAGGAAAAATCGAACTTTAGAAGAAATGGCTAGAACCATGCTTTGTGAAAATAATTTGCCAAAATATTTTTGGGCGGAAGCCAAAAATACCGCTTGTTATGTTATAAATCGAGTAATGATTAGGCCAATTTTAAAGAAAACTCCATATGAAATTTCAAAAATAAAAAGCCTAACATTAGCTATTTCATCCTTTCGGATGTAAATGTTTTGTTTTAAACAACGGTAAAGAAAACCTTGGCAATTTGATGCTAAAAGTGATGAAGGAATTTTTCTGGGTTATTCCTTAAATTCTAAAGCTTATCGAGTATTTAATAAAAGAACTTTAGTTGTAGAAGAGTCTATACATGTTGTTTTCGACGATAATTCCCTTCCGAGGAAGGTTTTTGTGGAATGAGATGTAGGTGTTATAAATACAAATGACGTTAGACATGACGTTGGAGAACCATCATCAAAGGAAGAAACGAAAAATGAGAAACTCATGATCCTCTTGAGAATCCAAATATTGAAGAAAGTGAAGTATCTTATCCAAGAGAGTACACCTATGTCAATGATGGTGAGATTATAGGTGATCCATCCAAAGGGGTAACAACTCGATCTTCTCTTAGAAATATTTGTAATTATGTTGCATTATTTCATGCATAGAGCCTAAGAATATTAAAGAAGCATTAAATGATGAACATTGGATTATGGCTATGCAAGAAGAATTAAATCAATTTGAGAGAAGTAAAGTATATACATTAGTTGAAAGGCCTAGTAATAAATCTACTGTTGGTACTAGATAGGTATTTAGAAATAAGCTTGATGAGAGTGGTAATATAGTGAGAAACAAGGCTAGACTTGTTGCTCAAGGGTATACTCAAGAAGAAGGCATAGACTATGATGAAACATACGCTCCCGTAGCTAGGATGGAAGCAATTAGAATATTATTAGCATTTGCATGTTTTCATGAATTTAAATTATATCAAATGGATGTTAAAAGTGCATTTTTAAATGGTTTATAAAGGAAGAAGTGTATGTGGAACAACCTCCAGGTTTTGAAGATTCAAAATTTCCGGATCATGTTCTTAAATTGATAAAACCTCTTTACGGTTTAAAACAAGCTCCTAGAGCTTGGTATGAAAGATTGTCAAATTTTTTAATTGAAAAAGGTTTTTCAAAAGGGAAGGTTGACACTACATTGTTTTTAAAGCATAAAGGTAAAGATTTATTAGTAGTTCAAATTTATGTTGATGATATAATTTGGTTCTAATGATGGTTCTTTGCCAAGAATTTCTAAGCTAATGCAAAGTGAGTTTGAGATGAGCATGATGGGGGAGCTCTCATTTTTCTTGGGACTCCAAATAAAGCAAAGAAAAGATGACATCTTCATCAATCAAGCTAAGTACGTCAAAGATATGCTCAAGAAATTTGGACTGGAAAATGGGAAACCTCATGACACTCCAATGAGCTCTTCAACAAAGCTTGACTTAGATGAAGGAGGTAAATGTGTAGATGTTAAATTATATCGGTCAATGATTGGCTCTTTGCTATCTAACTGCAAGTAGACCGGACATTATGTTTAGTGTCTGCTTATGTGCTAGATTTCAATCATGTCCTAAGGAATCACATTTACTGGCTGTTAAGAGAATCTTTAGATACCTTAAGGACACTCCTAGTTTAGGACTTTGGTATCCTAGAAACTCTAGCTTTATCTTGCATGCTTTTTCTGATGCGGATTATGGAGGATGCAAATTAGATAGGAAAAGCACATCCGGTACTTGCCAATTCCTTGGAAATATGTTGATTTCTTGGTTTTCAAAGAAACAAAATTGTGTTGCATTATCTACCACTGAAGCGGAATATATTTCAGTCGGTAGTTGTTGTGCACAAGTTTATGGATGAAACAACACTTTTTGATTATGGAATTGAAGTAAGTACTATTCCTATCAAGTGTGACATCTAGTGCTATTTGTCTCACTAAAAATCCATCCACACTCTAGAACTAGCACATTGAAATAAGACATCACTTCATTAGAGACCATGTCATTAAGGAAGATGTAGTTCTAGAATTGTTGATACTTTGCACCAATTAGAGGATATCTTTACAAAACCTTTAGACAAAGAAGATTTTGGACACTTATGAGAATTAGGTTTAACTGACCTATCTTCACTTAGTGTTTAAAATAGTTTTAGCACTTTTAAGACTAAATGAAAATTGCTAATTTTATTGCATTCTTGCTATTAGTTAGGGGGAGTTTATGATTCTTGATGAAAAATTAATTTTATATTCAAATATCGTTTAAAGATTAATTTGATTGTTTGAACATGATTAATTTTCAATATATGAGTTACCAATACCACTAGAGAAAATTAATTTAGCATTTTATGTGATTAAAATCAGATTTTAGCAATTTAGTGCAGAGGGAATCGATACCCCCATGAGGGAACCGATTCCCCCTGGGGTACTGGTTATAACACGGGCAGAACCCTTAAAAATTTCAAAACCTCTTCTTTCTATCATTGCCGCCGTTCTTCCCCTCTACTCTCAAATCCATTTTTGCCTTAAAACAACGGTTTTAATCAGAATTCACTTCAAATCATCTTCTAAATCTGCTAGCATCATTAAAATCGTGCAAACAACATCAAAATCCACTCAATCTCATCTTTCAAGGTAAAATTTTCTAAACTCTCTTTTTCATTGATTTTGAACATATGACTAGTTTTAATTAGTTCTAGATAGAAATAGTGATCGGACATTGATTGTTTAGTGATTAGAAACTAGATATCACAACTAATTTCATTAAAACACAAGAATTTTTCGAAATTTTGAAATAAAAAAATTTTGTTTTTCAAATTTTTGTGTTGATTGAATTATGTTGTTGTTATGAAAACTATACATATATTGTTTTTCAAAACCTTATTTTTCAATAGTTTTCAAAAACTTGCCCATTAAGATTAATTTAGAGAACCTTGAAATATTGAGGACTCAATTGAGATTTGGGGATGATTAAATTGCATACATTTGTTTTCTAAATGCAGGTTATTCATTTTATTATGTTTTCCTAAACCATGTCCAATCCTAAACGTGCTAGGTCTTCATCTAGTCGCTCACGTCAACCATCCACCTCCAAATCCTCCTCTTATTCCTGAAAATCCATTCCTAACTGATCCCAATATAACTATCCAAAATTCATGCTTCAATCATCTTGGTCCTAGATCATCGTTTTTGGTATTATCAATATTTCGACTCTTACAAATTAGAGAAAACGTATCCTTCGTCAAGCTATGTTAGAAATTAATTTTAAATATCTTCCTCTTTTACAAGAGTGGAAATTTGACAAACTCTTTGAACTTGAACCCATTGTTACCATCAACTTGTTGTATCTCTTCTATTCTAATTCCGTTTGTGTTAAAAATCGAACTGAAACCGAAACCATAGGAGTTCGTTCCTACCTCCTAGGACAATTTTATATATTGACTCGCCTACATAGCCAATGCATTCGGATTAGATAATGATGGTATTTCAAATGAAAAACAAATTTTAGGTTCTCGTTATAAAAGAAGGGATAGTGCAAGTGTCTTAGACCTTCATGAACGTTTTCTTCATCTAATGATTTCTTGGTGGTTTCGACCATCCGTAGGTCGTTATTCTACTCTTAGAGCCTTGGATCTTTGGTGGTTACATTGTTTTGAAAACAATATTAAAATAAACCTACCTCAGATCATTTTTGCTGAAATTGTTGAAACCGTAAATCTTGTTCCTAACAAGAAACTCTGTTCATCTCTAGTTTACGGTTGCATTTTGAGTAATCTTTTTTTCTAAAGTCGGGCTTAGAGTTGGTCTAGATGCCTCATTTCCTCTCAAGAAACAAATTAATTTTCTTTCCTTAATGAGAGCAGGATGGATTAAGGATAAGGAAACCGGTGAATGGGTTCGATCTTCTGAAAATACTCCAGGAGCTAGTTCTTCACGAGCACAACCAGATGTTGACGACGATCCCGAGCTTGAACAATTAATGCGAGACATCGATGAAGCCGAAGATGAGCCTGACCAGCCCGAGGAGTAAGCACAACAAATGCATCAAAGGCCTCCATATTTCAATCCTTTATGGAGACATTCGATTTCCGATATGCGACCATGGATTCGCGCTTTACTTCTATAGAGTCCCATTTCTCCACAATGGGAGCTCAACAATTAGAAATTCTCCGAGAGATGCGCACAAACAATGCTTCGATGAATGAACGTATTGATGCACTCTCACATGAGATGGTCGTTATGCGAGCTCACTTTCCTGATGATCCGGATGTTTAATTCTATGTTTCGCTTTAGAACTTTGAACTAAAAGATTATTGTTTCAACTTTTTGAATATTTTGGATTGTTTGATTTTGTGGATTGTAGACTTTGGATTTGTTTGGATGTTTGAATTTATATTTGATTTAGTTAAATTTATTGCATCATTTACATCATTTTAGCAATATGACCAATTTTGCCATGTCACATTACTTATGAATATTGATTATGAAACTAATGGCTAACGTTTCTCTTGATTGTGATCTTAGCAGCTTAAACTATATTTAATTGGCTAAATGATTTCAAAACCTTGTTTAAATTCTTTTACGAGTCTTTTTGATTTAACAAAAAGGGGGAGAAGTGTTAAATGTTTTAAAAGGGAGAAATGTTAGAGTAAGGGGGAGTAATTGATTTCAAAATCTTAAAATTACTAAAATGTTTTATGTTTTGTTATATCAAAAAGGGGGAGATTGTTGAATACATTTTGATAGTTCGATATAACAAATTAAGATAAATGAATTTTGAGATTTTCCAAATGATTTTCTAAGTATATTCGATATAATTATTCGGATATCAAAACATTACTCTAAATCTTTCAAAAGTCATTCTTAATCCTTACTCAAGTGTAAAATTAAGTTTTAATCTTAAAACAATTTCAAAATAATTTTACAAAGTATTTCGAACCATTTCAAAGCCAAAAATTTCAGTTTGTCCAGAGGGAACCGATTCCCCCCCAAGGGGGTACCGATTCCCCCTGAATGGTTTGGCTCTGAGATTTCCAGTATGCTCGGAGGGAACCGATTCCCCCCCAGGGGTATCAATTCCCCTCTTTTGTAACGGTCGAATATTGAATTTTATACTTAGGGAATCGATTCCCTAAGGGGTACCGATTCCCCCGCTCCAAGCTGTTTTATTAATTGATTTCACACTAAAACGGCTATATTATCTTCACTAATCATCCCCAACGTTCAGAAGTGATTCAAGGTGTATTTAAGCAAGCTTAGGAGCCATTGATCAAAAACAAGAAACATCAAGCAACTAGAATCAAGAGAGAATCAAAGAGAAAGCATCAAACCTCAAGTTTGAGCATTTCAAGCCTATTTTTCATTCAATATTCATTTTGCTTTCAAAAACACTTATTGTGCTCAATTGTATTCATTTTTGAGCGTTCTTTTCTTTGTCCTAGAATTGTGCAAACAATCTATCTTGTGAGGATTTTCTTGTAAGTTTGCAAAATTTGTATTATTCTCTTTGGGAGAGAGTGTTCTCAAGAATTTGGGTATAATTCTTGAGGGTTTGTAAGGTTACTCTTTGTCCTCAAAAGAAAGACAATTAGTGAATTTGTGGAAAATCCTTAGTGTGGATAGCTAAGGTAGTGGACGTAGACTTTGGTTGATAAGTCGAACCACTCTAACTCGCGTGCAATAACTTTCAATTTCTGCAAAAGCTTCCACCAAAATTTTAATTGCCAATTCACCCCCCTCTTGGCCGATTCCGTCAATTGATTAACTCAATATAAATTTATTAAATTGTTCCAAATTATAACAAAACTGATAGAAGATTTAAGTTGAGGACTAAAATTGCAATTATACCAGATTACATAAAACATCTATTTCGGTTTTAATGATAGAGTGACTTGTTTGTAATAATATTAATATAATGATATACTTTTAATTTTTTAAAATGACTTATTTATTATAAAACATATAATTAAATGATCTTGGATGTAGTTTACCCTTTTGTTTTTTTATATCTCTCAGCTTCTCTGTCATTTGCTAACAGAATAGTCACCTTTCTACTTGGTCTCATCTTCTTGTCTTTTTACTTCTATTTCAGTCGTATTTTTTAACTTTAATAATTTATTATTCATGTTTATATTATTTATTTGATATATTAAAATTATATTTATATTATTAAATATTAATTATAAATTTCAATTTCATTGATACCATTATTATAGTAAAAATGGATGTGAATTCTAACATAGTTAAACATGTATTATTATTTTATTTTTAGGTATCAAATTGAGCTTAACTACGATATAAAATTATAATTTAATTTATTATATATATTTTTTAAAAATTAAGAGTCTATAATAATTTTCTCGAGTATTGCAGGGTCATAGCCCGCCTGTTTCGCCCCTACTTAACTGTTTCGATTTTTTATGATAATAATAAAGAATAATGTCATTATCTATAATTTTGTTCAATTATTATAATTTGGATTACAATTTAAATATGAAATAATTTATTATTTCAAGATTTTTGGATAAACTACATATTAGTCATCTAACTATCACTTCGTTTTTTGTCACCTAAGTATTTTTTCAAAAAAAGCAGCATAACGTTACGTTTTGGTTTATTTGGTTCAGGGTTTAGTTTTGATTTCATTTTGGTCACCCACTGATAAAAAATAAACAGAACTTGAAGCGGTATTTTTTATTTTTACAATGGCGATGAGACATTACCTTATGATGACACATTAACATCATCGTTAAATTTTAACTGCGAGTAACCAAAGTGGGACATTAAGTATAATTTTAAATAAATAGTTAGATAACCAAAACAGAACCAAAGTCATATTTGTTTTAACAATTCTACCAAGGGGAGGGGGAAGTAGAATTTTGCTCCTAATGAATATGAATCTACAACTATAGGAGAGGGGATATGTCATCTGAGAAATTTTAGTCACTTACTCTAGAGATTGTTGACCACTAAAATAATAGTTTGGCAATTAAATGTAGCTATCCATCTTTTCAATAATAAAAACAAAACTTTATGCTTGGAATTCCCCTTTTACAATTTAATAGGAATCTAACCATAATCGCACTATTATTGATATGAAGAAACTTTCCTAGAGAGTATAAGATGCCTTTCAGCACAGTTGTGTTAAATGGACCGATGCTGACTCTGTACATAGAACAAAATCATTTGATAAATAGCAGAGAGAGAATACGCAACATTTCCTCCAATTAGGAATGCATGCTCGAGCAACATTATTGATTAATAATTCCATATTGGAGGAACATCAATCTTTCATTTAATATCGATCAGTATCATGTTCTTTTTCATAAATAAAAAATAAAACAAAACAAAACAAATATTTATTATATTTTAATTTTAATGTTATTGTACCTCAAATCATTCCTTAATCCTAATTAGCTGATTTCCTTGTCAACTCATTTTCATTCATATTCTATAATACGATACTTAACCCATGGTTATCCAATTTTTTTAGTATATAATTAAAAATATTGTATTAAACTCGACGTAGAGTATGAGTTTATGTTTTTCTTATATAATATCTATTAATAATTATTTTAAATAGTATGGATGATTGTAAGGTAATATTTGTTCATAATATTTCTTAATCATTGATAACACACACCCTACAGACCTAACTGCGAATTAACCTCTAAGAATAATTTAGAGCATTTGGTGGGTCAAATATCTATTAATATTTAAATACTACGAATCTTAAAATTAAAGGATAATGCACGTTTAAACCAATGTTCTCTTGAAGGATACAATAACAATAATACTAATGAATTAAGATTCAGTCTGTAAGTCTAATATCTTTAAGGGCATAAAAGTTAAGTGACGTGCTATGATGAAGTGAAGTGAACCTGCAACTGGAAGAAAAGCATTATCTAAACAGGACCCGAGAGATGAGAACGAGCCATTGATGACATATAGTAATTCTTTTTTAAGCTAAGAGATGATGAGGCGAAGATAAAGAAAAGGGTAATAGGGTTTAGCCCGAAAGGTGTGCTTCCAACCAACATTATATAAAAGATCTGAAGCATTGGTTATGGTAGGCTCCCTCCCATGTGTTTAAAGGGGTCCTCCATTTCAAATCTGTTGTTTGATGCTAAAGTGTTTGTCTTTGCTGTTGTTTCTATCACTAATCCCTCCCTCTCTCTATTTTATATTTTAGTCCAAATTAGGTAACCTTATGTTGAAAAGCATGTGATGTGGTGACCACAATGAGGGGACCAAAGCGTAGCTCTGGTGGGGCTAACCCTTTCGTCTCCAATACAGTGCCCCAACTGCACGTTGCCCCTCGTGGGTTTTTCGTATCGGACTCGTCCTTGCAGCCTGTTGCAGACAAGTACCTGACGGTTTAACTCACCCCTTAATTCCTTTCTTTTTCTTTTTATGAGAAGCAGATATATATGAAAAATGCTTTGTCATTATGCTCATCATCTATTTTCCCATTCCTTTTCTGCTTCATTGCAGCTTTAAAAGATTGAAAATTGATTATGTGTTGACTTCATATATAATCCAATTATTAATTTCAAAAGACTTCCACTCCATTTCTTTCTTTTCCTGAAAATTTGAGATGTAAATTTCAAAATGGATGGTCAAATTGCCTATTCTACAATCTCTATCACTATTGCAGGGATGGAAACAGAATAAAACGATTGGAGGCCGTCAGTTTCTTTATAAACTAAAATAATTCGAACGCAATGCTTAATTTCATTAATTTGAAACTAAAGGCACCTTAAAAATTAATTAATCAAAAGATTGAAGAAATCAAGTTTACTTTTATTAATTTTAAAATTATTAGGAGCTTAAGGTGTAATTAACCAATATTATTATTTGTTATATTTATTATTAGATTATCCTTCTAAGCATCATCTACAGAATAATCTCCATTGCACCAAACTGATAGTATCATTTTTAATACTTTAGGGTTTAGCTTTTGGGAGGCTAGCTTAAGCATTACTTAATCAAATGATTAGTTTACTGTCAACAAATCAAAATCCATAGCCAATCTACAAGAATAATGATAATCTAGAACATAATAATAAAATCGCCAATCTACAAGCTAGTTTATACCACGAGGGTTAATGATGAATATCTAAGATGTATGATTTTTGGTAGGTGACATGGCAAGCATGTAAACCAAGTCCTTCACGTGAACTCAAGAAGTAATGAAAGAAGATACTATCGAATAGTTCATGGTAAAAAGGAACGCTATTAAAAAAATAACTTTTCTAAAATGAATGGCATTATTAGATAATTTATTCCATTGAAATTAGAGACCATAGTGTCTAAATTACTTCTAAGATGATGACAACAAAGTTTTATCTTGTTGGATATGATAGTAAATATAATAATCCTTAAAAAATATTTTAAAAACCAGAGAATAATCTCATTTGATGCATGAAAAGACATATCATCACTTAATATTGCTACTAATTACTTTGTCTCATTAATTAGAAAAAGTTTGTTTGTCTTTTTTGTTGTATTATGCACATGGGAGTGGCTAACCCCATGTGTGTTTATTAATTTAATGTCCATTGATTACACTTAGGGATACAACAAAATGTTTTTTTATTAAGCTAAGGTGATACAATATATAACATCTTATCTAAATACTCTCAACCACTTGATAATAAACATCAATCATTGTAGTCACTGGTGCTCAACCTATGACTTCTAGGAACGACTCGATTCCTTTAAACACTAAAGTAGGCTGGTTCGTGCATGAAACTGTTAAAGTTATGAAGGATCCAATGGTAGGCCTTCAATCTGTTCATCAAAGGTTTTATTTTTATGGGCCTCTATCTCTTGATATTCCGATATATGTCTACTACTTTAATTTCACACCCTTAAAATTTTATTATAACTTCTTAACTTCATACCTCAATATAAAATCGGTTTTATATTTATTATAACTTCTTAAATTCATACCTCAAATATAAAATCGACATCTAATATAAAATCGACATCTAATATAAAATCGATCTGGGTTGGGTGAGTTAGAGAGTACAGCAAGAATGTAGCAAAAAAGAAGTATTACTCGGATAATTGGGAAATTGATGGCTTAATAATGACTCATGTTTGTAATAAATAAATATCGTCAAAATCCTACAATCAAGATGGTTACTGGTTTAAGTACAGAAATACACATGCATACACACAAGTGATCAAATCACACCCATATATTACAAACAACTCCATATTGGCTTGCTTGAACTGCAACACAACCAGGAACTTCTAACCCTGCATTCTAGACTTGGAACCGATTTTGTCAAAAAATTTGCAGCATAAAAGACGGTCGGACTTCATGCATATTCGAATAAAATGCAATTGCAGCCACGAGAGTCGTCAACAGTCAAGTGCCGAGACAAGCTGGTGGGAACTGGCGTTAGGCAACCAGGGATAGGAGTCAGGAGGTGGCATAACACAATTATCTCATTGAAGTAGATTCTTCTTGGGAAAGCCCAACCCTTCTCGAAAGTAAAAGTTTCTTTATCCTTTCGGAAAAGTAGCTCTGACTGCACGTTACCAAGGGACCGGCTTGTGATAGCAAATCGTTGTAAAATTTAACACCCCATAGCATGGCAGTATCATCTGTAGATTAAACAGAACTTACTCTTTAATCACCTTTCAAAATTAGTAGTTCCTATTTACATGTAAAATTTGCAGCTATGTATTACCAGGAAACACATCGAGCAGAGATGAGTTCTATGTAAACGATCATTTCACTCATGACGATATAATGCAAAAAGCACAAAACATAAGAAAAGAAAAAGTGACCAATCAAATGAACTTACTTATCGCTGCATATGGAGTTAAAGACTTGTAGTTAAAGCTGAAAATCTGAGTGAGATTGTTGAAGTTGGGGTGCTGCACAACTAAGTTCCACTGTGTATAATTCATATTGTAATTGAAATTAGTATCGTGACTTTAACTCGCCAGTACTCCTTGTAGTTAAGCTTAACATGCCAATGAATTCGGACCGGACACATATGGCTTGTACATTGGACCAAAGGAGCCAAGTTATTCTTCCCTGTACCCGAACAACCGACGCTATATGCGGAGCTTTTGGACTGCACATTAAAAACAAATAAGCTCAAGGAAGCAATAAAGAATCGAGATAACAATCACTCCAAAAAACATACTCCAAGCAATAATTATCATCTTTTTCGCGGAATGAACTTACTCTACACAGCTCCCCGGCTGAGAAGCATTTTGGCAGCCACAAGCACATTGAGGGCAAGGTACTATGGTTTCATTATAGAAGGATGAGAGAGAGACGCAACAACTAGGTGTTTTCTGAGCCAGAAATTGCGAATACGTGCACGTAACATTCCATGTCACTGTCATGAAGAAGAAGTGTCAATTAACCATCTAGCATTCTAGATAAAGAAATGAATAACTATATAGCATTCTAGATCTTAATCGAATAACTTACTCAAAGCTTGTGTGACTCGCCTTTTGTCTGCAGTAACGAATCTACTAGGTTTAACAATTTTTGCTGGTCCACATGTATAACCAGGCCCTGGTGCCTTCAAAGTGAAGTTCCTAGGAACTCTAACTGTCTTATTTGTGGTTCCAGCTTGACCAACACTCACCTGGAATGAGCTTGCTGCAGTGGTTGGATCTTGCACCACGAGTTTAGCACTCCGCCTTTACAGCAATTGCAATCTGCTGATTATAGGCGTTCCCGGCAATAGATCCACAACAGTTGGATCCTTCTTACAGCAATGTGGAATGTTCCCTTTGAATTTAGAACAATCCCCTTGTTCGGTTGTTCCCTCCCATCATGCTCCAAATCACCTCCTTCTTAGCCCATTTCCAACCTAATGTCCACCCTGGTGCTTGGATATGCCGGTATTGCTGGAAGTTATAGATTGTGACAACTGCCTGCTCGAATTTAATCACATTTTCAGCTAATGGACAAAAGATGAAACATACTCATGCCAAAATGATACCCTATTCTCCAAACCATTGTTTCTTCATTCGTTGAATCTTAAACAAAGCCTAGATTTTAGTTCTCCCTATTGAATGATTTCCGTATTACAGAGTTAGCAAGTCATTACTCATTCACACCAAGCAATCGGGTTTGAACTTCGTACGACCCCACACTAGATAGCTAAAGCATCAAATTCTAACTTCTTGCATACACAAACCTATGCATGCGTCGTAAGTAATAGAGATGAAAGGACACTTACAACATAGCCATCAGCGGTCCAACTCATGATATCCCATTTGATTGTGATATTCCATTTGGGTCCAGCGGATCGTAGGCTTCTGAAAATGAGTTAGAAGAGAGAATTATAACACATACATACATTTCCAATACCTAATCCCATTACATGAATATGCACTAAGAAACGAAGCAAAGAAACCAGTATCAGATCATCACTCGACAGAAATAGCAAAACCAAGTCCAAAAGTTAATATTTAGACTATCAACTACTCAATCTCATCATTAACTGCTGATCTTTTCCTAAACCCTCCCATCTAAAGACTAACATTATCACGAGCTAACAAACAAACCTCTCTGAACAATAGGAAAGGCAAGATTTTGATAGAAATTTCATAGCTTAATATGGAAATTTGCTTTACAGAGCTAATACCAGGCAAAACCCATTACCATAAAAATGCAAAATAGACTCGAAAATCATAAAGAAGGTGCTTTCACATAATTAAAGAAACCCCATTTACCAAATTCATTAAAGAATCAAAACACCATAAAGGAAAAAAATTCCAACTTCCCAAACTTATAAACAAAGAAAGAGAGATTCTACAAACTGTTGAGGTGAAACTTGAGAAAGAGAACAACAACAGAAGCAAGACGCTGAAAGAGCTTAGCTTGAAGAAAGATCTAGCAATGAACAATAAAAGATTAGCCATTGCTTTAGGATTTCGAGGGGCTCTTTTTGGGTTATTGACTTTGGTTCAAGGTTTGTGACAGACGGAGAAGACCCACATAAAGAGTGAGAAAACAAAAGGAGACGAGTAGCTTTTTGTCCAACGGGACATGACAAGAAAGTCTAAATAAATCGAGTTCAAGTGGTGGGACACTTTAATCCCACTGCAAAAAGCTTACTTTCTTTAATTATTATAAATTTGATGTTTAACCATTGATTTAACATTAACAAAATAGAATAACAATTAAAGGGAAAAAATGGCGTATGAAACACGATGTGTTTAGAAAAAGGAAGTGGAAGGAAAATGCGGTACATAGATTATAATTGTCAATAAATGGTTGTTTGCTTGATTAAGACAAAAGTAGGTAGATGCATTACAGTTGTTTGTGACCGTGAGATAATAGAAACCCACAGCTTATATACTATGAACAGCTTGTGGTACGTTCTAGAGAAACATCTATGCCAATGGAGTTTGACTTCCCGGTGCTGGCTTTTGATAAATGGCGTTGGTGCCACGCAATATGCTTGGTCAGATGAGATTGAGTCATTTTTTTAGGGTAAAGTATAGTAATGGTCACTGAACATTTTTGAAGCTTGCATTTAGGTCCTCCAACTTTTAAAACTTGCAATACAGTCCCCAACATTTATTCCGTTTGCAATATGGTCCCCCAACTTAACCACAGTTAGAAATTAGGGTAAATTATATAAAAGGTTATTTAACTTTTCAGACACTTGAATTTAGGTCCTCCAACTTTAAAACTTGCAAAACAGTCCTCAATTTCATTCTAAACCCCAATTTCCAAAGTAATTCAATTTCATTATAAACCCTAAATTCCAAAATAATTCAATTAAATTCAATTATGTCAGATTTATATTATTTAATTTCTCTTATTTCATGTGATACGTATTTTTTATATAAATATAATAGTATAATTCTTATCTGTTGAAGAAATTTTTTAATTAAAAAAGTAGTTAGGATATAGAAGAGGTTGAAAATAATTCAAATTTTAATTAAAAAATGTTATTTTGACGTTAAACAAAAGTGTAAACTACTAGGTTGACAACTTAACTATCTAACCCTTTTACTTTTGTCATCGATCTTTTAAATTATCAATCATACACATAATTATTTAATTGTTCAACTAAGCCACTAGTCGTTACCAATTGATACAATGATGAAGTGGCGTTAAAAGGAATTGACATTATTATACATTCAGTCTTTATTATTTATAATCAATTTGGTCCTAAATTAAATAGAATTTAATAAATTAATCATTTAATTAGGATCTGACATGTGTTAGCACATGGTCATGACACGTGTCATTGGTGACACATGTCACCACTAATTATTTATATGCTATCAATTTGGTCCTAAATTAAATAAATTTAATAAATTAATCATTTAACCAGGATCTGACATGTGTTAACATGATCATGATATATGTTATTGGTGACACATGTCACCACCTAATTAGAAGAAATTAAGTTACAAAGAAGTAAAATTTGGGTCTTGGCAAACTCAAACCTGAGTCACGCAAATGAAAGATACAGGGTAGAGCCACTAAGCTAACACCATCGTTTGTGTTAAGAGATATGCAATAATACATATACTAATAGTATGACCAATGCTAGAAAAAAAGAATATAATGGAAATGGAAATAATGAGATTTGAACTTCGGCAAAAAATTTGAAAGCAATAAATGATGGGAAAATATTATATTTTTTTACAATAAAAAATATTATTTGATAATTGTTTGATAGATTTAATATTTTTAAATATTAGTTGATACATATTTTAAAAGAATAAATTTAAGATTTATATATTTTTAAACTAATTTAATAATTATATTTTTCATATTTATAATTCATGATATATATATCTTAGTTGATATTTCTAATATAATTAATAATTTTAATTTCTTATTAAAAATAAAATATTCAAAAAATATAAATGATTCATACATTAATATATGATATATTTTTTTATTTATACATCTAAATATAAATACATTTATATAAATATATTTTATTCGTATATTGAAATATTTTGATTAAAATATAAACATATTTTAAATACTAGTTTATACAAGAAAAATAAATATATCAAAATATAAATGATTCATACATTTAAATATAAATTGAATCATTTATATTTTCTATACATCTATATTTAATAAGAAAATAAAATTATTGGGGGACTGTTTTGCAAGTTTTAAAAGTTGGGGACCTAAATTCAAGTGCCTGAAAAGTTCAATGACCGTTTATATAATTTACCCTAATTTTCTAACAGTATTTAAGTTGGAGACCATATTGCAAACGGAATAATGTTGGGGGACTGTATTGAAAGTTTTAAAAGTTGGGGGACCTAAATGCAAGCTTCAGAAATGTTCAGTGACCATTACTATAGTTTACCCTTTTTTTATTACAAATTGATAAATAAATTGATCAATTATAACTTTTTTGAAATGTTCTAGAAAATAGAAGGTGCATCTTAGGTTTGCAGCTTATTCATCCACTCTTGTTCCTTGTTTCTTACATAAAATGTCATGTTATAATGCATCCAACATCTGATTTACCTGGTTTTATTCTGCACCTATTATAAGATACAGAAGGCTAAGATTTGCAGATTATCAGAAAAGAAAGAAGCTAAAATTCAATCTTTGTATTCAACTGAATTTAGCTTCTAAGTGGTTTTCCAATACAGCAGAGAAGTAAAGCTCGTCCTCCAATCTATCAGTCTTTGGAACAATTCTCCACAGTAACTTTTTATAGTGCAGCCTGGAAAATTCATCCAAATAGATCTTCAAATCATCTCTTTTGCAGAAGAACCTATCCACCCAAAGAAGTCCTCGGGGTCAAAGAACACGATCCCAATCGAAAGGACAAACTGAAGAAGATCCAATCCGATCCATCCATCCAAAAAGAGGGTAGAGTGTATAATATCGAGTGTGTTATCGAAGAAAGGTAGTCTTGAACCAATTGATAAGTAGAGGGGTAAGAGGCCTCTGAGCGCAATCACTTCATTAAAAGGAGCCCCTAAATTCAAGGTAGCAGATGCAATTGTTACGTTTCTTTCCTTCATTAGTGCAGCAAATGTGCCGTTGTGGGGCTAAAATCGAGTCCTATCCTGATCTCTCCTGGCTTCAATCTTAGAACTTTATCTATGGTGAATTCAGCTGAAGTTGATTCATTCGTCAAGATCTCCCATCCTCTTTTCGAAAGATCGAAGCAGTTTGAACATTTGAAGAAGCCTCTTTTGCCTAATGTTTCGTTAGAAACAAGACAGGAGTAATCTTTGCACTTATAACGGCTCCATAAAATGTTGGTGTCGGTTGGTTGAGACCAAAGGGATGAGTTTATAGGGAGTGGTTTACTCAAACGTGGAGGTGTTTTCGAGAAGCATCTTCTTCTCGGCAATGGATCGCAGCCACTGATCATGACCTTCTGAGCAATGTCCCAGTCATCAGGGCACATCCTATAGATCTTATAATCCATAAAGCGATCTACATTCGAGGCCATGCTGGCACAAGTGAGTCCTACAGATGGACTAATTGCTTCCACCCCAGGAAGTTTTTCTTCCCAATCAGCCTATTCAGTTTCAATGCAGTGTATTTATGAAGCTCACCTGAGTTAAAACGATGAGTATCGGATCCTTGTTCGATTTGCTTTCTTCATGGTCACTGAAGTTTTCATCTGCAGCGCTGACTTCGTTCATACCAGAACTGTTATCATAGGAACCTGATAAGGATTCTGCAAACTTGTCCAAAGATAAGGCAATATGTAGAAGTTGATCAGAAAATGATGCTACTGCTTTAGATTCTGCACTTGCACCACGAAGCTGCTCCAGAAGAATTCCGACTTTGGTCTGCAAATCAGAGACTTGATTTCGAAGCGAATGAGGCAAAATGAATTGGCCTTGGGAGATACCAGCCTTGGAAGTGGTGGTTCTGAACATAAACTGGGTATAGAAGATGTTGGAGCTTAGGATTGTAACTGTTGGGATGCTTGCAAGCAGACACAGACACAGCATCAGAGGAAGGCCAGCAGGCAGCCATTTTCGCGATTTAGACACATTCGGTTTCTGCATTTCTCGGTTGGGTTTGTGCAATGTATGGGGAGCTACCAAACCATTTAATTTTTTATCAGATCCTAAGAGCTGTTGAGTATATACTTGATTGGGCACTTGGGATTTTCAGGTTGAGTTTCCCTAGATGTTTAAGAATTCCATTTTTTTCCCTCTCCCGTGGCCGTAAATGGGGACAACTTGGAATTTTCTTCTTTGATAATCTCAAAGTAGTGAACATTGTTTTTGTTAATGGCTTAAGAGGTCTAATTGCAGTTGAAGCAATGATCTGTGTACTTGAGAGCACTTTAAACGTCTCATCAATAAAAATAAACTGACGTAGCTTGTTATGAAAGAAAAGAAAAAGGACGTGAAACACCTCACATGAATTACATTACTTGGAATGGGAGTCTTAATGGATAAAGGGGAGAATATACAAAGCAATATCATCATAATCAATTACAGTCTAAGAAGTTTCAATATCTAATGAAAATATTGTAAGAACTTGTTGAGCCAAAAGGGCATCTTAACACAGGCCTAGTAAGTGCATGTGCTCCAATCAAAACTTGACCACAAAAAAGCGACAAGAATACAAATATCCCAAAATTTTAATTATTAGTATGGTGATGACTGAGCAGAAAACGGTTTGGAGCAAAGGTAATGTTAAAGATTCTGCTGTATGCACAGAATCCTTTTCCCCAGTTATTCATAGGCTTCTCAGTTATGCACTCGGTTCTCTGTCATTTTCATCATCATCATAGTCATGACCATCGTTTTTGTTATCTTGATCATCATTTTCATCATCATCACAGCCATCGTTTTTGTTGTCTTCTTGATCATCATTTTCATCATCATCACAAACATTGTTTTTGTTGTCATCTTGATCATCATTTTCATCATCATCATGGTCACTAATGCAATCCTTCTCAGAGTTGTATTGATCATCATGATTCCATCATCTTTTCTTCCTAGCTTGGCATATTCCTCAAGTGATGTAGAAGGAAAATTTCACCGACCCTACCATTTTCTTTGTTGGCTGTGTTTTTTGATGAACGTTTGGAGCTACTTTGATTCATCTGTTACATGTAAAGGAGGTCAGCATCAAGGCATTTGACAGAGTAAAGTACCATAAAACAACAAAACGTGAGAAATGGATTGCTTAGGTAATTCACTCTCCCAAAGAGAAAGTATGCATTTTAGCACCTATCAACTACCAAGTTCATTGACAATGATGATATATGAAGAAAACAAGTATATATGTCCTGCTCAGTTAAGAAGCACTTTAGACAATACGAGTACAAAAACAATGTTTAAATTTTTAAGGTCTCTAGCATAATTCACAGATTATAGCATGTGAAACCTGCCAATGCAGAGTTATAATGATATATCTAAGAAAGTTTGCATGCCTTGTCAAACTAAAAAAGATTGAATTGTTTATCCAAGAATGATATATCTTTTTTATGTGGTAGGTCACAGTCAATAGCAGTTTTTGGTCTAAGGTTTCTAATACCCTCGCGCCATTGGGTCTTGCCAAAGAGATCTATATCGTCTCAACCAGGAAATTCAAATCAATAAAACCTTTTATAACTTCTAAGCATTTATTTAGTCTTTCCTTCACGAGTTACATCAAGATAAATCCCTTCTATGCTTCTGCTATATTAGAAGTTTGGATCCACTAAAATTTTACTATAAATCATAAAAGTTATAATTAATTGGATAGAACTCCTAATTATTAGCATAATCATGAACCAACTCAATTACTATCATCAAACAGTTGTGAATTATTTCCAATAGCAGAAGACTGACAGCAATATCAGAATCGTAATTGGAGACTTACAGCACGTAACAATGTTCTTCTATCCCTCTCTCGAGCATTTTTAATTGCCTGAAACAATATTCACACAAATTAATCACGAAAACTAACATAAGAAAAACACATCGAAATATTGCTCCAAACCAACCTCTTCAAGCATCTTTGCTCTTCTTCAACCTCTGCAGAATCCCTGTGAGAGCAACACAGTCAGAATTTCATTGTTAATCTTTTACCCAATATATGTATCGGAAACTATAAACAAAAAAATTCTCAAATGATTCAAGGACAAACCTCCCAATTATTTGATCAACACGACATCGACACTTAGCACACACTTTTTGTTCCTTAGCACATCCTATAACAAGATATCCAAACCCAGTTGATTAATTTCACAAAATAACTACATTTGACATACATTTCGCTCAATTTGACGAGAAACTGTTGAATCAAAACAATCAAAGAACTAATAGCAGAGGAAACGAACCAGAACAAAGATTATGATAGGCTTGACGCACATTACGTTTGGAGCAAAGCTGACTGCCAAAATAAAAAATAATATAAATAAAATGCACAGAAACCATTATTTTTCTTTTAAAAAACTTACCATTTTGCAGGCTCCGTTAAGGGTTTATATTTGCCATAACGACGCTTCCAATCGATTTGTTCTTTGCATCGAGGGCAAACTCCAGTTATATCAGAGTAAGGCCTTAGCTTCCCTCCAACTTCCTATTGAAAATAAAATTTTCAAATTTAAATAAAAATATATATGAATAAAAAGAAAAAAGAAAAATAGCAGTAATTGATTACCTTCTCGTTGATTTTTACACCGGCGTTTGGTTTCCAGGCGTAGCGATTTTGGTGCTTCGGTGGCCCTCGCCGACTGCTCATCTTTTGCTTGTTGGCTGCCGACTCAATCACTCTTCTCTGACTAAAGTTTGGAATTTGTTAATTAAACCTAGACCATTTTTGCTAATTAAAACAAGGAAAAGCTTCCGTGCAGTCTTAATATACGGCTAGATATCGGTTTTGTTATTTAAATAATAATAAATTAGTAATGTATTTTTTTATTCGTATATTAAGATTATCATATAGTAGAACTTCTTATTAAAATTGGGGTAAACTATATATTTAATCTATCTACATATTTTTGCGATTTTATTTTGATAATTTAATTATTTGTTTATTCAAAATCATTAATAATTTTATGTTTTTATTCTATTTTAATGACTCATGATTAAAAAATAAATAAATTGTTTACGTAAAAAATTTATTTTTTCAATGATGATAGATATTAACTTATGATGATACGTTGATATCATCATTAATTTTTTTAACGATTGGTGATCAAAATAAAATTAAAATATATCATTAGATACAATTTAAAAATAATTAATTGGGTAATCGAAATAGAACTACCAAAATTTGTAGATAATTAAATAGATAATTTATTCTTAAAATTATATATTTTTTCTGATTTACTCTCAATAGATAATTTTTTTTAGCTTTTAAATAAAGAAAGGATTAGTGTATAAAAAAATAAATTATAAGATAGTACTAAACTTCGTTTATAATATTTAACTTTTAATTTTATCAATTATAATATTAAACTTTAATTTTCATTTCAATTATACTACTATATCGTTAAGTTAGCAATAAAATGATAACATGACTAATAGTTACTGATATAAATGTCAAATTAAAATAGTGTCGTTTTAGTACTCCTGTTTTGGCATTCAAAAGATTCAAAACAACGTCGTTTTATTTAATAAAAAATTGAAATTGTTTACTTAGAATCTACCAATTTGAATTTTTGTTATATTTTTATAAAAATTATAAAATTATAATTAAATTATTTTCTAAATTTCTAAATAACGTAGAGGCTAAACCTAAATTTTCCTAATATTATACTTCTCTCTTCTTCCTTCTAATCTTAATCTGCATAGCCATCTCTGATTCATTCACAAAATTAAGATATTTAAATAATAAAAAATGGTAGATCCAGGGTTCAATTTGTCACTTTTTGAAACTACCAGTACCTAAGAAATATTTATATCCAAAAAAGTTGGAGGGGACAGGCGGCGCGCCCTCCGTGATCCACGTGGTACCATCCCTGTATCACATATTCAACGACGTTCCGACTAGAATTCTTAAAAGGAAGACGTTCCAGCTAAAATTGGATGAAATCGTAGCTAACAATAACTCTCAAGGTCTGGATTTCAAATGAGAAATCCTTTGTTTTCAATCTTATGTTTCTGTCGAGCATCTGAAAGCAAATTAAAGAAGATCAAACACCGAACGACCAAGGGAAATGGTAAATCATCACTTCCACAACACCTATACCGTCGATTTTCACTCGACGAGATCAGAGCGGCTACCGATAACTTCGATTGCAACTTGGTTCTTGGTAAAGGTGGCAGTGGCGTTGTATACAAAGGCTTTTTCGACGACGGGGCCTCGGTTCTCGCGGTGAAACGCTTGATGGGATCGTCGATACTTGAAGACTTTCGAAATGAAGTGCAGCTACTTTGCCAGCAGCCACACCAACATCTTGTTTCTCTCATCGGATTCTGCGATGCCGGAGACGAGAAGATTGTAGTGGTGGATTACATGACCCAAGGATCGTTGTTCGATCATCTCCACGGAATTCGCCAAGATCCCCTCACTTGGAAACAGAGGTTAGAGATCTGCATTGGGGCAGCTCGTGGATTGCATTATCTTCATGCAGGAGCAAAGAGAGCAGTGATCCACCGTGACATAAAGTCCAGCAATATTCTGTTAGACGACCGAATTGTTTCCAAGATTGCTGATTTCGCGTTGTCTAAGATAGGCCCATTTAGTTTATCGAAGGCCCCGATCAGAATAGAGTTACCTCCTCTCGAAGACATAGATGTGGAAACAAGCCGAAAGAGGATATTTGGTACTCTGGGTTATTTGGCTCCTGAGTTCTTGCATGAAGCTACGCCTACACTCGTGACAGACAAATCAGACGTTTTCTCCCTTGGGGTTGTTTTGTTGGAAGCAATTTCTGGTAGAAAAGTAATAAAGTTTGACGTGATGGACGCTGCTACTCGATATTTCCTTGGGTTAAAGAACACTGAAGAATGGAAGTGTTTATCAGATCATCGACCCATTTTTGAAAGGGAAAATAGCTCCGAGTTGCTTAGAAAAATTCCTGGAGATTGCTTTCAGTTGCATCCATGTTCGGGAGCATAAACGGCCTGCTCTGGGTGAAGTTGAGGCGACATTAGAGCTTGCTTTGGAGCTCCAAAACAGAGCAGACTCCGAAATGGAGTGGCTCAATCCCCATGGAGAAGTTGTGCATCAAGTAGATGTCTCGGCATCTGCCTTCAATTACGTGGCCGATGTATTCTGACCCCACGGAAGTTCTGGTCTTCATAGCTTGAACGTTGAGGAAGCATTCAGCTGGAAAACTGAGGATATGGTGTCGTAAAATTGAAGATATTGAATCTGGATGTTTGGACGAGTCAAATTAGGTGTCGTTAAGCAAATTGAATTATTTCAATCCCTTTCTTCGGGTATCTTCCTTCATTATTATTTTATTTTTATGTCGTGAATTATGTGTGCGTCTGCTATGGTTAGGAAGGAGCAGTTGACACTACACATTGATCAATTAAATAATTCTGATGACTAATATCATCTTAGGCATTGTTAATTCTACACGCTTGAGATGTTAAGTTTTTTTAACCTACACATATGGTCATTACATTTATAAAAAATCATTTTAGTCATCTATTTATTTTCAAAAAGTCCCCAACTTTTAATTCCATTTTTATTTTGATCTCTTTCCTATAATTTTGTTATTGACATGTGTCTTTAAATTGTAATGATACATGTCATCAGATTAATTATTATATGTCCATTTGACTTGCTCATTCTTGTCAGGGTATTCATTTGGATAGAAGTACAGACGAAGGAACTAGGGGAATTCATATGTGAACTCGCCACGAAATATACGAGCTGTCATGTAAGGAACTTCAGTGACAGGATTCTTGATACGAAGCAAGGGATGTAAAAGAAGAGGCATTAGAACGATCTTCATCAGCGTCGGCAACCCAGTTTCTGCTATCCTAATAGAATGTAGTGTTGGACGAAGCACCACAGTACAAAAGTATGTAATCGGTAGGAGTATAAGGAGCTGAACTTGTGGAAGCTGAAGAGAAAAGGGCGAGGAAGACGATGGTAATTAAGAATAGCATTGTTATTTTAGTGTCATGTCTAGAAGCCCTGCAACTTCGAAAAGTTATATAGCAGAGTATGACTTGAAGGTCAATTGAGTATCAAACCAGCTAAGTTGTGAACGACTGGAAACAGTGACTCCTCCACAGACTTGTTGCATGTAAGAAGTTTCAAGAGTAATGACATTTCAGTGACCAGTGTTGAATGAGCCAACGATTTTAGTGGTCGGCTCATGTAGAGAGTGGTTATGAGTAGTTAGTTTTGTAATAGTTAGTTAAGTGTTTACTTTAGTTACTATGTATATAAACATTGTATTATTCATTTTGCAATATAAGAGGGATTATTCATACCGTGTATTTACAAACTTTACAGCTCATGAGTGTTTTTTGGTTGTTAAGAAGCATTTATAGATCCTTTAGTTCTTTTAATAGAATGATGAGTTTATAAGCAGTAATGTTTGAGTTTGAAGGTGAGAAAACGTAACTTTTGAATCAAGTGAGGAAGAAGAAATGAAGGTCAACTGGAATGGATAAATATGCGGACGTAACTCGCAATGCTGGCCGAGTCGAGAGCTTTTTTACTGTAAATCAAATTTTAAAGCATAAATTACATATTTAGTTCTTAAACTATTAATTTTATTCTGTTTTGGTATCAATTTTTTTAAAACTATACTTAATGTTCAATTTAGGTTTCATTTTAGTATTCTACCTTTAAAATTTAACGGAACTACCATACGTGGTATGTTTTCATTTGGTAATGATGTATATAGGTATATGATGATTATTATCTCCTTAAAACAAGAAACCTCCTTGATTCTCACCCTCGTATCTTAGTCCGGTTCGTTCGACGGGAGGTAAATGGAGCGGCTCAAGCACTTGCTAACTATATTTCACATCGTCTTTGCCTTTATATTTCAATCTATAATTTCGGATTGTATTGCTGCAATTGTTACGTCTTATGCTATGTTCAATCAATGAATATTGTTTATTTTTAAAAAAATTGACATTTAATAATAATATAAATATAATTTGATCTAAACATTAAAAAAAGAGGTACACGAAATTACCTAGAAATATCTTATATTACAAGGAAATGGATCTTTCTCAAATGAACTTGGATTATTGTGAAGATTCCTACTCAACAGGCTGCAAGTTTCGTTCATCGTCCTTGGGGATCTCTAATCTCTGAGAACACTGCCTTTGACGAGTGTTTATCAGAATACCTAGTAATAAAACTTTGTTCATCACTTGTCAAACTGAAAGTACTAATGCTCCTGGAATTCATGACATGATCGCCAATGCTACTGAACACTTCCCCACTGTCATCTTCCATTGCATAGGCTGTAAAAGGGGTCTCCTTGTCAACGTCTTCTTCGATGCTGGCACCAGCATTAGGCGTAATCCCCTCTTCCACAAGTTCTTGCAATTGAAGTGCGAACTGTAGTCCCCATAGCATCCATCGATGGCCTCTCTGTTCCTTCTTCATTCAAGCAACTCATTGCCACTTCGACGAACTTTTTCAAACACTCAGGCACAATCTAACCTTTCAAAAATGGATCGATGATTTTGTGAAGTGTTCCATTTTGATGGCATTGTTGAAACCATGGTGCTAAGCTTACCTGAGCCTTCTCAGCAGAGCGGCTAAGGGTGGCCTAGCACATAATTTCACAGAGGACCACTCCGAATTAATATACATCGGATTTGTCTGTCAGTTGTCCACGACGGGAATACTCGGGATCCAAGTATCCGATACTGCCTTTTACTACTGTGCTAACATGGGTTTGCGACATATTGGTCGGGCCATCTCTAGACAAGCCAAAATCCGAAACCTTAGCCACCCATTTCTCATCCAACAAGATATTTGTCGTCTTGACGTCACGATGAATGATTGTGTGTTTAGCACCCGAGTGAAGATACTGCAATCCAATTGCGGCACCAAAACAAATCTCTAGCCTTTGTTTCCATGGAAGAGGAGGGTTTTCTGTGTTGTAAAGATGATCACGAAGTGTTCCATTGGCCATGTAATCGTACACGAGGATCATCTCGCTGCCATCGTTGCAATAGCCTATCAATGAGACCAAATGGACGTGGCGTAGCTGGGAAAGCATCTCGATCTCGGTCCTAAATTCGTGAGCACCTTGTTGAGACCCCGGGTTCAACCGCTTGATTGCGACTTGCGTAGCCCCACAGTCGAAGAATCCTTTGTACACGTTGCCGAAACCTCCGACGCCGACGATGAAAACATCATCGAAGTTATGAGTTGCTGCTTTGATCTCAGCCAGTGAAAAGTAGCGACAAAGATCAGAAGGCAGAGATGAGCCACGAGATTTGGTTGACTTGGATGATTTCACTGTAGAGGAAAGCTGACTCAACTGTAAAACTCCCTCAGTATCTTTGACTCTCATCTTTCGACAGAAAATGAAGATACAAAGAAGTGAAAGAACAACGAAGCCCGATATTAGGCCTCCCACGATGCCGAATACTGCTTTGTTGTTCTTCTTGGAATTGGTTGAACTCTGCGGTGAATTTCCTCGTTCATTTACCGGGAGTGGATCAGGGTTAGGTCCGGCCAGAACAGCATCACTGCTCAACTTGAAGATTTCCAGGCCATTCAAGATTGCATCAGAATAAAGAGTTCTCCAAGCTGGCGAAGGATGCAAACCAATAGAGAGATTTGCTGTTTTTGGTTTCCTCTGTTCCTATTGCCACTACGTAATCCCTATATACGGGAATCTCATGCCCACCACTCCATGCTATAACATCTGCTTGAGTTTCCGCAGTGAAATTAGCCAAGAAGATCTCAAAGACTCGATCACCTTGTTGAGTTATCTCATTTTGGAACTCGCAAAAATGTAATCTTACAAAGTAATTGAACCCAGAATCAACAGGAAACTCCCAGGTGAGAATGTAGTTCTCATTCTGTGTCTTGTTCGTCCCCATGGTCCTGGCAGTTACATAAACCTCCCTTGGAGCAGAGAAGGATGGGATTTTACTGCTGAAGGTGAGGTTAGTCGTGGTATTAACAGGAAGAGCACTTGGTTTCATTATTGTCACATAGTCGTTGTCTTTTAACCAGTGCCGGAACATCTCAGAATCATCTCCTGGCGAGATTTCCTTCCCACCAACGTTGATTCGATACATCTTCTCAAAGGAAGTGTTGTTTTCTAGGGTGTACAATGTTCCCTGAGCCTGGCCTGTAAAAGTTACCCCATCTTCATCTCCGGCTGCTGCATAATATAGATCAGATGGCATGGAAACAACTTCGATTCCATTGATGAAGGCAAAAGAATCAGTGATATCAGGACGTGGAGTGAAGGTTATGTTTAACCTTTGACCTTCATCAACATATAAACAATATTCCTTGATAAGTGTAGGTTCACCACGAGCATGAAGTAGAGCACTGAAATTCCGGGAAGGATAGAAGAACCAGCTTTAACAGAGAAGAAAGCTTTATTAGAATGGTCTGCGTAGTCTGGATACGAAGTTGGATGGAAGTAGAAGCGAATGAACTTTGGGCCAACGGTGAGGGGAATTGAATAGGTGAACTCTGAGTAAGATAGACGTGCAGTGGAATAAGGTACCGGATCAACTGATGAGGGCAGTTGGGATTCAAGTTTAACAACTGATGATTTGTTCTTATTGTTTGGTTGCTCTACGGGGATGAATTTTCCACCGACATCTCCGAACCATTGACGGCCATCAAGAGATGGGACACTCGTGGAAGAACCACAATCAATTCTGATGTTTTCTATAGGGATGTAAGGGGTAACATCTCCTGTAACAGGAACGACATGGTATTGAATGAAGAAGAAGAGGCAGGGAAGCAGGAGAAATAATAGGTTTTGAAGGCAAAAAGTAGTTTTGCTTGAATTCTCCATTGTAGGGGGAAAACAGAGAACCAGAGAGAGATGCATAACGAGAACAAAGCTTGCAAATGAATACAGAAGGACAGTGCAGGCCAGATTCTATTAATGTATTACATTTTAATTTTCTTACAACATTCTTCCTTTCCCTTCTTCCACATTTGTTTTCATTTATGTAGTCAATTTACTGCAATTCCACATTGTAGATTGATGTCTATTAGATTAAATGTCGCGAAAAAACATTTGGAAATATCATTACACTGTATGGGCCATGGAGGACTTTGTCGTTGGTACTAGACCTTTCGGCACGACATTGTTGCTGCTATTTATCAGCTGTCCAAATGATACGACGCAGTTGTCCGAAAAAATAGAGGTCGTAAGAGACTCGCTTTGTAGATATTTTGTTTAACATGAAGTGAATCACGTTGACAAGTCAATGCATGTGATAACTATATCTACTCTGACTACTTCTTAAAATTCGCAACTACCCCATCTAATGTGAATTAATAAACGCCCTCAATAGGAAAAAATATTTTATTAAAATGATAAAAGTATTATTATAATAATATTTATAATTATTTAAATTTATATTGTTGATTATATCACTCAGTGAGTTGATACTAAAGTAAATTGAGAACTAATAAATTGAGAAAATATTAAAAATATTCTTTTAAAATGATAATAAAATTATTATAAGGTTATTTTTAACTTTTTACACTTAAATAAAATTTAAATAAAATATTTTAAAAAAATTATTTAATTCATATACATGATTAATAGAAATTTATATAACTCTTTAGTTAACCCACTTATAATTATTTGTTGAATAATTTTTTTAATATAAAGTATTTTTTTCCATTTAAATTAAAAGAGTGACATTGCCTAATATATATAACTTATTTTATAATTTAAAATTTTATACTTTTTAATTAAATTAGGATCGCAAAGTTAAGTCACATTATATTCAGTAAATATTTGATAATATTAATGAAATGTATGTTATATTTTTATATTAATATAAGTTAGTCTATTTTCTCCGTAGATATCACATAATTTAATATATATAATTTGTTTTTTACGTTTTTTTATGTAATTAAATTTGTTTAACCAAATCAAATTCTATCAACGTTTAACATGACTGACGGGAAGTATAACATGTTGACAAGTCAATGCTCGTGAGTGAATAAGACTCTTGAAACCTAGTTTCCAGGAATTGATGTAATCCTCGATAACTATATACCACCAGTGCCAAAACGTTTGCCTTGGAAAAGGGTTATTGTTTCTTTTAGATATTAAAAAAAAACTTAAGGATTTTTTATTTTTGATTTTCTTCTATTTCAATATTTCGTTTATTATTTATGGAAATTTAACAGCCAAATTATTCATAATGAATTCGTTTGATAAATAAAATTAATTAAATTTTTCATAAACAATTCAATTTGATATAAGTTAACATGAAGGCTTAATTAAATATTCAAATTTCTACTTAATTTTTTCTAGTAATTAAGAGAGAACCAAGGATTGATCGTTTTCTTTTCATATGGTTCTTGTTTTCCCCCAACCATATATGCAGGCATTTATGAACTTACTTCACGAGAAAATGAGTTGAAAGGATACGCACATCCACTTTTTTAATCATTTCAATGCCAAAAAGCTCTTAAATTTTGAAAACATGCACTATATCTCTCTTGACGACATTGCATTTGTGTGGGGATATTTTCATTTCCAGAGTAGAAACATGGAAACTTGTTTCCCAGACATATCTTTTTAGGAACTCTTATAATTACCCTTATGGTTCTGCATGTTACAAGCACCTCTCATGCAACCGGCTTTGCTTCACTGACTGAGAAGATCAATGTCACTGCCACCAGCTTTGCCGACAGCGATGATTTTGATTTGGAGTTCTTAACGAACCCCGATATCGGTAGAATGCTTTTCGACTTTAGATACCTGATAAGTCGCTCCCGCATCCGTATGCGGCCGATTGTGAATTGCAACAGAGGGAACGCTTATGCGTCATGCTTGCCTGCTAAAAACCAACGGATAAGATCAGAACGTTGCGGTATTTACAAGCGTCGTGGTTGCTTCTAGTTCTACCTAAGTTTCTTTGATGAGACCAAGTGGTAACTCTTGTGAATGAACTCCTTTATTACATATTTTTCTTTTTCTTTTCTCAGTTTCAATGTCAAGATTTATGGCTTCTATGTGTAAAATTTACTTAGCATCTACCCTACGGATAATGGAATTTTATGTTTGTACTTAATTTTACATAAATTATAGTTATTTAACTGAATTAATGTAGGTTGATACTATATTTTTTAATAATAATGTAGATATATTTTGACGTGTTTACAAATAATTTATATGAAGTGAGATTTAAAATCAAGTAAAAAAATTATTACCTTAATGATGTTCTTATAGTGATTCATGAATTTATTGATAAATTATATATATTATCATCTTCATCGTATGATTGATGACTTGTGACTCTTTTAATATACACCTTAGATTTTGCAAGCCTACGACGTGCAATTAACAATGCAAAAGGTGTACGTTTGTTGGATGATTGTGGCTATTAATTTACTACGATTTTGATTTGGCGTTTAAGAGAACAGTTTGGCAGGGTCTGCTGGCTCCCAAGATGGGAAAATTGACATTTCATCTCTTCAAATTTTGCGAAATTATATAAGATTATACTTTGAGCCTCACAAAAACTTTATCATTCGATTTGACCCCTAAAGAGGTTGCCAGCTTCACCCGTGTCTGGCAAAGCGTAGTTTATTGGACTACATATTAAATCCCCGTTGACAAATGAATTCACATGGATATTCTAGCTTATAAAGATTCCATGACCCCAAAATTTGTGCTATTTAAGGAGTCATCGGTTGACGTTTAAGAGATGAGAGTTCAAACATACAAGGAAAATCGGAATGAAGTATTCGTCTCTCTCGCAATTCTAGTGCTCGTGTTCTGCAACTCCACGAATCCCTGTAGAGCAGAGTCAATGGAAACTAACGGAAGCGGCGATTACGAGTGGGAGTTCTTGACGGGATCTCATAGCAGAAGAAGAAATCTCCAAAGCCGTCCTACTTTGATTTGGATAGCAAGTAATGCTCCTAGGCCAGTCGCAAATTGTGGGAGAGCTAGACCTTATAGGTCCTGCCTTCCCACAGAAAACGCTCCCGTCACGGTGTCAGCACGAAGGTGTAGTATTTACAATCGGGGATGCTAAGAAAAACTCTGGCATTACGACCGCCTATGCAAAGAGGATTTGAAGTGTATTTAGTATTACATTACTTTGAAGCTTTGGTTCTTTTTGTATGAATTTCGTCAATTTCTTTTCAATCTTTATCCATCATATTATTGAATTTTATAACTGGTTAGCTTGATTCACCATCATGTGATTTTTTAGTTTGTAATGAACAAATTCAAATTTCAATGTGATTTCGTGATAACATTTATTATATTTTTTATTTGAATGTATACAATACTGCTTAATCGTAGATTACTTAAAAGAAGTATGTCACCATTAGTCCCCATTTCTAAATTCTAAAATAAGAATGTTTTAATTATCACAAATTGTGTGTATTTTACCAAAGACTAGAGCTCTATAAAATAGTGTTCTCTATTGGTGAATATATAGGTCGATTTTTTAATATGCATTGATAAGTTAAACAACGCCAATTCGGTACCTAATTGCAGAAATTGAAAAGGAGTTATACCGTGACATAGACGAGTAATAAAATTTCAAGTGATACAAAATTAAATTATCAATAAAAAAATATTTAAATTATATAAGAATTTAAATTTTTATAGATACAATCACACCCATAATATCCCATTGATCCATCTTTGTTTACGATTATGATCGTGTTTCATCATGCTCTTACAAGTACTATGTGACCTTTGTAGACGTGCACACGTCATACGTGGTTGTACTTGCTAAAAGATAAGTCACAGGCAGTTCATGCGTTTCAACTGTTTCATCAGCTCGTTTCTACACAATTTGATTCGAAAATACAAGCTGTGCAGAGCGATTGGGGAGGAGAGTTTCGCAGCCTGACTCGTGTGCTTCTAACAGCTGGTATTTCACATCGATTAACTTGCCCACACACGTCTGAGCAAAATGGAGTCGTAGAAAGAAAGCATAGGCATGTCATTGAACTTGCTCTCGTACTTCTTGCTCAAGCATCTATGCCTCTTAAATTTTGGTCTTATGTTGCAGTAATGGCAATTTATCTTATTAACAGGCTGCCAACTCGAGTCTTGCAAGGAATGTCTCCGTTTGAATCGTTGTTTCATAAGAAACCCGACTATGCTTTGCTCAGAGTATTGGGTGCAGATGTTTCTCGTATCTACGCCCTTTTAATCGTCATAAATTGGAGTTCAGATCGCAATCGTGTACATTTTTGGGTGTGAGTCCTCAACATAGAGGTTTTTTGTGTCTTGGGGCAAATGGCCGAGTTTATGTGTCTCGGCATATCCAATTTGACGAGTGGCAGTTCCCTTTTGCACTTAAAAATAACGTTGGTACGTATGAGTCTTCTAGTATGACTAGTCGACCTCTTGATGTTGTCGTGGATATTTGTAGGTTGGGTGATGTAGCTCCTGAGATGCTTGGAGATCAGCAGGCACCGATGTGTGATCATGAAGATTCTGTTGGCTTGTCTAATGGTCTTGAAGATTCATCTTCGTCACTTGATGATAATGAAGTTAATTCCTCATCTCCAGAAGAGGTTGTTGCACCTAATGAGTCTGCGCAGGAGTCTAATGCCATTCATCATCCCATGTTGACTCGTAGTAAATGTGGAATTTACAAGCCTAAAGTATTTTCCAGTGTTGTTAGTGATGGTGTTCCAGCTAACGTTCATGAGGCATTAATGTCACCCAAGTGGGCAGCATCGGTTAATGTTGAATACTCAGCCTTGGTTCAGAACAAAACCTGGAGTCTAGTTGAGATGCCAAGTGATAAGGGTCTTGTTGGTTGCAAATGACTATTTAAGCTTAAGAGGAATGCTGATGGTTTTGTCCATCGTTATAAAGCTCGGTTAGTTGCTAAGGGGTTTTCACAAGTCCCTGGTCATGACTTTATCGATACATTCAGCCCAATTGTTAAATTTGCAACAGTATATGTGGTCCTTGCGATTGCGGCTGCTAAGGGCTGGTCCCTAAGACATATATATGTTGATAACGCCTTTTTCAATGGTGATTTGGTTGAAGATGTTTATATGCAATAGCCCCCAGGTTTTGAACAATTTGACTGTGTTGGATCTCCTTTAGTGTGTAAGCTGAATAAAGCCTTGTATGGGCTTCGACAAGCTCCACGAAAATGGAATGAAAAACTTAAAAATAGTCTGTTTGAGTTAGGTTTTACGGTTTCACGAGCGGATGCTTCCTTGTTTGTTCGCATCATGAATGGTTCTTGCACATATCTTTTAGTATATGTCGATGACATAATAATCACTGGGAATTCAGATGATGACATTAATGCTATTGTGCAAATGTTGAACAAAAAATTTTCTTTAAAAGATCTTGGAGAACTTTCATTTTTCCTTGGCATTGATGTCAAAAGGAGAGGTGTTGACTTAGTTCTTAGCCAGAGAAAATACATTCTGGAATTGCTGGAAAGAACGAATATGCTTCGAGCCACTCCAACATGAACTCCTATGATAGCGTCATTGAAAGGGTCAAGTAAATGGAGTGTATTGTTATCCAATGCACGTGAATATCGTAGCATCGTTGGTGCATTATTATATGTTTGTCATACACAACCTGAAATTGCCTTCTCGGTCAATAGAGTAGCTCAATTCATGCAAGCACTGTGCGAAGAAAATTGGTAGTTGTTAAGCATATCCTACGTTATTTGGCTGGCACAGTAGATTATGGTATGTTATTTCCGGCTACAGATACTAGGTTGTGTGTCAAGGCGTTTTCATATGATGATTGGGCTGGTGATGCTGGCGATAGGCGTTCGAAGACTGGCTATGGAGTTTTCCTTGGTAACAGTTTAGTTACCTGGGTCTCGAAGAAGCAGAAAACAATTTCTCGTTTGACGATGCAAGCTGAATATCGTAGTATTACTGAAGCTGCTGCCGAGGTAACGTGGGTTGTTGCATTATTAAATGATCTAGGATTGAAGTCATCTGATGATCCCGTTGTTTGGTGTGATAATACAAGTGCAGTTGCAATGTCTGTCAATCCTGTGTATCATGTGAAGTCGAAGCATGTTGATCTTGATATACATTTTGTTAGGGAGAATGTTGAAGTAGGTTGCCTAAAGATGAGCGATGTGCCTGTTAGGTTTCAGCTTCCTGATGGATTTACTAAGCCCTTGACGAAGGCACCGTTTCAAGTATTTCGAGACAGACTTCATGTACGTCCATGTTAAATAACAACGATAGAAGAAGAGAAAGATGGGAGAATATTAGCAAATAAGGTTGAGTGTGAATGAAGCTAGAGTGGTGGCTGAGTGGTTATGATGTATGTGAGGTTGTTGAGTGATGTGAGTGTGTGTGTGTGAACACATAGCTTTCTGTTGAGTTTGTTAGCTGAGCTGTCATGAGTTTGTTAGATAACAAGTTGTATAAATGAGTATTAAGCCCTCAATGAAATGCATGGAATTACTTCTTTATTCTTGCCGTTAGTTTATGTATACCATTAATCCATTAATAAGAGAGAGAATGAAAGATTAATAAATGGATAATGAGTCTACGAGTCTTCGTCGTGTAACAAACAATACAAAAATGTGTCCATAGTGAGATGTTTGTGGGTATTGATTAATTTCTGCAAATTGTGATTTGAAAGTGATGGCGTTCGGTCAAATAGTCTGGCAAGGCTATACTTTATTCGGAATGATTGAATCCCGTTGAAGAATCGGTTCACATGGGTCACAGAAAAATCAAAATTCTAGCTTTCAAAGATTCCATGACGCTAAACTCCGGGCTATTTAAGCATTGACATCGATTAACAGAGTTCAAACATGGAAGCCCAAATGAAGAAAAACTTGGTCTCTATCGCAATTATAGTGCTTCTAGTATTCTACAGTTCCTCTAGATCAATGTCATGTTAAAGTCAAAGAAAGAGGCTGAAATTTCAACAAAGGAGGGGTTGCATTTTCAACAATGTTTGGCTTGATTTTCAAAGTTGGAAAGTAAACAAAATGGGCGGCTGAAGGAATTCAAATGGTGGGCTGCCTAACTTTGGTTGAAAATTAGTATAGGGTTAATTATTTTTTTAGTCACTAGACTTTAGGGTATTTTCAAAGATTAGTCCCTGAGTTTCAACTATAAATACCCTAGCTCATTTAGCTTCAAAATCATCCCAAAATCTTCCAGTCCTCTCTCAAGTGTGTTTTGTAAACACCTGTAATTTTTTCTCTTTAGTAAAAGATCTGCAGCAGTCCGGAGACGTAAGCACAATTAGCTGAACTCCGTTATCAATTTTTCGGGTATTATTTTTTTCGCTTTTATTTTGTATTCTCACTAATATGACTATAGGGAAATTACTTGTTACTCGTTTATTTCCCAACAACTGGTATCAGAGCTTTTGGGTTGTGAATTTTGTCAATTTTTTACGAGGTTACTATTCGGGTTACTATTCATATGAATAGTAAATTTCGTGAATAGTGAAATTCGGTCGGCGATACGAGTTTGCCGACGGAGGTGTTCTAATACACGACGGTTCGCAGAAATTATCAGAAACGATCCAAACGAAGCCAGATTCGAGTGGGAGCGATGGCTGCAGACGAAGGGAATGTGAAAATTGAAAAGTTCGACGGTGCAGACTTTGGATTTTGGAAGATGCAAATTGAAGATTTTCTATACCAGAAAAATCTATATCAACCCCTCTCAGGAAAACAACCAGAGGGCATGAAGAATGAAGACTGGGCTCTTCTCGACAGACAAGCCCTCGGAGTTATCCGACTGACGTTATCCCGCAATGTTGCTTTCAACATAGCAAAGGAAAAGACCACGGCGGGTCTTATGACGACTCTCTCCAGTATGTATGAGAAGCCATTGGCCTCAAACAAAGTTTATTTGATGAGGCGATTATTCAATTTGCGGATGACGGAAGGGGCATTGGTGGCACAACACCTAAATGAACTCAACACAATCACAACCCAGTTGAGTTCAGTGGAAATTGAATTTGATGATCAAGTTCGAGCTTTAATTCTCTTATCATCTTTACGAGACAGTTGGAATGCTACTGTTACAGCAGTCAACAGTTCGTCGGGAAACAACAAATTAAAATTCGACGATGTTCGGGATCTGGTATTGAGCGAAGAAATTCGACGGAGAGCATCGGGTGAAGCATCAACCTCCTCAGCCTTGCACAAGGAGTCCATATGGAGAACTTTATAAAGAAATTCAAATCGTGGCAGATCGAAATCCAGAAGGGGAAAATCAAGAACAGGAAATAAAGATTTTACCTGTTATAATTGCGGCAAGAAGGGCCACTTCAAAAGAGATTGTCGAGCACCGAAGAAAAATACCAGCGCACAGGAATCTGCCAACATGACGGAGGAGACAGGTGATGCCATGATTTTAAGCATCAACAGTCCGATTGAATCATGGATTTTGGATTCAGGGGCATCTTTCCACTCCACGCCATGCCAAGAAATCATGGAGAACTATGTCAGTGGTGATTTTGGGAAGGTTCATCTAGCTGATGATGAAACCTTGAAGATCGTCAGAAAAGGAGACATCCGATTAAAGATGCCAAACCAGACCACCTGGACGTTGAAAGGTGTGAGACATATTCCTGGTCTAAAAAAAATTTTGATTTCTGTTGGACAGCTTGATGGAGAAGGATATAGTACAACCTTTTCAGGCTGTGAATGGAAGATTACCAAAGGAGCACTCGTCATTGCTCGTGGTAAGAAGATTGGTACTCTCTATGTAACCTCAAACTTAGAGAATATCATTATTACATCAGATGTTGATGGAAAATCAAACCTATGGCACCAAAGGCTTGGTCACATGAGCGAGAAAAGGATGAAGACACTTTTCTCAAAAGGGAAGCTGTCGGATCTAAAGAATGTAGATGTCGAACTATGCGAGGATTGCATCTTTGGAAAACAAAAGAAAGTCAGTTTTTCAAGGATTGGCAAGACTCCCAAGGCAGAAAGGTTAGAATTGGTTCATACTGATGTATGGGGACCATCCCCAGTTTCATCTCTTGCATGTTCACTATATTATGTCACATTCATCGATGATTCAACAAGGAAGGTGTGGGTTTATTTTCTGAAGAAGAAATCAGAAGTCTTTAATACCTTCAGAAAATGGAAGGCCATGGTGGAAAATGAGACTGATTTGAAAGTCAAGCGGTTGAGGTCTGACAATGGAGGAGAGTACAGAGACAGTAGATTCAGAGATTTCTGAGCAAACAATGGGATCAAGATGGAGACAACAGTTCCCATAACACCGCAACAGAATGGCGTAACAGAGCGTATGAACAGAACTCTGAATGAACATGCCAGAAGCATGAGAATACATGCCGGATTGCCCAAATTTATATGGGCTGAAGCTATCAACACTGCAGCTTACCTGATCAACCGTGGGCCTTCAGTTCCTTTGGATGGCAAAATACCAGAGGAAGTTTGGAGCAAGAAAGAAATAAACCTTTCACACTTAAGAGTGTTTGGTTGTATTTCTTATGTACACATAAACTCTGCTGAAAGAAGTAAACTTGATACTAAGCCCAACAAATGTGCCTTTGTTGGTTACGGCGATGATGAGTTCGGTTACCGGTTTTGGGACTATGAAAATTGGAAGATCATCAGAAGCAGAGATTTCATTTTCAATGAGAATGTGATGTACAAAGACATGTCAATTGTAGAATCAAGCAGCTCCAATACCAAAGTTGAAATAAAGGAATTTGCTGAGTTCGAGGAGATTTCTGGAAATGATGTTCAGATCAGTCCTGAAGCAGTTCAAGAAGAACCAGGCACACCGGAACTAAGACGCTCCTCCAGAATTCTTAAACCAACCCAACGGTATTCTCCTTCTTTGCATTACTTGTTGTTGACTGACAATGGTTAACCAGAGTGCTATGATGAAGCAATGCAAGTGGAGGATTCAGTCAAGTGGGAGTCTTCCATGAAAGATGAGATGGACTCGCTTATGTCAAATCAGACGTGGGAATTAGCTGAATTACCCCAGGCAGAAAGCGCTTCACAACAAGTGGATTTACTGATCAAAGAAGACGATGGGAGCAAACATTACAAAGCGAGATTAGTTGTCAAATGTTTTCAGCAAAAAGAATGTATTGACTACAATGAAATTTTCTCTCCAGTCGTGAAACTGTCTACTATCAGACTGGTGTTGAAAATTGTAGCTGCAGAGAATTTACATCTTGAGCAGTTAGATGTAAAGACAACTTTCCTTCATGGTGATTTGGAGGAAGAAATCTATATGAGGCAGCCAGAAGGCTTCATAAAGGCAGGCAAGAAAAACTTGGTATGCAGGTTGAAGAAGAGCTTGTATGGTCTAAAACAAGCTCCTAGACAGTGGTACAAAAAGTTTGATAGTTTCATGGGTAGCAGTGGTTTTACCAGATGCCAAGCAGATCATTGTTGCTACATCAAGAGGTTCGACAACAGCTTCATTATTTTATTGTTGTACGTTGATGACATGCTCGTTGCAGGCTCAAACATGCAAGAGATCATAAACTTGAAGTAAAAATTGTCGAAGCAATTTGCTATGAAGGATCTGGGCGCTGCAAAGCAGATTCTTGGGATGAGGATCAAAAGAGACACAAATTCAGGGATTTTGATGTTATCACAGGCTGAGTACATCAACAAAGTACTCTCCAGGTTCAACATGCAAGATGCTAAACCAGTAAGTACACCTTTAGGTGTTCATTTCAGACTCTCCAAAGAACAATCACCAAAGACGGAGGAAGAACGTGCACACATGGTGAAGGTGTCGTATGCCTCAGCAATTGGAAGTCTGATGTATGCCATGGTTTGTACTAGACCAGATATTGCTCTACAGTGGAAGCTGTTAGCAGATACATGAATAATCTGGGCAAGGTACACTGGGAAGCAGTCAAATGGATCCTCAGATATCTGCGGGGTACTACAAACAAAACACTTTGTTTCAAAGGTGGAGATACGATACTGACAGACTATGTAGATGTTGACTTAGCCGGAAATATTGACATCAGAAGAAGTACTACAGGGTATGTCTATACTTTAGGAGGAACCGCAGTGAGTTGGGTTTCTCAACTACAGAAGATAGTTGCTCTCTCCACAACTGAAGCCGAATATGTCGTTGTTACGGAAGCCAGCAAGGAGATGGTTTGGCTCCAAAGTTTTTTGGAAGAGTTAGGCAAGAAACAAGAAAACAGTGTCTTGTATTGCGACAGTCAAAGTGATATTCATCTAGCAAAGAATCTGTCTTTTCATTCCAGGACGAAGCACATACAATTGAGATATCATTTTATTCGGTCTCTTCTGGAAGATGAGATTTTGAAACTTGAAAAGATTAGTGGAGCTCAAAATCCGGCAGACATGTTGACAAAGACGGTGACCACGGAAAAACTGAAGTTGTGTTCAACTTCAGTTGTCATGCTAGAATAACAAGACTAGAAATGATGATGCATTGATCGAGGTGTGAAGACAGATTAAAATCAGTCTTAAAATGGGAGATTGTTAAAGTCAAAGAAAGAGGCTGAAATTTCAACAAAGGAGGGGTTGCATTTTCAACAATGTTTGGCTTGATTTTCAAAGTTGGAAAGTAGACAACATGGGCGGCTGAAGGAATTCAAAGGGTGGGCTGCCTAACTTTGGTTGAAAATTAGTATAGGGTTAATTATTTTTTAGTCACTAGACTTTAGGGTATTTTCAAAGATTAGTCCCTAAGTTTCAACTATAAATACTCTAGCTCATTTAGCTTCAAAATCATCCCAAAATCTTCCAGTTCTCTCTCAAGTGTGTTTTGTAAACACCTGTAATTTTTTCTCTTTAGTAAAAGATCTACAGCAGTCCGGAGACGTAAGCACAATTGGTTGAACTCCGTTATCAATTTTCGGGTATTATTTTTCGCTTTTATTCGTATTCTCACTAATCTGGCTATAGGGAAATTACTTGTTACTCGTTTATTTCCCAACATGTCAGTGGAAACCAACAACAGTGGCTCCACCATCGCCGACGACCACGACGAGTTGGAGTTCTTGATGGATTCACATAGCAGTAGAATCCTTCAAAGTGTTGGAACTGTGTCCGGGGGAACAGGTAATCCTTATCAAGCAGTCGCAAATTGTGGGAGAGGTAGGCCTTATAGCTGCATCCTGAACCCAAACCAGCCCAAAATACCAGAGCACTGTGTATACCAAGGGACCGATCGTGATTGCTAGAGGTCGTTGAACTAAACAATCGCCGATCAAGATAAGGAAAAGAAAGGATTGTCAAAGTGGGTAAATAAATCAAATAAAGCTTCTATCTCCCAAGTTTAAAGGAAAATAAACTCCATCTCAGATTCACGTATTTCTATTGTTCCTTGTGGTGTCTACTTATTCAAATAATTGAATATGACCAACGTTCCTCTGGAATAAAGGTTAAAATGTCACTGTTGAATGTTGATATCTTAAATTAAAAGTTTATATCATTGATAGTGAATTTTTTCCCTATGATATCTAAAAAATAATAAGGTAAACTAAAATAATTTTTTTGTTATAAAATTTTAAAAGTTATAAATGATCCTTAAACTTTATCAAATTATTACAAAATTATTATTAAATTTATTGAATTATTATAAAATAATCTTTAAACTTATTGAGAATTTATCACAATTTTATAACTTGTAGTGATCATTTTATATTGGGTAAAGTACACAAATGTGCCCCCGATTTTAGGACATTGTTTTATTGAGTCTCTCGACAATTAAAAGTTATAAAATGATCCATTGACTATAGGGCATTGCTTTGTTGAGCCCCTCGACTATTAAAAGTTACAAAATGATCCCTCGACTATTCATATGTTCCAAACTCATTCTTTTTATTAAATATTTTATGACAGTCTGAGTTAGACGTTAATTGTTGATGAGATATGATAGTTGTTTAAAATTTTGGGATCAGATTTATCATATCACAGTTAGTAGGTTAACATACAACTTAGATTGTCGTCAATTTTTAACAGATGGCGAGTTCGGAACATATGAATAGTCAGGTGATCATTTTGTAACTTTTAATAGTCGGGAGACTCAACAAAATAATGCTCTATAGTCGGGGGACCATTTTGTAACTTTTAACAGCCGGGAGACTCAAGAAAATAATGCTCTATAGTCGGGAGACCATTTGTGTACTTTACCCTTTTATAATAGTTTGATAACTTTAATGACTATTTTAACATAATTTAGTGGCAATTTATATATTTTATCCAAAATAAGAATCGAATAGGTTCAATTATTGAATATAACAGACCCTACTAACATGTGAACTTTTGGAAAATTGGATTTTACTTATGTAGGTTGAAACATCAATTCCATTCACATGGGTTGTCTTTGTTTAACTTGCTATATGTGCGTGTGTATACATGTAATGTATGTACTGCATGACCTTAGAAGAACCTATTTGAGTTTTTTCATTGATTGACGTTAAGAGCTGCAAAAGTTACGGAAACAAAATGATGAAAAAATCACTCTATAGCAATTATAGTGCTTGTAGTATTCTGCAATTCCTGTAGAGCAATGTCAATGGAAACCAACAGCAGCACCTCCATCATCGCCGACGATGACGACTTGGAGTTTCTGGTGGATTCTCACAGCAGTAGAATTAGAATCCTCCGAAGTGGTGGATCCGGGACTGGCGGAACAAGTGATCCAGTAAACCAGCAACAGATTGTGGCAGACCGACATATAAGAGCTGCCTTCCGGGATCAAACTCCGGCACCAAAAACCAGAGAACCCTGGCCTTTACAATCGTGGGAAATGAGGCTGCAAATCCGTGGGGCTTACTACCTGTATGCACAAGTTGAAAGTCGAATGAAGCTATTTAATTTCCCTTTAAAGCCTTTGTTGGTTGCTCTGTGTATGGATTTTATCATTTCTTTCCAATCTGCTAGGGTCGTGTCATATTGGTCTGCAAAACTTTGTAAATGCTGGTCTCGAGTTCACTAGACTCGAACTCGAATTAACTTTAGATCTTAATAAGTTTAGTCGAGTAAGATTTAACTCGATTTAATAAGTTTGTGAGCAGTTTTTAATTTATTTATAATTTCTTAAGATGTGATTATCTTATTTTTAGGATTGATTATGTATTGTTAAACTTTTTTTAAGAATTGATGTAATATGTTAGTTTGGTGTATTTGTGGATTGTTACTTTGGTTGTAATATGTTAGTTTAGTGTATTTGTGGATTGTTATTTTGGAGTTTGAACTTTTAATTACTTCACACACCATTTTAATTATTTTTTATTAAATTTCTTAATGTATGTTTATATCAAATTCTATATAGTATTATTAAATTTTACATATATTTTAAAAAATAAGACAACTTTTAGGAGTTTAACGAGCAACAACTCACATCAAACAATAAATTTTTTTAACGAGCATGAGTCGAGTAAAATTTTATCAAACTTATCGAGTATCAAGTCAAGTACTAATTGAATAATTTCCTATTCGAATCCATCACTGTTCAACTTGTGATTAACTTGCTCGACAATCACTCTTATAACCTTCATACGTAGCATGAAAATTTTGGAAACTGGGCACTTTTATGTGTACTCAAGTTGAACTCAATTATATGAATCAAGTTAATTTAGTGACTAAAGGGATGGTTATTATCATTAGAAGTTTTAAGTTTAAAGGGTTTTGAACTTTCATTATTAAATATTAGAGAATCTTTAGACTACATTATAATCGCTTTAGATTAATAAAAAATATTCAACCTAATCTAAATTATGATCCTCGATTATTTTTTTCTTTCAAGTTCACTTATATTTATAAATGATTAACCTAAGTTTATTTTTCATATTTTTATTTTATTTTTCATAATTGTTCATCTTGAACACTTCAATCCCTTTAGTATAACATCATAAGAAACTGCAACTAAAGTGTAATTGAATTAGTTACTAGAGACTCTGGCGGTCATATAAGATACAGTACCGACAGAGCCACCTCGAGTATCAGGTTCATAGGCTTTTGATTTGTTGCGAGATGATTCAAAAGGTCCGCATTTTGAGCTTTCGCGCCGCCTGCCCGAAATCGGCCGTCTGAAGCTTTTAATCCGGCTGGAGCTCCACAATTCAGGGTGATATCTTCTGTTGGAACTTATGCAGGCTGCTCAGATGTAACAATAATGGCAAATTGAAGTAAGGTTATGAGTTATGACAATTACCGCAGAGGAGTTCTCCATGAAAGCAAGTGAAAACAGACTTATTTCTCTACGTAAATATATGGTATTGAAATCAAAATTAATGTCTCTAACAAACCCAACACTAACATGAACAGAAACGATCTGGCTTACAAAATCAGACAAGCAGGGAACAACGTATGAAACTGATTAAACACGCCTATTTTACATTTATATTGTTAATATGCTCCAATCTTTCGTCTAGCTTCCAGTGCTTTTTGTATTGGTGGTGCTGGAGAAGGGATACAATGGTGTGCTCGAATCGATAGTAGGATAGGTCAGTACAGTACTGTCGGAGTCAAATATACTGATTCCACTGTATACTTTCGTATCAAACTCTGTATCCCCCAACGATTCATCGTCAAAGTCCATGTCGCAAGCACCGGGAACACTATATCCGGGTAGCTACATTCACTTCTGGGATCAGTCCTCGACTTCTCAACATCAGCACTTCCTGCAGCTCTATAGCAACCCCAACTTTTCCATCACATCTTTCATTGTTGGCCTTTTGATTCCCACTTCTGCTATGCAACTTTCTGCAATTTCAACAAACACCTTAAAACACTCTGGAGCTATCTTTCCAATCAAATTTCGATCAATAACCCTGTACAGAGTTCCATCTTCAATGCAATTTTTAGCCCAACGTGCCAGGTTCATTTTATCCTCTGCCAATTTCGTATCCAAAGCTTTTCTTGCACATAATACTTCGAATAACACAACGCCAAATGCATATACATCTGATTTTTCTGTTAATGTATGACCCCGAGCATACTCTGGGTCCAAGTATCCTCGAGTGCCCTTTACTTCGGTTACAAGTGTCTCGACTTTGGAGTCGGTTTTCGATAACCCGAAGTCCGAAACTTTGGCAGTAAACTTATCATCTAGGAGAATGTTGCTCGTCTTCACATCACGATGAATGATAGTATGCTTCACTTCTGTATGAAGGTAGTTCAATCCAATTGCAGCTCCCTTGCAAATCTCCAGCCTTTGCTTCCATGTCAGAGGATCAGAGGAAAAGCTAGTACCATAAAGATGATCTGAGAGGGTGCCGTTATTCATAAAATCATACACGAGAATCATCTCTCCTTTCTCATTGCAGTATCCAATTAAGGACACCAAATGAACATGGCGAAGCTGAGACAACATCTCGATCTCCGTCACGAACTCTCGAACACCTTGTCTTGATCCTGAGTTCAGGCGCTTGATTGCAACTATTTTTTCACCTTCATCCATGAAACCTCTGTATACTTTCCCAAACCCACCTTCCCCAACAACTAAATCATCATAGAAGTTGTTGGTAGCGGCTTTCATCTCATCCAGTGAAAAATGGCAGCATAATTCGTCTGGTAACAGTGAGGTCCTTGCGGATTTCGCTTCGTATTGATTCATCCACCAGCAAAGCCAATATTTTCCCTTTCTTTTTCGCCAAGCAACCGTGCAAGCCAATAAAGAAAGTAGGGTGATCAAACCAACCGCACATCCCACACCGGCAATTAGCAAGCTTCCCTTCTTTGATCTTCCACCTCTAGAACTGGACGAATCCGAAGACGATGATTGTGGCGGAGCCACCACTAGTTCAGGGTTCACTCCGCCTAAATTACCATCAGAGTTGCTCAGTTTGAACACTTCAATCCCATTTAGTATAACGTCAACATAAAATGCAACTATAGGGTGCAGATCTATGGTCATGTTCTGCATATGCTTGTTTCCCACCCTTGATGCCAACACAACATAATCCTTATAAATCGGAACTTTGCCAAAGCCAGTCCAAAAAATCACGTCGGCATGTGGTTCAGCTATCTGACTGTGTATGAAGACCTCAAACTGACGGTCGCCCGGTGAGTTCACTGGATCTTGTAGTTCACAAAAATGAAGCCTTACCATGTACCTGAATCCCGAATCCACAGGCAATCTCCATGATAAGTTATGCCGCTCGTTGTATGTACGATTAGGTCCCATCGACCGTGCAGTCCGATAAACAATCTCTGGTGCAGTGTATCTTGGGATCTTTGCGTAGTTGATTGGAACAGTAGTGTTGACAGTGAAATAGCTATCGGTTGTCATTTTATCGAAGTCATCAGACCAAAGCCTGAAAAGGCCAGTATCTTCCATGGGAGAAATGGTATGGCCACCAACATTCAACCTATACGTCGTCTCAAGTGCGGTATCGTTCTCGACAGTGACCCCATAACTCTGGCCAACGAAGGGGACACCAGACTGTAACTTATCAGGCGGCGTGTAGTAAAGATTGGTAGGCATGACACGATCTCGACTCCATTGATGAAAGCGTACGTATCATTTGAAGCACTAGGAGATGGAGTGAAAACAAGATTCAACACCTCATTATCTCCCACGTTCAAACAGAATTCTCTCATAAGTGTTCTAACATTCAGTGATCCAGCAACAAGGAAAGCACTGAAATTCTTCAGCAAAGTGAAAGAACCAGCTCTGACGGTGAAAAAGGCCTTGGATTTGTCGAATTCTTCATACGAAGCCGGATGAAAGTAGAGACGAACGAATTTCTGGCCTGGTGTAACATGGAAAGTGTAATTGAATTCGGAGCCAGAGACTCGGGCGGTCATATAAGGCACGGTTTCGACGGAGCCGCCTTGCGTATCGGCTTCGTAGGCTTTCGATTTGTTGTGGGATGATGATTCGAAAGGTCCAAATTTGGAGCTGTCGTCTCCTCCCCAAAATCTTCCATCCGAAGCATATAAGTCTGTAGGAGCTCCACAATTCAGGGTGATGTTATCTGTAGGAACGTATGCAGGCTGCTCTGATGCAACAAAAATGACCAAGTGAAGGTTGGTGATGAGAATTATTATAGAGAATTTCTCCATGGAAGTAAGTGAAAACTGACTTATTCGTCTATGTTAATGGAATGGGAACATAATTTCTGTATGTTTCTTCAACTAAAAGGCAGCCCAGATTTTTGGAAGATAAAAGAAGGGGGGAAAGTGGAGCATCACGTGTGAATTGAATAACTTTACTAAATAAAAAAGATTGATCCAATGTAAACAACTTGGTTTGGAAAGAAATTAGGGTTAATTAATTCAATTAAAATTGATTTTGCTGTTAGAAATCAAAATTTGTATTCCAAGGTTCAAAATAATCCTACTTAACCCCGGAGAAGTGGGTGTTTAAACCAGTGCCAACTTATGTTAAAATTTATTTTAGGGTCAATGGGACCCAATGTTTAGTGGAAGACATCTCTTTTCCAACTTTATTTTAGACATCTGCTGCTTCAATTTTTTTTAGGTAAAGTCTAAAAAATGTAAATTACGATATTAAAATTTATTTTAAAAAAAGTGGTAGAAAGATTAATTTTAAAATGTCAATTTTCTTTAAATGATTTCAATATTTTTAAAGTGAAGTTGATATTATTATAAAATTATATTAATTTTATTTTAAATATTTTATATTAAATTAAAAAATATGGAAAAAAAAGTGGGATGTCAAAGGACACTCTTTAATAAAGGGTAGCTCCCGCTTATGGCCCCATTATCACTAAAAAGTATTATCTTCAAAGCTTTTAGCCCTTTACTTTAGTATTTTATTCAAAAATTAGAATTAAAAAAAAGGCAAATGGCTTTCTCGAATCATACTTTTCTTGCTTTCACTTTATCGATTGACAGATTATTAATTTGCATATCAAATTTACAAACAAATTGTTTTTATTTAACTAATTTTAATATTTTATTGATAAACATTTTTTTTTACCTTTTCTGTTTACTTAATTGGAAAATGGAATTATAAATAACGGAAAATACTACCATAAAGAATGGAGGGCGATTAATTAATTGAAACTTCAAAATGGGAGGTATCTAAGATTTAACAAAATACGAGGTAATAGCATTCACCTACAACCAAAAGCAAATTCCACTCATTAATTATATAATATATGTATGTGTGTGTGTTTTCTTCAAATATTAAAGATTTTTTTTGGATATAATAAATTTCAAACTTACATTTTTTTTCTATAGAAAAGACAAAGTAAGACATCAAATATTTATTTCTTGCGATGGGTTTTATTAAAGTAACAAGCAATGCATCCTAAAAGTTACCGTATCATTAAATGGGACATGACATATAAATTATTATATAATTCTTTTTATATATACAAAATCATATAATGCGACATAAAATAAGTTATTTTAGTAATTTAATAAATGGTTGTTATTTTTAGAAGTCTAAAGTTCGAGTATCATAGATTATAAGGGTATTGAGTTTTCATTGTTAAATTATTGAGAATTTTTATATCAAATATTAGATTAAAAAAAATTAAAACATATAATGTGTACTCATTGAGTGGTTTCAATGGTTAAGAGAGTATTGTTCTCTCTTGAAGACATGGATTTAAGTAGTATAGGGTGTGTGTTGTCCGTGTTAAGTAAGATTATAAACAGATATTACTTTATAATTACCTCAAATTATTCAAGAAAAAATCATATAATGTATATTAGTATTATTATTTTTAAATAATTTGTTGATTACAATACAATATATGTTTATAATCTTTTAACCATCGATAACACATATCTTTTAGATAATATTGTTTGAATCCGGGACATATAGAGATAACAACACTCCCTTCAACTATTGAGGTCTCTCAATAAATTTTAGTATTTAATACACGCTTGTGCATATAAATTATATTGACATTCGAATGAAAACAATAAAATTATTGAGAAAATTATTCTAAAATCTGATAAAATGTCTTGTAAGGGAAATTACATATACTTGTTATTCTTGATGATGTACTATAATGATTTAGATACAATACATATCAATATATATATGATTTTGCATAGATAACCTAAAGGAAGAACACAAACATATCTAGAATTAGATGCATAGATATCATTATACATAGAAACAGAAGGATACTAATAAATACCAAACAGACAATGTGGTATACAAAGCTGTCAAACGGAGTTGAAATCAATGACTATTCATCGGCTAGCTGACCTTTACAATCATAAGTGTCTCTACATTTAAGCTGTTTTCCTTTGCCCTTGCCCTTTCCTTTGTCTCTGGCGAGACACTTGGAATACGGAATGCAAGGCTTTTGCACTATTGGATGTTTGCCGTCAAGCGCGTTGGGAGTTACCGGGTTGACGTTATCCTGCTGGAGGATTCTGATAACGTTAGACTCCGTCATCGAGAAATCCATCTCCCACTCCAATTCTTCGGTGATTCGGCAGTCGTTGAGGAGGCCATTGCAACCGTAAGTGGCGTTGCTCTTCCGTAGTAGGGAGGAGTCTCCGACGGTAAACGGTTTCAGGAGAATTATCATCATTATCACTGACGCCAGACATAACTGATGAAACCCCATTCTTTTCGGTTCTGTTTATCCCCTACGGCTGCTCACTTTGCGACTCAGCATGGAATATGAACTGCCCTGCCAGTCCCACTTTATAGAGGAGGGGGAGAAATCAATTAACTACGGAAATTTCAATTAATTAACTTATATATATATTATTTAAACTCTAGATTAGATAATCTAAGATAAATTTATGTTTCAAGAATCAAAAAATAAAATAATGTGAATGAAATATAGTAAATAAATACATAAATAAAAGAACTCAAGAAGTAGGTAATAATATAATAAATTTTTTGTGTTTATGTGTCATAATCTCACATACTTAAAGAATATTATTTCACTATTATAAAATAAATAAGTAATTTTCTTCGATATGTGTATAATTAATTTCTTAAAGAATTAGAATAAAATACATAATTATTATTTTGTAGTTAAAAGATATTGAATTACAATGAGATATTTCTAAGAATTTTTAATTGTCATGAGTCATGAAGCACTTTACTTTTCTGTAGTTTGGCTCCACAAAAATAAAGAAGGGAATAAGCTTTAGCTTTATAAGTACTTGTCTTTTGTCTTCCTCACACAAAATAAAATCAATCATTATATGTATATATATGATCGTTAGTGTCCGCTTATATAATATAAATTAAAAACGTACACTAATTAAAACTATTGAATAAATATAAATTGATGATTTAAATCACTTTTTCCGCATAAAAATCTCATCATGTTCAACTTTTATCTTAATTATCAATTTATACTTTTTTAATAATTCTAAATAAGTGCTAAAATATAAAATAAATCAAAGTGAAAAAACAAGTGCTAAAGTATATGATTAGGAAGCAAGTGTAAATAAAAGCAAAAGCAAAAGCAAAAGCAAGGCGTGTGAAACACATTATATATAGAATAATCAGTGTAAAGAAATAAGTGGTAGAGGAAGATGCTTATAGTCTTGGTCTTTGTTAATTTCATAATTTGTACTATTCCGTTAAATCATGTGTTTAAATTTTATCGAATGTAAACATTACTGTTTATGCAAATGTATTAGAGATTTGTGAAATCATGATTGATTTTATTATATATATCGATGAATAATGGAAGAACCTTATTATGATCTAGTGAAGTAAAGGACATTTCAACGATTGCAAGTAATGAATCTTTATATATATATACTTCTTATTTTCCATATCTATTTTACGAATAGGTTCAGGATTCTTTTTACAATATTATTTTTAAAGTTTGATTTTTAAAATAGTTTTAAAGCTTAAGTTCAAATTCTCTTTTTAGAATATAATATATCTATTAAAATATAACAAGTTATATGAAAATTTTACTAGTAAAATACTAGGTTATAAATTTCAAAGACAAATAAAATTTTGTCGTCTTTTGCTCCTAAAAATAATATTTTTTGTTTAATTTCGTCGGCTTTGAGTGGATTCCATAAAAAATCAACTCTAAGAGAATAAAGAAAAATAAAATGCGAATATTTTAGGATCGATTTTATCATAGAGAATGATTGGTGAACGACTATTGACAACGAACGAAAAAGTGCAATGTCAAAAAGTAAACATTTGAAAAGATAAGTGTTAAAATCAACACACTCTTAAAGTTCAATGCCTAAAATGATATCGTTTTAGGCACCAAACATCGTTGCCAAACGACGTCGTTTTGTCCCCTATCATCACAGTGGCAAAAAGACATGTCTTCATCACTATGTTGTTAAAATTTAATGATCGGATGTCATAATTGAAGTAAAAACAAAAAATTTGTGTTATAATTAGAGAAATTATAAGTTTAGTGGTATAAACAATATAGTTAATTACATCACAGGTCCCAAAACTATAACTCTAATTATATCATATATCCCCAAACTATGACCTCACTTTAAATTAGTCCTTAAACTTTTGAATATTCTAATTTCATCCCCATACAATGACTCTCATTCTAAACTAGTCCTTAAAATTTTGAATGTTCTAATTTCATCCCTAAACTAGACCATCTATCTAAATTGGTCTCCAAACTTTTGAATATTTCAATTTCATCATTGAATTAATCCAAATATGTAATTATTTCAACCATAGTTTAACATAAATTTTGTTTTTTTCAAACATATAATAACATAACTTGGCCCAACGATTTTATTAACAATGGATGTGATTAGTATAAATGTATATTTTGTGATGAAATTGGAATGTTAAAAAATTTTGGGGACCAATTTAGAATGAAGGTCATTGTTTGGGGATGAAATTGAAATTTTCAAAATTTTGAAGACTATTTTAGAATGATAGTCATAGTTTAGGGATGGAATTAAAATATTTAAAAGGCTAGGGACCAATATAAAATAAGGGTCATACTTTGAGAACATGTGATGCAATTAATTCTAAACAATACATTACTTAAAATTTAGTGATATTTGATATAATTATCTAATTAAAAATTAAAAGTTATATAATAATAAATTATAAATATAAAAAACTAAAATTTATTTGTTTTAATAAATTATTAAAAATAAAACATTTTCATCGAAAAAAATTATTTTTTGTTTATTAGTAGCATGAGTCTATTAATTCTTTAAATATGTTTTTAATGAAATTGTCAATGAAATTTAAATTCTCTTTCAATTTTCTACGTCAAATTAATACTTATGTTTGAAAAATAATAATAAAATGTAAATTAAAAAATCAAAACAAACATTTTAACCAATTCGAAGGCCAAAAATCAAATTTAGGCAATTTCAAATTGTGATTTTTCCAATGTAATGTATATGTTTTGAATTCGTTTCAACAATTTGAATAAATAAAAGGGAAAATTAATTAAAAATGAAAAATATTAGTGTTAAATGGCAAATTATGATTATATGCCTAATAAGCGTTAATAGTGAGAAATAAGAATGGTAAAAGGACATTCCTTTTATAAAAGGTTCACCTGCTCAGTTTTACAATCTACTTTCTATTCGCTATCCTTACACCATTTTTATGATTTGTTATAGGGCTAATTTAGTAATTTGAAGTACCCCAATTCAACAATTTCGTACGTGGCTTTCCATTTGCAGCGAGTGCAAATGACAAAACAGACACCCGAGAAGCTTAATTCGGAAGCGTGTTTTATTTCTTAATTAAGAATTAGAGCCGTAAATCAAAATCTTTCCCTCGCTTTCTTGAATTTCAAAATTCAAAAAACGACACAACGACTCTCCTTCCTTCTTCTCCATTTTTTTGTTAAATCAGCGATTGTTAATTCTGGAAAAATAATCCAAAAACCAAAAAATCTAATAAACCAAATGGTATGCGGTTTTCTGAATCAAGAGTTAGGGTTAGGGACAATCACGAGATCAGCGGTGAGATTTCTTGATCAGACGGTGTGCAGAGCTATGGGGTGTTTCTTCCAATGCTTTGGCGTCAGAAACGATCGTTCCCGCCTTCATCTCGTCTCTTCCTTGTCCAAATCCACCGCAAGTTCTACTTTTTCACTTTCTTTTTTCCAGTTTTCTCATACCTGCGTTTGGTTTATCGGAAAATTCAGTTCAAGAAACATTTTCTTTCTCCTCTTTATATTTTTCGTTTTTTCTGGTCAGGATCATGCAGTTTCTCGAGATCGCCTGTCATCTCTCTTTGTTGATGGTGGTAAGTATATCTATACACAATTTCTCTAGCTTATGACTCGAGTTAATTAATTTCAATATTATTTTTTTCCTTTTCTTAAACTTAATTTTCGATTGCTTTTTATTGAATCATTATCTAATTGTTGTTTTGGTTTTAAAAGAGAAACGGAAATCTTCATCCAACGATTTGGATTCTCCACAAATTGATAAACGTCTCATTGATGAGGTATTCTCATCGAGCAATTTGATTTAGATTGATTGTTATGTATGTTCAATGCGAATCAATTAAAACTATTTAGCTTCCCGTAGGCAAAATTCCTCAAAGCTTGTGGCACGATACCAGAGACTCCGGTTGAAATTCGCAAAGCATGTCAGAAGTTTAAACAGTCCCCACCTTGTGGTGTAGAATCAGAGACTTCTAAATTCCGTTCTTGGCTTCCAAACACACCCATTGATAAGTTTAAGTTGGATAAGCAATCTGATCACCCGCCTACTCCAAATAAACTTTTCGAGGAGTTGGAAAGGTCAGATTCTCCGGTGAACACTCCTAGCAGGTTATCAGTTTTAACTTCTGACCTTCAAAATTTTAGTCCAGTAATCAAAATATGGCTTCTCATTGAAGTAGAATTGTTTTGCGCATGATAGTATTTATCTTATAATGATAAGAACTACTGCCATCTGCAAACTTTTCTTGTTTGATATTGAGATACATCTTCGTTGTAATTTTATGGCTGCCTGACGATTGAATGGTGCTATTTCTTTCCTAGTTGTATATCGGATGCAGCAAACACTGGGATGTCCACCATGATTTCTATTGAAGGTAGTGAGGCGATGACTACTGATAAAACAGTCAAGAGCGGTGTCATCTCAACTTCAGCTTATGGAAAGAACAAGTCTGTGCGGTTTGAATGTGAATCTTATGCTTCTTCTTCTAAAATTGAAAATATTGGTCAAAATCCAGAGAAACTTGAACCACTAGGCTATCTAAGTGCATCAAAATACTCACCAAACCCAACCCCGTCAAAGCTTTCTGATGAAATGCAAACCCCAGGAACTGTTTTTCCCTCAAACTTGGAAAAATTGGCAAATGGGAATACTAGGATCCGATCTGAATATGTTCATTCGGTTTTGAATCCGGTTGGGAATGCCTCTCTGTTGAATGCAATGAAGGAAGAGCCATTTAGTTCCAAAGAGATGTTTGATGAGCTGAAAGAATCCCCTGAACGATTAGAAAATGCCATCCCAAAGCTAGAAGTGGGAGTGAAACAAACTTCACTTTTGAAAGATTCAGAGGATGAAGGAGGCTTGTCTTCTTGGCTGAAGCCGAAACAGAATGCCATTGATGGTCCTAACAAGAATCTTCATGTCACATTCAGCAAAACCCCTCATATTAGTAAAACCCCAGGGGATAGACCCATCATTGGTTTGGTGGCTGCTCACTGGAAAGAAGATGAATCTTCCCGCATCTCACCCAAGTGGTGGGATGGCAATGGAATCCCAAATTCAACTACTAAATACAAGGAGGTAAATCTTTTTATTTCCTGGCTGCTATTTCTACCTGAAGTATGGAGTATGGGCCTTTGCTTGATGGATCCTTGTCCTTTTTGCAGGATCAGAAAGTGGCTTGGCATGCAACCCCATTTGAAGAAAGGCTGGAAAAGGCTTTGTCAGACGAGAGTCTCATCTCTCAGAGGTATGTGTACTCTTTGCTTGCTATATTCATTGCCTATGATGGTTATTTTAGCATAGATTTTATGCACTTGAAATATTTAAGGATCTTTCCAGTCATACTTTCTGTAACTAAACCAATTATCAGCTTTCTCTAGTTTTCTACTTTCCTAAATATCTTGGGGGGGGGTGGCAAATTGATTTTAGTAAATGTAAAGGAGATTCATATTATGTAAACGAGGTCTCATGCGAGAAGCTAAATAACTGGTAATCTGATCCTCTAATTTCTGTTTAAACATTATATGAAAATAATTCTGATTGCTAGTTTTAATTACAGGAAGCATGTTGAACAACCACTGATGTGGCTTGATGTGGTTGATGAAGGGGACGCAGCTCAGTCTCAGCTGCGACCAGCTTCACATTCCAAGTCAGTCGTTTCATTCTGACTGTAGCTATCTTGCTTTTCCTTAAAATCTCAGGTTTACATTTGATGAAAACACAGATGTGTAAAATCAAGAAATATAATTGCATTTTGTTGAGAGCTTTTTCTCTGGGAATCATGTAGTGTTAATTGTAATTCGCATTCAGAGAGGAAATGTAACTTTTCATACCAAATATAGATCCTACAAACATTTAAGACCGTCCATTAATAGCCATGCTTTCTCGTATTAAAAATTTCAACCAATTCCAAAAATACAAGGTAAACTACACTAATGGTCGTTAATATCTAAGTAAATTTTTCATTTCGCTGTTAAAATTTAAAAGTTACATTATATTCATTAATGTTATTAATTTATAATAAAATAATCACTCTATTGTGATCACATTAAATTGATTATATGCCAATTTGTACTCATCTCTCCTCGGCTGGCAGCAGGAGGAACCCAAACAAATATGGTTGTAGACAAGGGTTTGCAACCAAAACCAAAAGAGCACCGCTACAAGGACCACATCACTAAGCTGCTCATGCCTCGATATTTGCAATCATGATTAACCGCAACGCAGCCTCGGTACTTGCAATCATGATTAACCGCAACGCAGCCTCGGTACTTGAACAGAATCATATCTATAAATGAAACGACTTGATTGGCTAAGTTGGCCGGTCACGCCCACTTTCCTCTCAACACACAATCCATGGCCATTGGCTGTCACCATCAATGCATTATTTCAATCCTCTTTCATAATATTTCCACCAGACAAGCTGTTGGTTTTTTTTAATTAATATTGTTTGTTATTAGATGGTGCCTTCAAAATCTCGACTAATTATGTGATTTAACTTAGATTATTTCAGCCATCAGATTTGAAATAACAGTGGACAGTGATAGATAGTTAACGGTCAATCCAACTGTTTGCTTTTGTGAAGAACGATAATATCGGTTGCTACATTGATTAGGTACAACTGAAAACGATATGACTGATTTTAAATCATTTTCACAGATTCCATTCACTAATAATGAATTTCCAAAACCAACACCACTAAGAAGATGAACATATAATCAATATAGATCTAAATTATATAAAAAAAATTAAATTTTTGAAGGAGAGGTCTCATGTGTTCCATTCCTGTTTGTCGGAGGAAATCATGCAAAGAATTGTTTGAGGCTTGGAACTAACTGATCGGAGATTATCTTATTTGTTCTTTGAGAGGGGTGAATGGAATCCCAGAACACATACTTGTTTGCATCTGGGCATGTTAGTGGAGTGTGCCGATTGCACAGTATCCCCGTTTCGAACAACCCTGTTCCGCAACACCCTTCTTCCACAACCTCAAATCCTGTCACTCAACCGAACATACCAGAAATTAACTGAAAATTGAAGTACATACATAATAATATTTTATTCGTTTAGATATATATTTAAAAACTTACCATACTGGGAGGGTTTTGTGATGAGCTGCGAAAGCAACTCATAAGCATCAGCGAAGAACACCTTCAAACCAGGAAGATCCCTGTTGAGCTTTGCCACCGTAGCTTTTAACTTGCCATTGAATTCCAAGGCTACTTAGTTGCGTTCCTCCAAGCAGTTAAGAGGATTGTGGAAGTTCGTCGTTCTCTGCACCGGTAAACAACCCATCGGCGGGTGTCCGGTCAGGGATAACTTCCAAGCTCCAAGGTTGTAAATCTGCCTAACGGAATTTTCAGCAATGCCGATGATGAAATCCTCGTATTGTTGAACGGTGAATTGGGACTTTCTTTTAGGAAGGGCGTAGTAATTCTCGACGAAATCGTTGGTTCCTATGCTGATAACATACAGTGCCTCGGAGATTACCTCATTCGCCGTCCGATCACCAAGATAAGCTCGGAGTTTCTTTTGATACTCCTTGTAGTATTCCACTTCTTTCCACAGAGGAATCACTTTCTGTCAAAATGGCCCAAAAAATCATTTACTTATGCTTAAGTTCAGCTTTCAATAATCGATAACTTTTGAAATGGTTAGTTCTATTACCAGTACATCAGCCGTGGCGTTGTCGTAGCCAGTTGCAGCAGAAGCAAAGCAAACTCCAGTGGCGAAGTCAGCGATGTTAAAGGCAGGATCCAAGTAGGCAGGAATAATAGGTTTCAACTCAAATCCCTCGGAAATAAAATCCGGAGGAAGTCGGCCGTTGCAGAATCGTCCAGTTGGGATGCCGCCGGGAAAATCACGGCCATAAGGCTCGAAATTGCACTTGGCGATTGTTGGGATGAAATTGTTGTTGCCCGAATCAACGGATGAATCTCCGAAGACAATGATAGCTGACATTTTAGCTTCGGATTTAGAAGCGATAGTAAAGATTTGAATGAAGAAAATCCAGGGAATGATCATGGATGCCATGCCAGTTCGATAATTCCAGTAAGCATGGACAAGCATTTATAGCCGATGTAACAAGGAACGATGAAATATGGCAACAATAAAAATAATACAAAATAAAAGGGTAAAGTATACAACTGGTCCTTTAATTATAAGGTGTTGTTTTGTTGATCCCATGTCTATTAAAAATTATAAAATGATTTTTCGACTATAGAACAATGTTTATTGAGTCTGTCGACTATTAAAAGTTACAAAATTATCATTTATCTATTTATATGTTCTAAACTCGTCATTTTCTGTTAAAAAATTAACATCTATATGAGCAGGAAGTTAACTTGCTGATTTGGATATGATTAAATCATATTTTAATGATGTTTATTGTCATTGTGGTTGCTTTAAAACACTGACTCAAAGACATAATATTTCAAGTATCAACTTGACGATATAATGTGAATAGAGAATTGATCCACAAAATACAATTTAAACAGTTATGAGATCATATTTTATCATATCTCAGTCAACAAGTTTATATCTGACTCAAATGATCGCTATTTTTTAACGAAAAATGACAAATTTGTAACATATAAATAGATTGATGACCATTTTATAACTTTTAATAATCGGAAGACTCAATAAAATAACATGTAATTAGGAGATCATTTGATAATTTTTAATAATCGATTTACTCAATCAGTGTCCTATAATCGGGTGATCATTTGTGTGCTTTATCCAAATAAAATAACAAAACAAAAATTTTGGTTGCTTAAAGGATCAAAATTGGCTATAAAAGAATGGGCGGGGGTTAACAGAGGCAGATCCTTGAAGTTGATTAATTACATGGAGGAGGAGATTACTAGGATTGAAGCTTGTATATAGAATGGGGTTCATGAAACAGAAGATTCCAAGACCCTTGCTGAGTTGAAATCGAG